>NC_051107.1:4593450-4904140 GCF_901709675.1 Syngnathus acus
TAACAATTCCAGCCCGGGGGAAGGAGCAAGCCGGAGCCAGCTGGTGCAAATGTGGTTACAAATGCGTGCTGACAAGTTTTTTCTGTCCGCTCTCGTCTGGGAAAAATGAAAATAATGCGCAAAACAAAGCAAGTTGGTCTCAAGTGGGATTCAAAGTCAACTGTCAGGACACATGGCTGTCAGCTGTGGCTTTTGGCACCCGTGCGCTCGCCGCGTGCCGGAGAATTCTTTGTGGCGGCGAAGAAGCATCCAAAGCTAAGAGACAAATAAACGGGCTTTTAAATCTTGGAGCCAAATGAAGCGACCGAGGCAATGGAATTAAAATTACAAGCCTCCTCGCTCTGTCTTTCCAGGGGCAGAGCGAAGAGAGGGGGGCGCGACAATCTCCGAAATTTATCGGGGGGGCGAGGAAAAAAGGCCCGGCGGACTCGTCGGTTTCCTTGGCCGGACGACAGTTTCCCGGCCTGGAGGGGTCAGCGGTGGGCTGTCTGAGAAGTTGGCAGCTACCGGAACTCCAGCGGGGGTTGTTTTTGAGGAGGGGGGGGGGGGGGGGGGGGAGGCGTCTCGTGGCTGCTTGGCATGCGACGGACACCGACGGCTTCCAAATAGCGACGCTCCTGCCAGGGCCCACCGAGCTCTCACACATTACAGCACACAAGCACAAGCGCTCCAGGCCCGGCACTCTCTCCCCCCTCCCTTCGGAACAAACCCCCACTGGGTGCCTTATTTATTGAGCCCACTGTAATGTTTCACAACTCTCAATACTCCAAACAATTATGTCTTGCGACACGGGCTGTCGGGAGAGTTCCTCCCGATAAGACGGACGATCTCCCGAGTCCGTACTTCCGCTCGTGTTTGCGTCCTTGATGACCTTTCGTACAGCAACTTTTTTAATTCGTATCAATTGAAATACGGTACGAGTCTTTGCTTTCGTATGCCTCTGAGTTTCCTCTCGCGCCCTTCCCTAATCCCGCCCTCCATTTGCATTTGCTATCCTTTTACCGACTTCCTCCTTCGCATGCTCGTCTGTTTGTTTTACCTCTGGCCCGTTTCTCATGTCATCCCATGTCCCCCTTTTAATCCCTCTTAGAGCGTCCTCGCCCATCTCCCCGCATTTCTCCCTCGTCCCTCTGCCTCTCCGCCGTTCCGTATCCCTGAGCCGATTGCCCCCCCCCAGCCCACCTCGCCGGCAGCCCCTTGTATTCCCTGTCTCTCCGCTCATCCGTTTATCACTGGCCCTTGTTCCGCTAATCCCCGAGGGTTTTGTTTATTTGTGTTTCGAGTCGTTTTTACAGCTTGCGACTGACCCCACCTATTTTCTCGCCAGTCATTTGAACAGCAGGGCTGCTTTGCAGCTACGCCGCCAATTAACATAGCATTAGCATAATATTTGCATGTGTGCATTAGGGTGTTGATGGGAAGAGAGAATAACAGCCCCTCCCGTTTCTACACGGCCAACAAAATGATATACATTTCATGACGTTAAAGCGCCCACGGGCTCCACGCGGCGAACAACATGTTTTCAAGTTTGCTGTGAAAAGTTCTGCCCGCCGGTCCACCTACACGCCGACAGCTGACGAGCCATCAGATCACTTCCTCTTATCGTCTCGCATCGCCGTTTCTGTCTTAATGCTTCCCGTGAAGTGCGTCTGCACTCTCGTCACCTCTCATCATATCCAATAACGGTAAATATTGTAACGCAAAAGACTTTAATCACCGACGTCGTCGTAGTTGTTGTTCACGGCCCGGTCCTCAAACTTCACTCCACGCCTACGCGCGGTGAGGGAAAACCAAACGCTTCCTCAATTCCGCGTCGCCCATCTGTCTAGTACAGGTGGTAAACATTTGCCAGGAATCGGACAAGAGTTCTGTCAAGTACGTCTTTGAAGGATTTGTTTGAAATGAAAACGCTCGTGCCGCTTGTCAGGCACTCGTGAGACTTTTTTGGTGGCTCTACTCTTGACTGACCGAGTGTGATTGTGGGATTTTTTTTTTTTGTGGGTCTGCACATGATAGACAACTTATATGATAAGAGAAACTTTGGAAAATGGCCCAACTAAGCTGAAAATTGCTCACTCAAACCAAAACCTTTGATTCCCAGTGTCTATTTAAACTTAAGATCTCGAGGCTTTTTTTGTGGGTCCACTCATGATAGACTTCCAATTTTATCTTAAGTGAAACTTTTCTTTGAAAGACCAAAGTCACCAAGAACCCTGTTTCAAACCAACATTGTGGTATTTTTTTTATTTACCGTAATTTCCGGACTATAAGTCGCGGTTTTTTTTCATAGTTTGGGTGGGGGGGCGACTTATACTCAGGAGCGACTTATATACATATATATGGTTTTTTTTCACTTTTTTGGGCATTTTATGGCTGGTGCGACTTATACTCCGGTGCGACTTATAGTCCGAAAATTACGGTAGTTTCACGTTTTTGAGACTTTATTTTGTGGGTCTGCTCATTGCAGACTCTACTGACAGATCAGTAAAAATAGCTTCTGTGTTTGAATTCATTGAGGGACCCGTGAAATGAACAAAAAACATCTGCTTCAAACCAAAATAGCAGACTTCTTGTATTTTGTTTGTGAATAGGTTCTTGAGACTTTCTTTTGTGGATCTACACACAATAGGGTTATATACCAAATTTTGTGTTAAGTGAATTACAGAGTGTATGAATGTTATTTAACAAGGAGGAAGGCTCACAAAAAAATTAATTTGATGGACAGGGAGACCAGGGCAAAAGTAGGCCAGCCAATTGCAGTGAGAGTGACTCGGCAGAGACGGGGATGGGGGGGGGGATACCGAGCCAGCTTCTTGGCTCCTGATCCGGGATCAGACACCCCGCGGGCCTCGCTGCTACGTCGCGCGCCACGCCTGTCCCTCACACGCCGCCGCTCTCGTCACGTTAGGCTGTCGCTCAAATCGGTGACACCGAATATGTGCTTGCTCGACCGTTTTTGTAGGAACATATTTTCATTTGGAGTGTAGCTTGGGTCACTTTTGGGGAAAAAAAAGTCTTGCCATTCTCAGGGTCACAACTCAAGTTGGATCCAAATCAGGGTTAAACAGCACACGGCACATTTGATTCCGCACTGCGGCGTCACGTTATTTCATTTTTATGGCTTGAGTGCTTGTTTTTTTCTCCCTGCAGACCGTTTTTATGGACTCTTAATGCATCATTCACCCAATATTAACGGCTTTCCTCTTCAGATGAGCACTGACGGATGTTTTCGCAGCTTAGCTACTTCCCCGGAATCATTTATTTTTTTTACGAGATGTTTATGAATGCGTCGCGTTTTTTAACGACCCGGCGCATGTCACGTTGTAGGATGGCTGATGAAGCAAGAAAAGGGAGGAAGAAAAAAAAAATGCAATCCAACGTGCTTAGGGTATGTAATTGTTTTTTTTTTGTTTGTTTTTTCACGGAGCCTATTCTAGTTTACTTCAATTCAAAATAAGGCAATTTGTTTGCTCTGTTAAATTAAATAAATGAAAAGGACAAATTGTTGTGAGGACCAAAATTCATGTTTGAAAATTAATCGGACGATAAATCGGTTCGCAAAATGTTTTGAAAGATAAATATCGGAATCTCCATCGGCTTTCAAAAATAAAAACCCCATCTTGGTCAGCCCCTGTTTTTTTCACTCAAATTTTTGTGGGTGTGTGGAACCGATTGACATTATTCCTTTTATTATTGCCTTGGATTTTGCACAACTTGGTTGTAGTATCCAAAGTGATGTTTTTTTTCCATCATTGCTCTTTTTTTCCATAACGCCACGGACGGGTCCTTTTGACCCAGGCCGCTTCGCCGCACTCAACTAGCTCTTCTCTCGTCACTCGCCGTAATCCCTCCTCCTCATGAATACATTAACGCCGCAGCCTTAAACTCCGCTTAGCTGGCGGCTCAGCGTCACAGCACATCCTATTACCGACTTTAAATCATTAATGTGACATCGTTTTCACTCCATTTTTTTCCCCCTCCTCCCCAAACACCCACAGTTTTCTTCGCGCAAACTACCCAAAAGGATTTGTTTTGTTTTTTTGTTCATCCGAGCAAGAGAAAAAGTTCAAATCAATGCAAATGCAAATATGTGCCCACTGTAATAGTTTTTCCCGTTTTGTTTCAACTATTGTGATGGAAATAGCCGAGTGGATAATTGCGCTTTAAGGCGATCTAACTCCTACGGCGCACCTTGGGCTGTTTGAGATTTAATCTGAGAGTGTACGTCTGACAATAAAAAAAAAAAAAAGGGGGCGGGGGTGAGATCTGAATCCCCTTTCTTGCTTCTCAACTATTCAGACATAAACCTTTTTCTCAGGTTTTTACCTTCAGGCTGCCTCTGAAAAATTCATCACGCCCAGAGAACAACTAAGTCCTTCACTTACTGGAGGACTTGCCCATCTGTACTCTTTATTGCATCAAAAGGGCATTTATGTGTGTGTGTGTGTGTGTGTGAGGCTATGCTAATTAGCAAAAATCATGTCCTTCCGAGTGCTTTCAACCGTGCTCCATGTTTTGTGTGTGTGTGTTGATTGGCAAGCATATGGACGTAGATGAGGAGGATGATTTTTCACGAGCACGTTGAGTGGGGTTGTGTGTTTTCCAACCCACGGAAAGTGGGAGCATCAATTAAAGATTTAGACTTTTTTTTTTTCTTTCTTATAGGTTTCTATAAGAAGATTTATGGTGAGTTAGGATTAGTTTTCAAGCTGTTTTCAAAACTTGACATTATTTAGGAAGGTGTAGCAATAACACAACAGACAGTATTAATTGGAGATAAATTAAATTAAATAAAAAATTGTATAAATTAGAGATACAATTAAATTAAAATATAATGTTTTTTATTATTAAAAAATTAAAATTGACCATATTTGGGTCCACAAGGCTTCTGCTGATTATTATTCTAAGGTCCAATTGTAAATTAAAAAAAAGAAAAAAATAGTGAAGACCAACACACGGGTTTTACCGAACACATTGCCGTCTTTATTAGAGCCTCGTCTGGCAGTAATACTGAAAAAAAGTGAACTTAGAACAGATGGTGGTGGTAGCCCACAAATGTTATTTTTTTCCTCTTTTTACCCCCCTTCAATTTTTCATTGTTTCTTTCATAATTTTCTTCATTTTTCGTTTTTTCTTTGTGAGAGTACTGCGATGCGACTTCACTCCTGTGGCATGGATAAACATCAAGAAAAAAGAGACAGAGGAAGAGAGAGGAGAGAGAAAAAAAAAACAAATATACAACTTATATTACATTGTGTTATGAACAAAATATAAATCTATAACTCTATGTTATATTTACATAATTATCTTTCTTGATTCTTCAAGTTGAGATGGTCAGATATTTTATTTTTTTTCTGTCGCCGTTGTAATTTCGGACTTGATTTTGAGCTCCACTCATGACTTTGATTGTCTTAAATAATATGATCGCCTTCTTCTTCATTGTCTCGATACGGGGAGGGCCGACCTTACCAGCAGGGATGATTGACGTCCTAATACCCCCCCCTCCTCCTCCTCCTCTCCCCCTCCTCTCCCCTTTCTCCAGCATCATGGCGTGATAACAGGGCTGGCTGTACAGCAAAGTCAAGTCATGAGAAGTCATGGCTCTGTGGAGCTCAAAAAAGCAACTCCAAAAAAAAAACTAAAATAAAAAAAAAGGCTCCTGATGGAGTTTAAGATGCCGTACGAACGCAGCGGAACACCATTGGTGGGGTAAACACTGCTTTCCTATGATTAAAATAAACCACTATCACATAAAAACAAAATATATGTACAGGATTTAATCTAAATGTAAAAAAAAAAAAAAAAATAACAAAAAGACAGCATAGGACTTGTTTGGTTGTTATGAATAATCTCGTGTGTGTATGTATATGTGTGTGTGTGTGTGTGTGTGTGTGGAGTCCAGCCAATGATGTTCCACTGCGTATCCGGCCGAGCGAGTAAACGTTGGGGCTTTTGGGAAAAGGAAAAAAAAAATCTTCACATTATACATTTCGAATAAGCATTCCAAATAAACGTAATAATAATTATAATAATAAAAAATATCATGTTCTTCTTTTCTCTGATGAGAGAGTCTGAGTGCTTTTTAAAAATGGTCCCCCCCCCCCCTCCCCACCGGTTAAGTTTTCAGCTTGTCCGAGGAGGATTAATACGAAACGTGAGAAAAACTCAAAAGGGAACACACAAAAAAAAAAGATTTTTTCTAATACCTACAGGCTAAAATAATCTCATAAAAAAGCCAAGATTGAGAAGAAAAATAAATTATACTGTACATAACTTACTAAACATAGCTGACCGTCCTTATAATTATTGTTAATAATATTAGAATAGAGGCAGTTTAGAGAAATAATAAAAATACAGTCTTCAAATACAAAACGGAAACACTGACTGGCGGCCCGCTGAGTTCAGCGGGGGGAAAACACATAACAGTTGTGTGTGTGTGTGTGTGTGTGTGCATGTGATAGTCGATGAACAGCAGTTAGTTTCTTTTTTTTTTTCAGCACAGAAAAGGGGCTAACCCTCCTCACACAAACACACACACACACACACACACACACACACACACACACACGGTTGCGTGGTTCAAGCTCTGTGGAGGGTCGGCGCAAGATGACAACCGGGTGGATTGTCTCGCGAACACAGTGCTTGTCGTCGTCGACCCAACCCACAAAATTATAAATTAAAATAAAATAAAAATATCCGTCCCTCCGTTGCCGTCCGGTAGTTTGAAAAATCTCTTGTCGGAAATAAATCGTGGTGTCTTTCAGGTGCTTCACAACAGACGAGGGGGGGAGGGGGGAGTAATGTCTCTTTTTCCTATTATTATTTAAACTTAGCACAAAAAAAATAAAACAAGTCACATTCACAAGCCACTTATTGGCACCGTGTACCTGAGTGAGAATATTATAGAACCGAAAACAGGAAAAAAAAGTTTTTTTTTTCTCTCTTTTAAAAAGTGTTTCTTGAGAAAAAAAAAAAGGTCCGCCATTTTTAAAGTGTCATCTGTTTCGGCCCGTGACAGGTCCGCTGTTTTGCGACTTTTTTTTTTTGTGTGTACAAATTGTTTGATAGGTCGCTTCAAGCCCCGCCCCTCCCTTCCTTCTTCTCGGGAAGTGTCAGGGGCTGGCTGGCTGGCTTTTGTCTTCCTCCCAGATTTTGTAACAGTCAACGTGAGTGACAGTCCGTCACTTCAGCTGATTGGTCGGACGCTGGTATCGGGAGTTTAATGGGAGGGGCTCTGCGAAGAGTCCGCGGGGGGGGGACGGTGGGGATAAGGGGTCGAAAGGTCGATCGGACGGCGCCGCCGCTCCTATTGTGCGATGTGGTTCTCGTTGTCGCTGACGTAGTCGGCTTCCTCGTCCTCGTAGTCGAAGTCGTCGTAGACGTCGCCGTTACTGTCGTCCAGCCGTAGCTCCTCCTCCTTGATGCGGGGCTCGTCGCCTTTCAGGCCGCCCAGGTGGGCCGAGGAGTGGTGGTGGTGGTGGTGGTTGGCGTTGGGCTCGGGGCTACTCGACATGCTCGAGTGCTCCGAGGGCATCTGGGGCGACGGCATGCCCGCCATGGAGAGGGCGCCCGGGTAGACCACGCCCGCCGACGATAGCGGCAGCTGACTCTGCTGCCTGGAACGGAAAAGCCATCCAGTAAACGATGGTCTCCATGCGCAATTTGATTTTGTCAACTCACCCCACACTGAAGTACTGCCTCATTTCCTGTCGCCGGGAGCGCATGATGGCTTTGTACTCGCCGATGCGTAGCTTCTTGCCGTCCACCAGGCACGTGCGCTTGGGCCGCGGCTTGTACTTGTAGTCGGGGTACTTCTCCAGATGCTGCTTGCTGAGGCGCGCCTGCTCCTCGTAGTACGGCTGCTTCTCCAAGTTGGTCATGGCCTTCCAGCGCGAGCCTTGGAAAGACGAAGGTTGTGGTAAATGCCGAGCTCCGGTAATAATGAATATAAAATCACAGTAAAAAAATAATATAATATCTCAAAATGATCATGATAGAATAATTAATAATAATGATAAAATAATAAATAATAATAATGGTAAATTCCCAGGATGCCAAATTACCCAGAGCAATTAACGAAGCAGGAGAAATTGTTCGCCGCTAATGATGACTCATTATTACCAGAACAAAATGAGGGAGGGGCGACCAGATGATAAAGAGGCTTAAATCGAGCCCTCCACTCGGGGAAAGCGGGGGGCGACAGGTAAGGCCCCGTTCCCGTGGATCGGAACCATGCGCGTGCCTGTTCCCCCCCTCTAGCGCAGCTTCATATCTGGTCTGAATTTGCTCTCGACTACTGTATGTTTAATGGCTAAAAGCTGTCAGCACTTGGCCGTTCTCATCTGTTCTGCGATCTGTTAGCAATTGAGGCCGAGAGAGATACAGAGCGAGCGAGGGAGAGCCAAAGAGAGAGAGAGAGAGGAGGCTTATTAAAACCAGATTTGCCTCCGTTATAAAACGCTTAGGAGCTCTTTAAAATGTCAGGGCCGATCCCGGCGGTCCGGGGGAAATGTCAGGCGGCGGCGCGTTGCTTGTTTAATGCATAATGAATTATATCATCATTTGTCGGAGGCTCGTTCTCGTTTACGCGACACCGCCGTTTGGGAAGAAATCACTGGTGGGAAAAAGATGATACATCCAACTTTCTCTGACCAGTTTTGAACTGAGAGAGCCGGCTAATAAAAAAAAAAAGGGCTTTGACGCCAAATAGGCAATTACAAATCTTGATGTGTTGCAGATTTCCCGTCTTCCGGGATCAGCATTAATGACTTTAACCGATCCGATTTCGAACACGCGTGCTTACCGAGGATCTTGCTGATGTTGGAGTTGTGCATGTCAGGGAAAGCCTGCAGAATCTTCCTGCGCTCATCCTTGGCCCACACCATGAAGGCGTTCATTGGCCGTTTGATATGCGGCTCGCTGCTGCCGCGACCTCGGGCCTCGCGGAATATCCGAGAGTCGGACACGCTCGGGGAACCTAAAAAAAAAGAATTGCACCAACATGAGGTTTTTGGAATTCTTGGAAATGTTGCCGAGTCGCTTACCGTCGGAGTCGCCGCTCATGGTGAAGTCCAGCATGGCGTGGCTGAACTTGTCCTCGGCCTGCTGCTTCAATTGTTGACTCAAACTCTCCAAGGCCGCTTTGTCCTGGCCACACAAGAACCCGGCAGGCAATCAAACACAAAAGTCCACCAAACTTCCACATCAGGAAAGCGAAGCGACCTTGCAATCACGCTAATTGTCCAAAAAGCATCGGCGCGTGTTTTCAACGATTTAAACGACTGTTTTGGATCCGCTGCCACCTGCGCCAGCCGAGCGGCGGCGGCGGCGGCTCTCAGAGGGTCGACGCATTAGCGGGAGAGCGAGGCCACGCCGCGCAGCCCCCCCGAGAATTTATTACGGCCAATAAAAGCCTGATTTACTGCGCATTTACATGCTTAATGTACGCTGGAACTTTTTTTTTTTTTTTTTACAGTTTAATTAGAGCAGGAAACAACCTAGTCTTCTAAAACAACCTCCCCAAAAAAATAAAAAAATCTCCATTTGTGACCTGACTAGATAGCGAGCGTGCTAATCGCACTGTTTTTAGCTCAAAACACTTTAATTGTCGCCGATCATTTTCACTTCAATAGAAACGAGAGCCGTTTATCTCGCTGGAGTTATCTGCCGAGAGATTTGGAAGAATTATCTGCGTGTCAAACAAGTGATCAGACCTGATTGCCGGACGGAAAAAAAAAGGGACATAATGTCTTCCAAACGCTCTGATATTAAGATTAAATTTTTTTACGGGAGGGGATGAAGAGGGAGACAGAGTGGATGGCAGCCTAGTCTGACATTAAGCCCCAGCGCCGTACACCAGAAAAGTGGATTGAGCGGCTGACACGGGCGCCGAGACACAAAGTAGCGACAAAACTAATCCCACCCGGAGTGTCACAGACGACTCTGTTGTCGCCGGGCGAAAAATGGAGGGGGGGGGCGAGCCGGAGTTAACAGCTTTTGAATTCAGGCATGGGAAAATAAAGTAAAGTCGTCTATCTATGCTAGCGACCTAGAGTGACAGCTAAATAAAGGTTCCTCCACTAGATGGCGCCGTTTGCTTACCTTGTCGGCGCGCCCGTTGTTGAGTCCGAGGCTGCTGACGGCCGCCACTTTAGCGTCGAGCACTTGCTGCTCCCGCTTGAGTTGCTCTTTCATTTGCCGGGCCTCGGCGAACGCCTTGGTCACGGCCTCGTGGTCGTTCAGGTAGGCACCCGAAGACAGAGACGACAGCAAGTCTGCTAGTACGGGAAAAAACACAGCCACTATTATTTCTTTCATTTTTTTGTTTTTAATGAAGTGAACGTAATTGGCGCGGTGTGTTTATGTTTAGAGGAGGCGGGAGTTTTTCAGCCAGAATAAATCTCCCCTTTAGCCACGAGGTAAAGACATTAGCATACACTTGAGGAGGAGGGGAAGTGAGTCACAATGCGCCCCAAGATGGCGTGCCTTCAAACCGCCTCCGTCCATCCCCGCCTTCAGATTACGCATGTACAAATGTGCATTAGAGTGCCTCGTCGTCCAGAGGCGCAACCAGGTAACCCTACAGAGTACCCCGTCGCTAACAAAACGCCGCCGCTGGCTTTTGCCGCCTTTATCTACGCTAAGCCGCCCCCGTTAATGCCATCTCAGGCCAGATTACCGGATTCACATTGGTAATGACAGCGCCGTGAACTCTTTTTACAAGTCTGCATGTGAAAGCGGGCCTAAAGAAGAAGGTGATGGAATTGGGTGGCAGTCAATTTTAATCTTAAAAAAAAAAAAAAAAAAGCCCCTCCATGTCAATGTGTGTGTTCCGATGACAGTGATGCCAAATGTGCGTGACCCACATAAAAGGGGGCGGGGCTCCATTTCACCACGCACATTTTACCCCCTTCTAAATCTCTCCCGACAGGAGAAAAGCATTTTGAACCACAAAAAGGCTCACGACAGGGAAACTTTCGTGACAGCGACAAACACCAAAAAAAAAAAAGTGTTTGAAATTGAAGGCAGTGACAGGCCTTCGATTTGACTCGAGATGAGAAAATGGATAGACGTGACGTGGCTCGAGGTCTGTTAGGCCAAAACAAAAAAAGAATTCTCAATCCAGAAAAATGGCCACAAAGATGGCCGACATGCTATAATTATTTGCATCGATAATATTCTTCTAAACTCATCCTAAAAACGTCAAACGCGACCCGCGGCCGCATCAAAACGAGCCGCATCTTTTCCAATTTATCGGGCCCGCCAATCCCCTTGTGAACTCGTAACAAGAACCCTAATACGCTGATGACCGACCGGCGAAACTAACCGGCAACAGATGGAGCCCGCCATCACAAAAGCGTCCGATCGCACACAAACTTTAAACACTGTAATCCATTTTTCCCCAACAAAAAACATCTGGGAGCGCAAATCCACTAATCTGATATTAAATCCTCCGATTTGTTGAAAAACAGTGAGATTAGCCAAGAAGTCAGATGCGGAGTGGGAGGGGGGGGGAGTGATTGAGTTTGAGCATTTGACTTGTGTGCTGTCATTGTGTCATTAACGCTGAGTGTTTGCGCTGTCCTGGCTCATGTAAGAGCCTTGTCTAATCTCATTGCTGATACCTCCTGTCTGTCATACGTTGCCTCGCTTTATTATTCCCCCCCGCTTCAAAGAAAAAAAAAAAAATGGAAGGGTGTTAATCCCCCTTCCATCTTTCCGCCTTCCCCCCATCGCCACCTCGTGTCTCTCTGTCTCTTTCAGTCACTAATAAACACATAACAATGCAGCGGGGCCCCCCCAAGGCAAATAGTGACACGGGCGAGGGGAGGGGGAGGGGGCGAGCAACAACAACACAAACACATTAATTATAGCCTGTTACATATGTGAAGTATTTGAACTATCAGTGCGGCGTGAAAAATGGATTAAGCGCACAAAACGGTGATTCATTGATGTCGTATTTCACGTACGCGTGTGAGGGTGCATATGGTCGGGGATGATTACGCCGCCGACAATGGCGCCACTTGCAAGGAAGAGTGCTATTTTGGTCATGTGGGCCAACAGAACATCCAGGAATATTGCATTTAAAAAAAAAAATTGGCTGCGTGGCTCCAGCGAGACAATTCAGATGTGCGTCATGGAAGCGTCAAGAGGAAAAAAATATCTAATTTATACATAGAAAAAAAAAAAGTGTACCGTATTTTCCAGACTATAAGGCGCGCCGGACTATAAGGCGCACCTTGAATGGCCCATTATAAAACTTTGTCCTTATATAAGGCGCACCGGACTATAAGGCGCACCATTAATGCATCCGATTTTTAATCCAAATCAAATCATTCTCCATTTTATCTTTTTTATTTCAACTTCAGACGCAACAAATTACTTTATTATCACAAAATAATGATCCATAGTCTTTTTGATTCATCATTCATAGTCTTCAGCGGGCCACATATGATTGATTTCATGACACAATGCTTCGGGCCAGTTTAAATTTAGGAATTTGGTCCATATATAAGGCGCACTGTCGGTTTTTGAGAAAATTTTAGGTTTTTAGGTAGCACCTTATAGTCCAGAAAATACGGTGTGTATATATATATATATATATATATATATATGTATTCATTTATGTTGACCAACCTATTGAGCTGACTCTGCCCGGAGGTCCTCCGATGCTGGAGGGGGCGACACTGTGCTTCATGGAGCCGGCGGGGCCCAGCTTGGCAGCAGCGGCAGCAGCAGCAGCGGGGACCTGTGGGGAAGTTGGGGGGGAGTTGGGTGACTTGCTCTCGGATGCCTTAGGCTTGGCCGACAGGTTCAGTGGCTGTGCACCCTCACTGTCCTGCAAAAACCAAAACAGCACAGTGTCGCCCGCTGTGACTAGAAATTTGGGTGCGGGAGACGGAGCTTCTCTCCAAAATCGGAAAATGGAGCCCATGCACAGCGATTTAAGGCAAGCCTTGCTGGACAGTTGATTCGGTGCATGCCACTGCCCAAACGCGAGGGGGACGAACGGAACATTCCGGCGCCAATCACGGACATTCACATGCAAAGACAAGTTGCAGTCAAGCCGCCCTTCCGCGTACATGCCGCATGCAGGCAAGGCCTTGGACAACATGCAAAAAGATGCTCTCCCTTGACCTTTGACCTCTTGCAACAAGCCGACTCATATTGTCGGGCTCGTTCTTCAAATCGACGGCCGTGACCACGGGATCGACCTCCATCATCTCGGTATTTCTAGATTTGAAGCGCAACGATCACCTCCGCTCACTAAATGAATCGGCGTAAGACACGACCCCCGGGGGGGGGGTTGTTATCACGTTTGTTGCCATGGCAACGTCACCCCCTCCCCTGCTGTTGACCTAATCCAACCGGGGTGGGAGCTACACGTGACAGGAAGCCAAGAGGCCACGGATGTAGTCCCATCATTCCGTATCATTAAAACGCCGCTATGAGAAGGTAAAGTTGAACTATTTCATCTTCAAATGAAATTTCATTCTCCCGGAATGGAGACATTCCGTTATTTTCCCGTGCGGTAATTAGTCTAATTGCTGCGAGTCGTACAATACGGTGGATTCAAGTTCTGTACTGTATCTGGTTGGGGGGGGGATCCACTCATTAAGACCGACTTTCTCTGATTGGCACTCCTTAAGCCTTATGAGCCCCTCACAACTCAATTAAGCCCGTCCAATTAAACCCCCCCCCGTGCTACGTGCTTGCATGTGAGCGCCACTTTGGCTGCGTGTGTGCCCAGGCCTAACCGGATTGTCCTTCATTAGGTGCGTCAAGGAGGGGGGGGTTCACTAAATCAAACCTCCAAAGATGTCTTCAGTGAGACAATGGGCCGAGAAGGAGGACAGGATCTTCTCAATCCTGACCCATATTATGGTAGGCTTTGGCTTGGGAAGGCGTTTGAATATTTATTACAAATAGATAATGCCTCTCGTACAGCGGATGGGGGAATTTCCTCCCCGAGCCAAGGCAAATCCCACGGTGGGAAGGTGGCCAACCTGCATTATGCCACTGTGGAGGAATTAGTTGAGACAGTCAAGCTGAGAGGCTTGGACCCACTTGTTGTGTACGCGCGAGAGCGAGAGACATTGTTCAACAAGCTCTAAATCTTCCGAGTGCGTGTGAGGCCTCCCGAAAGCTTCTCAAAGGCTTGGAATGTGGAATTAATACAATTGCTTTTGTGTCTCTCTTGGCTGATGAAACGGGCCGCGAGATTCCAGACCGAAAAGGAAGCTGTGTGTGAGCGCTCTGCGGTTTATGATTACCAGCCTAATGCATTTCGCTCGTCCGCCTTCCCTAAACTGGATGTGAGTTTTAGCGTCATATCTAATTGTATTACAATGTATTCTCGTGCACTTGAGATTTTATTGCAATTTGCACAAAAAGCTTGAAATTGTGTGTAGAGCCGTTTAAATGTTCTTTGACTGCCCATTAGACGTATTAAGAAGATTTGCCACGTGTAACTAGGCGGCACAGTAACTCATTTAGGGGGGGAGGGTTGGCCCCATGAATAGCCCCCCCATGATGCCGGCACTGCAATGAGTTTTTTTTAAAACAAAAAAATTAAATGTAGTTTTTTTTTCTGTCATAGAGATTTAGGCTGCAAGTGGCATTCCAAAACACTGGTATTTATATTTTAGTATATTTCAGCTTTTTTTTTTTTTAAATCAGAAAAACTGGTCAACTTTTCTACATTAGATATTAATAATGATAATAATTAAAAAAATATATCTCAAAAGTCTGATGTGCTAGAAAAAAATAAAAATAAAAAAATAAACAAAAATAATTCTTGACTAAAATTAGCCCGTTGACCAGTGTAATTAATTATAAATCAGAAATTGCTTGTATTTGTTAATATGCCAACCGATAGTCAGAATAACGACAAAAAAAAATTGTTCTCCAAAATCTTGAATTAGGTCGAATGTGTTGTTGAGAGCAGTCGCCACTTTCTTGTGCTCCATATGGCGCATCCACTGTCCACCCAAAGAGGCACTCTTGCGTATAAGGAGGCTGCACTGATTTCTGCTTGTGTCTTCTTCAACACCTGTGTGTGTGTGTTGGTGCGTGCACGTGTGTGTGCACGCCCCAGTGTCTCACCCGAGGGTAAAGCACTTAAGTGATGTGTGCCTGAATCCAAACAGCTGTGAGCAAAGGCAGGCAGCGGGTCTCTAAATGACTCCAGACCTGAGACACAACCCACGGGGGGAAAGGCACCTCTGAAATATACATGTCACTCACCCAAAGAGCGAGCGAGCGAGAGAGAGAGAGAGGAAAAGGCGGTAAAAGAGCGGATGATAGAAAGGGATGAGCACAGCGGTCACTTGGCCATTTGGGCTCCGCGGGGCCCGCCGGGGTCCAGGCGCATGTCAGATAGGTTATTACGGATTTTCCGCCACAGGCTGCAGCACTCTGGGGTCAGCCCAAGTCCATATATATGCTAATAGCGCCGTGCCGTCAGGATGTGACCCTGCTTGTTCTCATGAGAATTTTCAAGTGTATTTTTTTTTTTAGTTGCATTCAATACTGAAGGGAAATCGGGACTATCACACTTGGAGTTTACGGAGCTTGACCTCAAAGCACACGAAGAAAAAAAGAAATCACTATAGCCGACAAACATCCTAAATTGTGATTTGGAGGCACACTTGGGAGTCCTGCAATCCAAATAGCCGATAGATTCCACAAAATCGCAGCAAAGTGTTTTTAATAATCTACACTGGTCTCTCAATTTATAAACAACCAAATTTACGTTTTTCAATACAAATTACTCTATTTTTAATCTCAGGAAAAGAAGAAAAATGTGCACATATGGTGGCAGCCAATAGAAAAATGGATGTTTAAACTTACAAAAGTGGCTAGCATAATGCTAACACACAATGCAAAATGCCATAGACGGGCTGACAATATTAGCATCAATGCTGCGGTAGTTAGAATGATTATTAATGAAGCAAACCACATTTGAATACTGAGAGGCATAGATTCTTTATCCTCATAATTTTTGAGACACCAAATAGTATCCATAAAATAATTTTCATAACATCCATTGACATAATAGAACGTTCTCATCGTAGAGTGGTGCTTGGGTTTTCCTTCTAAAATCACATAAGGACACTTTGGCCCTCTTTGTCGGAGAGAGTGTGTGTCTGTGTGTGTGTATTTGTACGAACGGGCCCCAAAGGCCGAGCACATATTCACTGAATTCCACTCGGATTCCCGCCGCCGCCGCCATCGGCCGGCCAGCTGAGAAAATGGCGCAAAGAGCAAAACGTCCACGCTGCGTCGCTCTCTGCTGACGTGCTGAGGTTTTATCAGCAAAACTTGATTATTTGAGAAGTCAAGAATAGAAAAAAGCGGGGGACCATGCGCACGACACATCAGGACAAATATTTTCAGTGTTTGTGCGGTCGCGCAAGAAAACGCCGACTTTTTTTTTTGTAATTTGCAGCAATCTTGTCGAGGTTGAGCACGGCCAATTTTCAGTCAAGAGCCAAAAAAAGAACTAATTGAATTTTGGGGCTGTTCCATTTACCCAAAAATAAATTTTGTTTTCTGGAGTAAAATTAAAAAAAAATTATAATTGGAATTGAACACCAATTTGATTGCACCTAGCGGCTTTTCCCGCCTTTACCACACAAGCACACGTTGAGATATTTTTTTTTCTTTACCTTGGTCTTGTTTGGCTGCGGGGAGCAACGACTCTTGTCGCTCTGCGCGTGTGCGTTGGTGGGCGGGGAGTGCGTGCCCAGGTTGGCTTGGGACGCCAGGCCGTGCTGCTTGGCCCCGGGGGAGACCTGCATGGCCGCCAGCTGAGCCGCGTACAACTGCTGCAGTGTCAGGAGAAAGTGAAAAAAAAAAAGGGGGGGGGGGGGGGGGGCAACGACATGAATAAATGAATACCGCGGACAAAAAAGAAGACGAGGTCGGCTAAAAAGCTCAAGAAGAGAAGGCCATTAGTGGCCGGGCTTGTTTGTGCGACACAGAAAAGGGACGCGACTACTTTTTCCTTTGCCCCCCCTTGGGAGCGACGCTAACAGCCTCTCTGACAGGCCCCGAGATGTCCCCTGCAGGTGCACGGCGGGATATCGAGGTCACGCCGGGCGTGTTGCTCAAGGTGACCCCCCCAACCCAAAAAAAAGTTCAAACTGCTGGCAAACAACTTTTTTTCTTCTTTGTTTTTATTTGGGTGAATTAAATCAGGTTTATGGACGGAACAAAACAGCTTGCCACCATTATCTACGTATTGTAATTAAATGGAATTATTAAGAGTCGGAAGAGTCTTCAAAATTGCGCAAGACTCTTTCAAGTGATTCAATAGAAGTTTCCGAGGCGCCTTGTCGATGAATTGACGTTTCTTTTTTTGCGGGAATGAACAGATGTGTGTTTTTGAAAAGATTATTATTTATTTCGGATTTTGTTTTCTGAGAGGCAGCTTCTTCTCCTAATTTATTTCTTTTTTAATATTTTTTTTTCTGGTCTATAGTTTAACTTGAGTCCTTCTGTTGGGCTTTGGCGGCCGGCCACCGGCGTCAAACAAAGGCTGCTTTATGCAAATGGCCGCCTTTGCTATTCTCCTCCTTCTCTTCCTCCGACAGCCGCCGTAACTCGCCATCCCCATCCGCTGTCTCCGTACGGACATTTTGTCTCTCTTTTAGACAAATAAGACGAGCGAGTCAATCGAGCTGGCGTGCATAGAGGCAAAACAGTTTGAATGGCGGATTTAATCTGCTGCTTGTCACTGGCAATATTTGCCGGGAGCTCCACAGTAGAAATAAAAAAAACGCAGGTGTCGGAACTTACGGCGGGGCCGGCTCGCTGAGAACAGATCAGCTTCAATGAAGTGCTCTGTGTGGCTCGCCCCTCCCCTACCCGTCGCCCTCCCACCGGCCGCACCCCCCCCCTAGCCAGCGCACCACGGGCGCAATATGTGTGTGTGTCCTGCCATATTCGGACCAGTGCTTCAAAGGCCGCTTTATTTGCGGACTGAATTGAGTTCCATTACAAGGCCGGCTCCCGTCACTCAAAGCTTGCTCAATGGGCCGGCGCACAATCACACACACACACATGCACGCTACAGAGGGCACCGCCGAGTACGCCCAAAGCGTCGCCGCAACGGCGTGCATGTCAACAAACAGGAATTGACAGCGCAAAGCCTCCTGGGTGGACTGGAGGAGCACAAGCGCGGTGACACACACACACACATACGCGGTGAATCAACAAATGAGAGGGGGGGAAATGCAATCATAGTTGTTGGATGAGAATAAGGAATTTGAAATGTCACTCCTCAGCCACGCTTGTGTGGTGCGTTTGAACTGTGACAACCATCTCCTCACTTTGCCTCTAATCCCCTATGAAACATATGTGTGAGTCTCTGGCCGTGAGCTGTGGTAGACAGCAGATGTTCAATACGTATCCGAAAAACCATATTGATGCCAAGCAACTATGTTGAACTTAGAGGAGGAGCTTCATTGTCATTCGTAGCTTCATTCGTTGTCATCTCAGTGGGGGGGGGCATCTTTTCTGCGTATGCGTGTGAGATGCTCCTCGGCCAATAATCTGCGGTTTTACTCAGATTACCAGCTCCCCCCCCCTGCTCGCTCTTTGTTGTCAAGAGTCCGGCGGGCGCTTGAGTGAGGCGGCTATTGTTTGCGCCGACACTGAGGACCATTGTGCCCAAAAACTTCTAATGGATTCCTCTCTGTCTGTCTTTCCGTCTGTCTGTCCCGCTTCCTGACCGCTAATGTGGGCTCGTCGCGGGACAGAAATAGAAAGAAGCCACCAAAAGAGAAAATTCTTGATACCATGTGATCATATCGGATGACGTCTCTTATTGCCCCGCCCCCTTTCCCCCTTCATCCGCCGGCCTGTCTGTTGTCCGCCTGTCGTCCATTCCTCCGGTGTACGGCGCGGTAATCCAGGACAATATGTTCCAACATCTGCCTCTCCATATGATGCCTGACCCACGCCATTGACCCTCTTTAAGCCACGCACAAGCACACACACACACAATTCGCCTCTCGCTCCTCACTAAACGACTCCATTTTTTTCCCGCGCACCCCCCCCCACACACACACACTCCTAAGTGCATTTGTATCTGCCGGTCTCGCTTGTCCTTCTCGGCCCATTTGTGTGGATAATATCAATAATATCAAGGGTCAATAAAGGGAGGCAGATTAATACAGTCTAATGCACAATGTCACACTCGCCCCCTCCCACCCCAGATTAAGATGCTAAATGCCAACCTTGTCCACTCGGGGTGCCTCGCGAAAACCCACGTTAAGCTGCCATTGAGTGTGAGAGCGACTCGCAGAAAGAGCCTTAAATCGTTAGGAGATTAATAATTTTTTATTTTATTTTCTCCGAACAGCAAAGCACTTAAAGGACACTTTTTTGGTATTATTATTATAGCTTTCAATGGATTCGCTTGAAAAAAATCTCAGCAAAAGCTCACTCGGTAGTCTGCATTTTGATAAACGAGATGCGATATTAGTCAGCCTTTTACGTATTTTCCCGGAATTTCAAGTTCTCAAAACCGAGCCTTATTGTAAAAGTCGGATGTATTTATAAACGCGTGCGGGGAAATATATTGCGTCGCTATGGCAACCTAAAGACCAAGACTTCCTTATCAAGTGAGATGATCCTCATATTTAGACTTGGTGAACCCGGCCAAATCTCTGACAAAGCCTTAATCTCAATGTAGATGGATGGAAGATGGTTTTTTTCCGGGAGGGGAGGGGGGACAAAGCCGAGATTTTAAGTGACGGCGGAACATATGGGCTGCTAGATTGTAACAGTGATCTGAGGACAGTATCAACACACACACACACACACACATATACACACTCGGGTGAGCCCTAATGAAATCTGCGCTGGCGCTGAGAAACGTTTGCGCTGATAGAATTTCACACAGCTTTTCTATTTCTCCCCGTCGTGCTTCACATATGGACCCGGCGGCGTGTTTGGGCTAACAGGTGCGCGGGAATCGTACGATAGCACCGCTTGACCTAACGGGGTCGCGATGTCTCACGGGGTCATTTCTGCGGAACGGCGGTTAAAATCCATACCTGAAGCTGAAGCTGGCCCAGGCCCGGTGTGGCGGCAGCTGCCGCCGCCATTGTTGTCGGGATGAGCTGCAGAGGGTACGGGTCACCTGTCCAAAAAAAAAAAAAAAGATCATGTCAGTCATGCAGTCGATCCCGGTTTGATAGTGTAAAATTCTGATAACCAATAATTTATTCTTATAGTAATATAATAAATAATCATTATTTATTATTAATATTATATATATATATTTTTTTTTTGTATTAATTTTATTTATTTTTTATTTACAGGAGCAATGACCTCTCTGAAGCTCAACTTTAAAGGTAAGCTTGCATCAAATCTTACTCCCCCAAATTTTTAAAAGCCGACCTTGAGTCAATTCCCGTTTCCACGCCCACAAACTTTCTCTTGAACTTTCCCGCAAGCAAAAAAAACCCAAAAAACGCAAAGCCACCACGGGGGTTTCACCGGTAGCTGTTAAGTGTGTATTTTTCGCTTGCCCTCCAAACCCCGCCCCTCCCATTCTGTGCAGCTGTTAAAGCTGCCCTTTGTGTGCACGGCCCTTAATGAAAAGCCTGATTGTGTGTCTTCCTCCCTTAATACCCTCTGACAAAGAACGGCGAGGTGAGTGAGGGGGATTCTGATAAAGCGGGCGGCGCTCTTGTCATTAAGAGCCGCCGCCGGCAATTGTGCCACTTTCCTCTCTTTTTTTTTTCTTGATTTTCTTTTCAAAACTGTTCTATCATCATCTGCACTGGACACTCCATTAGGTACACCTGCACCAACCAGCACTGATTCATACTGAGTAAAAATAAATAAAAATTGTGCACGTGTTCCTAATTTTGCGACCATCCTACATCTTGTCAGGGCTGATAAATGTGGAAAAAGCGTGCAGGTGCAGATAGCTGGAATTCGTTGAAGGCGAGTGTGTGTGGGGGGGGTAATTGTCATGCAAATTAAATTGAAATGTGTTAAATGAAGTCCCTTTAAATCCTTCTTCATCGCCACCTTTGAATGTTTTTAGGATTTGAAAGAGTACAGTCAACTTCCCATATCACTCTGATTCTAAAATATATTTCCAATAGTAACAAATTTCCCCTGACAAAATAGTTTTGCGTATTAACAACGCGTAGGAGCCGCTATTCATTTTTTTGCGTTTCGTATATCGCAAATGCATCGACTGTCTTGTGCGTGTGTGGGCTGCGTTGGAAGCCCGTTTTGGCTGCGGCCCGTGTTAATGTGAGAAGAACCTGGGGCAGGTCACATTATGCCCCCCCCTCCTCCCCCCTCTACTTTCCTCACCCCCCATGGAGCATTTTATTCCCAGCATCTCCTGGCAAGTGTCTCTTTTTCGCTCTCCCTCTTTATCGTGGTAAACAACACATTGCCACACAGCCGGAGCGTGATCGCCAAAAAAAAAAAAAAGTCATGTTGCTTTTATAAATCGAAAAATAGAAGACAAACGGTCGGAGCCAAGAGTGAGGGAGATGAAGATAATTTTAAGTTTTTATTTTCAATGCTACTCACTGCAGCCCGGTTTGTAGTTGAAGCCGGGTGGCATGAGGAAGCCCTGCTGGGCCGCCGCCGCCGCCAGGGTCCTCTGGTCCGGGGGAAAGACGGGAATCATCAGCGGCGGGAGTTGGCCCTGGACCTGCTGAGGATGCAGGGAGGGGCGGGGAGAAGAAGGACGGGCGGGGGGTACAAAAGAATGGTTGAAACAGTAGCATTGGTTTTTTTGAATAATCAAAATTCACATTCCCACATAATTTATATTCATTGACATGTGATGCATTCAGGCTCTTCTGGACTATTGGACATATGGAACACACACGTAACAAAGACACACACGCACACTCAGCAGCTGGCCTTTTCCTTTTTTCCGATTTGAAAGATGATGTCCTTCCATTGAACGCACTCGCAAGTATCGGCGGCGCTCTTCGGCACGCGGCCACGCGACTTCACAAGGTTTCCGTCGGATTTTAAAAGAAGAAGAAGAAAAACTCCGATCGGGCGTCTTTGGCAGAGTAACCAAGAGAGAGCGAAGGAGAAGAGACGGACGGGGGAGTCAGAAAAAGAGAGAGAAGTAGGAGACAGATGGTTGCACAAAGCAGCTCGCTGCCAAAAACAACGCACAAAGGCTCGTGTGTGTGTGTGATGGACGGACGTACAGTTTTGAGATGGGAGAAAGGTGACAGAGGGACGATAAAAAAAAAAAGAAAAAGACGCAAGCTGCTTCTATGGAGACGCAGAAAGTCATTTTGGCCGTCCCCACTTTCAAAATGGAATCTAATCGTTCCCATCATCAAAAATCATTCTTCCCCCGACGCCCTTCGATGAGTAAACGGCGGCCATTTTTACTTTGAGGTGATTAGACCTTTGACTCGGTCCCCACTTCTCCTCCACCACCGACCGGAGTGTGTGCTTTGACGCCGGTGACATCCCTGAATAGGATAATAGGCAGGTAATCGCCTTCTGATGTGGAAAATGGATGTGAAATGCCGGCGCAATCATAAAGACGTGGTATTATCCAGTCGCGTTTGAGCGATATGGCCACCTGAAGTGATTGTCGAGTAGTAAAACACTTGTGTGTTTGTGTGTGTCTTCCTCCCGTGTGTCGGCATGCCAGCGACACTGTAATCAAACGATCCCAGCTCAGGGGAATAGTGCTCTCTTCAAGCGGCTCCTGTTTACAACCCCCCTCGTCGCAAAAAAAAATAATAATTACACCACCATTTTTTGGGTTAAGCATAAACCACGCGATCAGAAAGCGAGAGGCATTCCAGCGCGGCGCCCGGACAGGCCCCCCGCGGGGACGAATCACAGGCAGAACAGTTCCGCTTTGCCTTTCAGGCCTAATTGGACATATGCTGGAGTGGAGCTGGCTTGAGATACTGTAATGCGCCATAGGGAGGAGGAGATAGGAGATAGGAGACAAGGAGAGACACATTTGTTTCTTCTTGTTCATCACCAGTGAAAATATCACATAAGATCCTTAATAGCATTCTCGTCGCTGTCCTCTGAACACGCGTTTAAAAAAAAAAACATGAATTACTCGCTGGTGCACAATAGATGGGATTCTCCACAATGGAAGAGAAAGATCTAGCATGAGCGAGGAGAGAATAATTCCCAACCCATATGTTGCTGTAATAATAGTCGACTTAACAGCTGCCGGGCTGCTCAGTGGCACAAAAGTCACGTGGGTCAACAATCACCCGATGGCTTAAGTATGTGGGCCTTCTTCCAAATTTCCACTTGTCCCACCCCAAACTCACAATTTTAATCACAGAAGATGCAATTTATTCAGCTTAACCCGTGCTGGAATAATTGATTGATTAAAAGGAGTGCCCCAAGGCTCCCCTTTAGATACCTTATATTTAGAATGAGTTCATTAAATCAGCACATAATTAAGACAAAAATGTTTTGCCATATGAATCTTCTGAATCAGGAGTGCTGGCTAATTCTTATTTAGGAGTTACGGAACAAAACGGAATTCTCCCCTGAAAGTGAGAGTTTGACGGGAAGGGAAAGAGCCGCTTGTGTACGAAAGCGAGGCCGCGTCTATCAGACAATCTCCACATCTTGGAATATAAAGGCGCATCTGAAAACAGCAGGCACTTTGGGGAATAGCACTCTCCTCAGCTTCACTTTCACATCAGTCCCAAAGTGAACATGAAAACCTTACAACGGCACAGACAAAAAAACATCACACCGTGGTTTCTGTAGCCATTGAGAATGAGGAGCTTTTAATCTTGCCAACCCCCTCCTCCGCATCCAAAAGCCATCAAACAAACAGAAAAGTCGTCTGAAAGAAATACAAATGGACAAATGAGAGCCCGTCAGGAGAAAGCTTCAGCCTCTAATCAGTGCTAAATGTTTTGCAAAAGGATCCGGAAAGCAAGTGAGAAGTTTCACAGGGCCACCGAGGACAGGAGGAATCGTCCTGGCGAGAGAAAGTTCTCCGCGGCGGGGAGAGTGAGCAGAATGAATAAGAGAGGGAGAAGGCGGCGCGGCGCGGCGTGGCGTGGGGAGCTAGCGTCGAGAATAATTGGCAGCCGACGGAGACTGCGTTCACCACGCGCCAGGCGGCACAGCTTGAACTTAAAGCGCCGTCGCGGCATAATGAAGATGTGGCCGCTAATTAACATATGGGGTGCGAAACAGGTTGGTTGGCACGCGGCGTTCCCCACCCCCCCCCAAAAAAAAACTCCAAGGTAAAGTTATTATTGGGGAGTAATTAGCTCTGTGAAGTTAATGCGCTGAACAATAGCTGCCAGCGCCGCGCAATATGGCCCGCATTTGAGCTCGCGAAAAAAAAAAATAGCCTCCGCTAAAGTGCCAGTCCCTCAGCTAAAATCTGTTAGCCGCCATATGCTTCGGCAATTAATGCGAGACCTGGATGACCTTTTGCTGAACAGGGGAGAGAACCGATAATTAATTTGAAGCGTCTCATAGCGCTCCATTTTGATGCTAACTCCTAGCTAACTTGGGACAATACCGAGTCGCTAAATTCCACCGGTCGTTGTTTAATGGGGGAAGATTAAACAATTGTCCGGGCGATTGGGTCAGCCGTCTCGTGTTCCGGTGTGAAAATGAATGAAAGTCTTTTTCCGAGCTGGCGGCCGCATCGGGTCGGTCGAGCGATTGAGTTAGCAACGCAGGTTAGCCTTAATGGACAGCTTGTTAGCCGCTGTCGCCGGCGCGTCTGGCCTCTCTTAAACCAGTCAAAGCATCAGGTGGCTTGACTCATTTTACCTTTTTTTTTTTTCTTTCTCGCCCCTCCGCCCCCTATTACGCTTTCTCGTCTGAAGCGGCGAGCGAGTGCACGCTTGATGAGATGAAAGACGAGGTAGACGGGGGGGAAGTTGAGACGCTCTAAACCGTCCGTTTTGCTCCGGTGACTTTTTGATTCATTAGCCGCCTGCGACTTACTCGCCGCCTCATCCTTGTGTTTCAATACACCGTCGGCTTCTATTCTTTCACGCTTTCGACATAAACCCCCAGACGCTCCGCAGGTGAGGCCCCTTTCACCCCCCCCGCCGCGCTTCCCGGCACGGCGGCCACCGGGGGGAGCCTCGGAGACAAGTCGCCTAATTAGAACGAGAGAAGACGAGAGGGAGAACATGCTCACCCTTTCGAACTTAACAAGGAGGTTCCTGGCGGGGGTCGCGAGGAAAAAAAAACACGTGTCGCCATGCGCACACATGGTTTTTGGCCTGAGAAGACTATAGCGTCTTAGAATGCACAAAGGAAGGATCATTTTACACCCGCCGGAGCTTAGAGGATAAATCTCGATTTTTGTTTAAGATTAGCGTAATGAGGGGCCGAGGGTATGGTTATGGTTACACGCATGTCTAGTCGGATTTTTAGAATCAATAGTTTAGTTAGCCTCAAGCCGAATCAAGACGTTACGGGATTAAGTATACCTCGATTTATGACCGGCCCAAAATGGGAGGTCTGAAATGAAAACGTTGACCTCCAAGTCAAACTCTTTGGCGATGCAGTCTAATAATCGGATATATGAAATCGTATTGTATCTTGAGGGACTGCGATTAATTAACCTCCACCGTTCGTCTCATGGCTCATTGGCGATGCTAATTCCAGGTAAAAATCAATTAGTCCAAACCACAAACGACTTCGGAACGATGAACACGCTCGCTAAATAGTTGTCACGCGCGTAGCTCAATTCCGAAGCTATGAAAAAAAACGTCGGGAAAAATGGCCTCCTTCCACGAAGATGTGTGCCATCCTCTTGTCGTTTCTCACGAGCTTGATCATTCGTTTCATTTCATCACCTCGTCCGAGTGGATGCTTGAAAGCATTCTTCGCGGGCCTTTTGGGGGGGGGGTCGGGCTACACATGCCCGCTACAAACGGAGACACAAGAAGGGGACAGCTGAACTTGGCCTCGTTAGGGGCAATCACAAGGGGCTTATCGCACACATGGTGAACCTGCTGCCCTCGTTCTGGCAACCCCATTGTATTGTGCGGACAATCTGGTCATGAATGATTAAGCGCCGCGTTTTCGCCGACTCTTTGATCCCCCCCCGTTTGATCGCATCGTTTTGGAGATACGTACTTGGTCGCCCCTCTCGGATGCCTACAGCTGCCCTTCCCCCTTTGCGCCATGTGAGAGTCTATTGTTAGAGGAGGGGGGGATTGCACGGAGAGACGCTTGTTTGGGAAAAGGTTGCAAAGTCATGGGAACGGCGCGCTTTGTCTCGGCGGGGTCGTGAGGGAGTGAATCATGAGCGGACGTGTTTATAGCTCCGCACACACAGCTGCGGCAAATGCACACGCCGAGGCGCGCACAATCCGAAACGTTTTTACTAACAACGCAATTGCCAGATACAAAAAAAGGGGATAATTGAACTCACACAAAGCAAATAAACACAAGGCCCCTTATCACGCTAACTTTGTATGGCTAACTCACGGGGGGGTTAAAAGAGGATGTGTGTGTGCTCCGTCTTGGACGGGGTGTCTCGGTTGATACAAAGCGGGTCTTTCTCAGCTCAAAATTCAGTGTCCTCTGCCTTTAGAAAAGCCCGGGCTATTAGTTCCGAGCCACCTGGACCAACATAGAGGCTCCACTGTCGCACCCAAAAAAAAAGGACAATACTTCCATTTTTTGAAGTCGCTTTAGCTCAGTCCCGCTTGGATTTGTACAAGACATCTGCCCCGCCAATATATAGAGAGATTTGGAATAATACCCAGTGAAGAAAAAACAATAAGTGATGATGGTGTTAATACGATTACTTACCGATCGGTACCATAAAAAAAAAAGCTGAGTCATCGCTCTAATTTGCCTCGTAGCTGAGCTAAACTACAAAATGACCTTCCACGCACGCATTTGTGCTGACTCACACGTTATGAAACATACATAAAGCGTCATCTACACACACACACACACACACACACACACACACACACACACACACACACCACACACACACACACACACACACGCACGGCCTCACCTGTATTTGTTGCTGCAGGAGGTTGATTTTGTGCTGCTGCTGCAGGAGCTGCTGCTGTTGCCGGGCAATCTGAGGGGACGAAAAATGGGACATTATTCGAATATACTCAACGTAGGTCTCGGAGGCCCCGGCTTGCACGACAGAGGCGATGAAATATTAAAAAAAAAAAAAACGAGCTCATCTGGTCTCAGCTCGCAGCCAAAGGGTCAGCACTGTCGCGTTGACACACTTAGTGACACAAGTCCATCTGCCAATATTGTTGTGTTGAGACACACACTATAAACTGTCAAAACTGGAGCAGGAACATCTCGACTTTACTCTAAAATATTAGAATGGGTGTTTCCCCAGCTATTGTTGTGGAGCGATGGCGTACCTGGTCCTGCTGTTGCTTGGCCAGCTCCATCTGCTGCCTCTGTTTCTCCATCTGCGAGGCGGCCAGCTTCTTCTGCTCCTCGTGGGCCGCCAGGAGCTGCTCCCTCAGGCTGCTCAGCTGGCCGATCATGCCCATGAGTTGGCGCTCTTTCTCCGCCAGGCTGTCCGGTGTACCTAGATAAGGTGCGAAAAATAAGGAGGGAGGGTTGATTTAGGGTCCACTGAGAGAAATTGAAAGTTCATTCAAGCTCGGCATGAATAGAACGCACGGATGTCTTCTATCCGGAGGCCAGAGATGATTGTGGGAGTCGGGTCAGAAAGGGCAAGGAACAACAAAGTAGTGCAAAGCAGCGGCTTGTTGCTTCGTGTAATATACGACCGCTTTGGGCCTTTGGGGTCCCTTGGACGGAAGGTGTGTTGTAAAACCAGATGTTGACTCGTTTTTTTTTTCCCCTTCTTTCTGGACGATTACTGCCGAGCACATCCATCATTGTCTTTATTGCTTGATTTCCATTTGGAAGTGGAAACATTTGTCAGCAGGTTACGCAAACTAAAAATCGGCTCTAGTCGAAGAAAAAAATCGTAACTCCTAAAAGCAATAGCGACTGAGCTTTTTGCATGTGTGTGTGTGTGTCAGCGAGAGAAAGAAAGTGTCTGGTCTGTGTTTACCCTGCAGTCAACCCGCCTTCTGCTCACATTTAGCATGGCCTGACCTTTAACCCCTCAGATCCTGACATACCAGCTCCATTACACACAGACACACACATACACGACGACGTTTTCCAAACACACCGCCGCACGAGGCCTAAATCATTCAACAGGATGTCGTTAAAGGAGAGGCACAATCAGCGCGGGGGTCCTCACCGCGTCTGCTCGTGAAGGTTTGCGCGTGTGACCACAACTACAATCGTCCATTGTTCCTCAGCCGCTACCTTAAAGAGAGCCGCATTCCTGGACCAGTCAAACCAGATGACGGCCGGAGAAAATGGGGGGGGGGGGGGCGTAAAGAAGAAAGACAATGTGCTACACGGATCCTGACCCGGCCTTTGACTGCCACGGGAAGGTGAGAGTCGTTCATTTGTCCTCTCGGTTGGTAGTCGCAAGACCCCGCCCCCCCCCTCCCGTCATCCAGCCACCCCTTTGCTCAGTCTATCCATTGGCCAACAATGAACAATAAAGGCAACTGTCGGCAGCGCTGGCTGCTGGAAAAATAAACAGGCCGCTGTCCGAACGCACAGAACCACCTTTGTAAAGCCACAGAGACGTGTGTGTGTGTGTGTGTGTGTCGCCCAAGCTGACCAAGACAAGAAAGGGTCCAGTGTTAAAAAACTGTTCAAGTCGAAGGGAGGCTTGAAGTGAGAGAGGATAACTTAAAGGGTACCGGGGTGGGGGCGGGGGGTCGTAAAGGTGAAACGATGGATCAAAGGAGGCTTTCTTGTCTCGGGGGGTCAAACACACACATGCACACACTTCCACGCACATGCCCCGAACGCAAACACGCTTAAAATCGCACATAAACATTGGCGGAAAAAAACTAAAAAGTGTGTGAAGATGAAGCTGCTTCTTTCTTCCCTTCGTCAGATGCGAAGCTTTAATCAGTAGATCGGAGCAGACGGAGAGACAAACCGCCCCCCACCCCGTATCCCGTCTTTTCTAGAACTCCCCCGACTCCTCAGCTTGTTTCTTCAGCTGCCACGCGGAAGAATCGATCATCGGATTCGCCCCAATGATTATTATAACCCCAAACTCTCGACGTAATTTCGTAACGGTGCTTGTCGCGGTTGCTAATTAATGACCACGCCGTCCCACCCACGAGGAAGAAAAGAGACCGAGACGGAAGCAAAAAAAGGTCTGGAAGATGATTAGCGAGTATTTTCACATGAAGCAAGCAACCCGGTTAGTGTAAATAAGTAAATTACGCTGATTAGCTTGATTCAAACAACATGGCGGAGCGTAACTTTGTTTTCCAATCGACAAAGCCTGATACGATTTAGCCACCAAAAACTTCTACATCATGTCTTTGCCGTTTATGGTGTACCTAATGAAGTGTCCAGTTAGGGTCTTACATCAAAGATATGCCTGGTCGAGAGACCAAAATATAGACTCGTGATTTTGCCCCCCCCTCAGCTGTTGGTGTGTAGGACAAAAGTGGAAATGTCAGCTCAGCGGGGAGCTGGAGAAAAAAAAAAAACTAGACGGAGGTTTGATCAATGAAGCGCACCCTCGCGACGGTGACTCTTTGATTACATATCTGGCTTCCTAATGAAACGCCGGCGAATGTTTCTCGTCTCGTTTCTTTGCTTCCTGCATATTCTCGTCCCCTTACGACCCTTTCCTCTACTCTTGTGGTTGTTAACGAAAGTTGGATAAGTGTTTTTTTTTAATGATGGACCTTAATCGCTAATGGACGTTTTTTTATTCCCGTACGTAGAATCAGATCCTTATATGGGCAACAGGACCTTGTTTCATGCCCTTAAATGGGCAAAGGAGTCAGGTTAATGTCCTTATATGGTATTAGAGGGTTGTTCGTATATGGTAACGGGAAAAGTATTCATCCTCTCATATAAGTGTCTTTTGTTTTTTCATGACGTTTTATTGATAAAGGCACGGTTTCGATGTCCTTATATGGGCACAACAGGAAGATGTATTTTGCGACCATGCGCTTTGTCTTTCGGGTGTTCACACTCGTTAAGAAGCATCGCAATTAATTGTAATGCAAATTGATTTCCGACGAAAAATTTAAAAAAGTTGCTGGGGAATATTTTTTTGCACGAAAGGACTTTTTGTTGCTCGTCCTGCCATTTAGATGTTCTCAGAGTCCTCATGAGTCAGTTCTTTTATGACTCGGGTGTGAAGTCGCGCGACGTAACCTACCTTTAATTTCGCCAATGTGCCCTGAGCCCATGGCCAAAAGTTTGTCCTTCCAGTCCTTTGACAACAGCCTCTCAATGCTGGGAGCTTCTGTTCAGTGCGATGAAGGACACAAGGGAGGGAGGGAGGGGGGGGAGAGGGAGGGAGGGAGGGACGGAGATTTAGTTGGCTGGCCAATATGACAATAAAGCACCTTTAAAGTCCATTTACTGTAATAAAGGCGGCAGCGGCTCAGCCTAATGGCCGCATCAGCGGGAGCAAAGTGAGAGAGAGAGAGAGCGATGCTGATAATCGAGCGAGAGGAAATCCGAGGAACAAAAACAAATGCGCGAGAGCGGGGAAAAATAGCGGCGCAAGACAAAGCGAGAGACAAGTGGAGCGTGCGGGGAGAGGAAGTGCGAGAGGCTTTTTGCCTCTCACCTGCTGCTAGAGAATCATTAGCCCCGTGGGCCCTGAGACAAAGAGGGCCTTAATGCACCCGCCACAATGGACACATTATAAGCCGGCGTTTTGTTTCTCCGCAGCGCCTAGCTTGCGTGAGCGCACAAAGACTCCGGCCGCACTGAAAAAGGCGCCGTAACCGAAGGACCACCGGATTGGAAAGTTCGGTGTACGATTTTGCTCACAACATAAAGCGCAAAAAAACTTTGGGCTCGATATGCATATATATTAGAGTTGTGATGCTTCGTAATGCAAATGTTATTTACCAAGAGCCATCTGCAATTGGGATGGAAGGTCTTAGCACCGAGGGGAGCTTTTTAACATTATGCATAAGAAACCACAAAACAAACGCACACTTTCTTCTTTAGTACGTAAATATGATTGCGCTGTGCACACAGATGAGTCAAAAGTTTATTTGTCCTTGGATTATCTCTGCCCTACCACCTCATAAAAGTGGAATGGCAAGACAGATGTAAGGAGGAGAATTTGCCTTCTGTACATTTTCCGTCGTGTCAATTTGAAATGGAAAGTTTAAAAAAAACGATGAATCGATTATTTACATCGTCGCTTCGGTAGCTTTCCAGAGATGCGCGGCCAACTTGCAAAGGTATGACAACACACACGTGCACTGGAGCGTGTCCTACATACTGCAGCAACCTCTCCAGAGACCTGAATCAGCTCCTTCTCCGCCGACTTGGTCCAAGCCGCTTTTTCAACTCGACGCCATTGCCCACGAAGGGAGAAGGAGCGCACTGGCGTGTTTGCCGCCCTCTCTGACAGCTGTCTCAGCATCACCCCCAACAGGTGCTATTAGCCCCCGGTGCTCGCCCGCTCGGCCCTCCCTCCTTCCTCTCGCTCGACAATGACAGAGGCTTTTAAGCCAAAGAGCTTTGACAAGTGAGAGGGAACAACAAATGGCAGCGAGGGTCCGTTTGCCCCACTCGCTCTCTCTCTGCCTCGCTTGTCTCCATCTCTAGTTAGTATTTTTATTTATTAACAGGGCTGCAGCCATTGTCCCAAGTGACAGGCCGGGGACCACTTTAACTATTAATAAAAAGCCAAGAGGCGCTTTCATTGTGCAGAGGATGGCAAAAAAAGGAACGAGGACAGGAGGAGATGAGGCGAAGAGGCAGGCCCATGTTGATTGACGATGTGGACCCGGCACGGAATGAACCCACGCTGACCCCTGATCCAAAAACACGTACTGTACATAAGTGTGTGTGACCTCCCGTCCCCAACCGGTATCAAATTAAAAATTCCCTACATTCATTTTTTGTCAATGAATGTCACTTTCAAGTTCTTTTTCATTCGAGGCTCGAATTGAGCTCGACCGTCGGTTGCCGGGAACCGCATGGTGTAAAAAAGAAAAACTGCGCAACACTTTCCACACGCACAAAAAAAAGAGAACTCCCTTTTTTTCTTTTTCTTTTTTTGTGACGTCGAGCCCGAGTGTGAGGTCAGCGCCGTTTGTGCCCACGCTGGGGTGTGGACCTTACTCGGGTGCGGTTTTGGGAGGATACCTGGCTTCAAAAATAACGGGAGAAATGATTTTTGTTTATGTTGTGTATGTATATACATATGTGTACTATATAAATATGAAAGTGAGCGAGAAAGGAGCGGTGCCATCTCTCTTTCTCTTTCACACTTTGTATTGTTCGCTCACATTTATTTTTTATTTTTTGCCCTGAGTCACCACAAGTGGCCAGCTCCGTTTTCCCCATTATCTCATATTTGTGAAAGGGGGGGGGGACTGGTGAGGTGGAGGTGGAATGATGGAGGAGGGGGATGTGGAAAGAGAGTGAAAAAAGAGAGAGTCCGGGCCTTCGGGTGCACAACAAAGGGGCCTCTGTGCCAGCGCCAGACCCAGCCGGGTTCTGAGGAAGACGGAGGATGAAGACGGAGGAGGAGGCGGAGGGTCCACAGGAAAAAGGCCCTGGCTTTGGACCCCCACCTCTGCAAAAAAGGGGGAGAAAAAAAAAAAAACAGGCTCCACATTGACTTGCCTTGGCAGGCAAGATGAGGTTCTGACTACCCCACCTCCGCGCCACTCCTCCTCCTGCCACTTCCTTCTTCATCCTCCCTCACCGCCTTCCCGAGCGGAGCAGGGGTCAACGTTGAATAAGCAATTATACAAGCGGCGGCGGCGTTTGTCTAGCCCCCCCTCTCCCTCGAACACTGAAGTATTGAGACGGCGGCGCGAATGTGACAAGAGGCAGACAGAGTATGTTTACGTACGATGGCGCGATTAGATTAAGAACCCAGTTAGGGCGAGACCTAAATCTTAGCCACTGTCATGTTGTTAACCGGTTAAGTGTGTTATCCTAACCAGGTTAAAGACTAAATCAGAGCGAGCGGCTGTGGTGGGTGCACAACATTTTATTTTTCCTGGATTGGATCTTCTTGCGCTCAAGCTCGATCTGCATTCTCGATGCTTGTAGCGGTCTTCTTCCGACTGAAACATTTGCTTTGCAGTCTGGCTAACACACACACACACACACACACACAACGCCTTCCAATGGGCTCCCTTACGAAATGATGATGTTGTTATTTTGATGATCAATTCATGTTTGGTTGAGCTGGTCCATGTGTCTGGACACATTTCCATTGATTCCCTCTAATGGCGGTCCAAATGGCTTTGCCAAGACGAGGGATATGGAGGAGGAGGGGGGGCGGGTGGTAAGGAAGAGAAAGGGGGGGGCGCCGGAATAGAGCGCTTGGAGAGGGAGAACAGACGTAGCGCAAAAAGCTTTTTGTCCACCTTTGTGAGGTGAGCAGCTCGCAGTACCAATTAATGTCTTGTTGTTGGGGGGGGGGGACGAGCGGCCCTTGGCAACAGTCGCCACGACGGCGGGGCCCCTGAGTAAACATCAAGATTCCCTCCGTCTTACTTTCCGACTCCCACTGAAGCTGATGGGCGCGAGACACAAGAGCATCCCGTGAAGTCCTCCCCCTCGGTCATCCAAGTTTTGAGTCATAATTGGGCTCCAAGTTTAGTTATTAATAAAAAAAAACGCTTGGCAGGCACCAAGGGGGACGGGGGGGACACCAGGAAGCCCATACGCTAAAACTGGCTTTCGAAGTAAGCATCTTAGACGTCACTCATTAAGCCACGCCCCTTTGCAAGCAGCTTACTGACATCACTCATTAAGCCACGCCCCTTTGCAGACGCAAAGCTCAGTTAGGCGCGCAGTTCTTGTGAATTCTAGCATGAGACGCTAATGCTAATCGGTGCCTCCAGTCAAAATCAAGCAGCTCTGCTTGACATGCGGCTTGATTGCTCATTTTTAAAAAGTTACTTTCTCTTAATATGTCAACTTCGTTTTCTATATATTGCAAATCACACCAAGATTCAGCGCTAATATTAGCGACTCGGTCTCGCTAGCCGTGTTTGGCGGCGGCGGCGGGGAAAGTGAAAATTTCAGAAGGTGTCAGTCAACAATTTAATAAATTGAAAATGCATTTATCTGCACACAGAGAGTTGTGCCCTTCACTCGGCTTGCCTTTGCCTAACAGATGGTGTTGTGGGTGCTTATGTCCAATTTGATTTGAACCAAATGCGCAGCCAATTCTGATACTGGCATGAAATCTCGGAGAGCCCGATCGGCGCACACGCACGCACACACGCCCGCGCACGCACGCACTGGCAGTCGGAAATAGCAGCGGCGAGGGCGCGACATTGCGAAAGAACGATGAAGGGCAAAAAATAAAAAATCTGGAGCGACATTCGAGAAAGTCCACGGCTAACTTTGCGGCGACAAACATTTTTCCCTTCCTCGCATTCTCTATTTTTTTTTCCCCGAGCCAAGCCGATTCAAATTAGCGATGCTATCTCTCGTGCGATGTTTTTACAAGGGAGGCAAAATGTTCCGTTCACACACTCGCCGGCGCACACTGCCCGTTTTGCCAATTACCGCGACGACCTCGAAATATCAAGATATCATCGAAACGTTCTGTGCTCGACTTACTTGGACTTGGACCCTGAAAGTTTAATTTTGTGGGGAAATATTGTGCGAGGTGATGCGGGGTTGCCATGGCGCCCACAGGTATAATTTATCCATTTGTAGCATCCAAATCATTCTTAACTTGATATCAAACAGTCAAACTGTTCCATATCCACATTTGAATTTCAACTCTTGTCTAAATCCCGTCGAAAAAAAATTCCGACGGCTTCACCTGAGGTGACAATGTAATAGTCTGGACATTCTATTAAGGCACGCACATCTCTTCCTGTCAAACACATCTTGTTAAAGTAGGCCGAGGCGTGCATGCGTACACACGCGTGTGTATGTGTGTGTGTGTGTGTGTAGCTCAGGCCGCTGTAATGGAAAATGACACTTGCAATCTGTCTTGTGGCAATAACCCCTCTTCAGTGCTCTTGTCTCCACTCTTCACGTGCACGGACACACACACACACACACGCTGTCACACTGCAGTGGCCCGCGGGCCGTCCTTGTCACTGCACGGCTTTATTGCATCACTTTAACGTGACAACAAAAGAAGACATTGTGTGTGTTGGGCCCTGACGTGTATGGGGGGGTGCACGGACAGAGTCGGCATTAGCAAGACAAGAGACCGACGGCGCTAACGCGCACGCTCGCGTTTTCTCTAGCGAGTCGTGACATTTTTCGTCTGCCTGTCAAAAGCGATGGCAAAGAGACGGACAAGCGCAGCAAGAAGCTCTTGACACAATCGCATTTGCATCGAGGCCTTGATTTGAGCTATTTCATCCTAGTGAGAGTTGACTTTGCATTTCACTCTCGCTTTATTTGCAGCTATTGTGGTCTGGAACTTTTTTTTTTTGTGTCTCTCCCTCTCAGCTTGTGTTTGTCCCATCAGACAAAAATGCCTTGTAAAGTCTTAAAGAGGGAAAAACAAAAAAAAAAGGGCGGTATTGTCCCGCTTAAAGATAAGAGCATGTGAGAACCATTAGACCGACGGCAATGAGTCCAAACAGCGCAGGAATGCTGGGCTGACTAGCATGTGCGTGCTCTGAGCTTTTTTTTTTTTTTTGCCGTGTTATTTCCATGGAAAGATGACATTTTATAGGTGACGGGAAGAAGCGAGGGTGATGGCAAAGCGGCTTCCAGCTCACTTAAGCCATCTGTAGCAGATGAAAAGGCAGATGGGAACAGAATTGAAATTGTATGCTATGTTTTGAACATCCACCATTTTTTGTTGTTGATTTCTTTATGTGGAGAGCTACAAAAAAAATGTGCGTGTGTGTAAAAAGTGTGTCAGCTTAACTCCCAAACAAGTGTCCTGTTGTGTGAGCGAGCGAGCGCGGCTTCTTGAAAACCGGATCATAAGACTGTCCAGTGTGGGGGGGGTGGGGGAACTTCCAATGCACGCACCCACAAGATTTTAGTCTGAAAATGTGCAAAAATGTTTGCTCGGAATGCGGCGGAAAAGTTGAGCGTGGCATTTAGAATTGCAAATATTTGCAGTTCAAGGGAAGGTAAATCCAATTGTCAATAGAAATTAATCGGTTCCCAAAAAAGTTGATTAAAGTTAATATTAAGAGATTTAAAAACAGATTTGAACATTTTATTTTGTATTCTTTTAGCTCTCATTTTTTTAATTCATTACATTATTTGAAATGAAATACATTTGACCATTTCTTTTAAATGTGTATTTTAATGTTTTAAAAGTTATCATTTTTTATTTTGTTCCGATTTTATTTTTGCATCGTCCGACACTAAGGAAATCACAGATGTGCCTAATATCGCGATTTTAATGATTTATTTTGTTTCCGTTCACCGCGATGACGAATTGTTCATCGGCGCTATCGTAAACAAGGGGACCTCGACTGTGCGTTAATGATCAGCGAGGTATCATGTCACACTCTGCCACTGCGGTGTTTTGGAAAGGCAACACAAAAACCCCACCTGGGTTACAAGCGAGACTGGCGTGCAGCAGCTGATTTGCTCCGTTGGTGTAACAATGAGCCAAGAGGACCTGCATGTGTGTGTGCATGTGTGTGTGTGTGACAGTTCCAGCCCCAAACTGACTGGCATCTGGCGGCGGCAGTTGTTTTAACAGCTGAGCTGACAACATTAATCCAAACGCACCCAAATCAAAAGGAGACAACACCTGTTCACTGCTCCTGAGCCCAGCCAGGGAAGAGGAGGGTGAGGAGGTAGGGAGGAGGGGGGAGGCAAGCTGGCAAGAGGAGTGACGGCTGGGATCGGCGATGGAAGGACAACAATCACTCCAGAAGATGCACTTGAGGGGAGGATGGGGGAGACTCGAGGTTCTTGTCTCCCAACATCTGGCTCAAATAACGCCTGGGCGACACCCCCCGCGGCCCCCGCCCCGACAACACCAGCATTTTGTGGGTGCCGCCCTCTGACCCCACCCGGCCAGGGGTTAATTTGCGTTCGGACCCCGTGGCTTCAAAGACACTCGATGGAGTCGCCCGGCCGACTTGTTGCCGCTCCCCCCCGCACACACGAGTCGTTTCAATATCCCTCCCCCCTATCAAGTAAACCGACGGATAAAGTTTGGTGCAGCAAACTCATTAACCTTGAAGCTATTATGCACCCCCCCAAAAGGAAAACATTCCTCTGTGTCTCTCCATGGTAATGGGGGGGACGGCAAAGGGGGGGCGGAGTTATAAGCGACAGACAGGCGAAGGAAAACAACAACAGGCCGCGCGATAGAGAAAAGTTTCGACGAGATGAATTGCGGATTCCCTTTGATTTGATTGGAAGACGAGTCGGTGAATGCAAGTGAATGGAGAGGGAGTTAGGCAAGGGGGAGGGAGGGGGGACTCCGCCGGGGGGGGGCCTGTCAATTATTTCGGGATCTGTGTGACAGGCGTCTTTTGTGCGGGACACCCTGACATCCACTTGCTTGGAAACACATTCATACCATCTGAGGTGATGCACAAAATACACATATTGACCCCACCTGGCTGGTCACCAGAAATGACCACACACATATACACACAAACACACACACACATACTCAGCATGCTGCAGGACACTCACACTGTGACTCGTCCACAATAGCCAAGCTTGGAAGCCTTGGCTGATTCATGAACCTCAAGCCTTTGTCCTTAACTTAATGCCACGCCGTGAGGCACACACACACACACACATTCGGACGGACCATCAGGAAAACCGCAGGACCCTCTCTCCTCTCTCTAAGCCCCTTTATTCTTCTGTATCGGACAAAAGCTGTGCCACTGCTTTATCCTAACACACACACGCGGACATACACACTATTCATCTCCTCGATATCGCTCATCTAGACGGAATACCGGTTCGAAACGCTTTCAAGTGAAGCAATATCGAATTGTCTTGTAATTGACACCGAAATAATCTGGAGGTAGATTGGGCTCGTGCATTTTCAGCCACAAATTGCCGCGAGCTTAAAAAGTTCAAGTTTCCACGTGACGACTTGGATACGCCATTGTTATTGTTTAGCATGTGCGCTAGGATTAAGAAAAGTAAAGAGGTGGGGGGGGGGGGACTGATAGACGGATGAACGAAATCCTTCCACTTATCAAGCTCCCCTTTTTTCCCCTCCTTTTCTTTCTTCCGCTCCTGCTCCTTGGCAGAATGTATCCGCCCTTCCCATTGTCACCCAGTGGAGTGAACGGAGGCGTGAGGGAGCCGCGGCCAGTGTGTGCTTGTCTGGCACAATGGCCTCGCCTAAGTGCTGTCCTATAAAATGCCTCAGTGCGCTCTAAAAGCAAGCCCTTGGATCCCTCACTGCCTTGGACGTAGATGAAGTGCAGTGTGTGTGAGTGTGTGTGTTGTGCGACATCTGTCATTGACTTGGCGTTCTCAGTACGGGGACTGCTGCCGCGAAGTACGCCGAGCCATAAAAAAATGGAAACGCCATTGCGCTTGACCTGCAAGGTTGCTAGCGTGCCTGTAAACCTGCTAAGGAGCATCTGAAGTCTCAGGTGAAGGCCGTAAAGGGTGGACCCTCCCTCCCTCCATCCAGGATGATAAATAAATCCATCCGTCAATTCAAGCGCCTATGCTAGCAACCACTAACCAATCAATCCATGAAACCATATTTGCATATCTCACATATCCAGTTCAGCATCCACGTGGGCCTAATTCCCAATCCAGCATTAAAATGCACATCTCTCATTTATCTAAGCATCCATCCACGAAAAGGACCAGCAGGGTTAAAGGCATACCCCAAGGGTCTATCCTAGGCACATGTTCATTTCGGTCATTTCTCTGCTCCGAACCCCGTGTCGCCGTCTCATTATCCCGCCCCCCTCGCTTCTATAAACACATCGTGAAAAGGTGCTGATGCCTTCTTGGCTTCTTCCGCCCTGTTGCTCTTGAGGTATGTATCCGTGCACCTGGGTTGTCGTGCGGTGTGTGTTCGGAGGGTAGCAGGTGGTCGGCGGAGTAAGACGCAAGATGAATGGCGAGCAGGGGAGCAGTGGAGCGCGGTCGGGTTAGGGTCGGGCCGTGGGGGACGACAAGGCTAGTCATTTATTAGCGTACGTTAGCAAGTAGAGCAACGCTGGCCGCAAACGCGTGTGACATCTTTTGTGTGTAGTGAAGTGTAGCTCAAGGCAAAGCTCCACTAAGTCCGGCCGGCCTCTTCGTTTCAAGATGTTTATTGTTTTTTGACCCATTTTGCGCCGTTAACGCTCCTCGGAAAAAGCCGGCGCGACATTGATCCAGCTGGAAGCGATACGTGCGCCGAGCGCTAATATTCCAGCCCTTTCATAATGATTAAAGCCTTCATTAAAATTTCATCCCAACCTGCTGTTTGCCGCTAATGGCCTTTGTGAGCCGCACAGCCAAACAATAGCAAGCCGGGCACAGAAGAAGGATTTTTATCCGGCCTTCAATACCGCCCCTCGCTGTTTTCACTCTCTCTCTTCTCCCCACTTTTCCCCTCATCCTTTCTTCCTCGCCCGGCCCGCCGGTTTTTGTGCGCCGAAGGGTCCGGAGGCGCTTTTGTCGGCCCCGTTTCATTTGAACCCGGAGCCGATAAAGCTCCCGGTCGGTCGTCGTCGCCGCTAATGAAGACGTTTTAGATCTTAAGTCTCCTCCTCTTTTATGACTTCAACACATTCTCTCTCTCTTTTGACCCTTCTCTCTTTCATTGTCCTGGCTGACTCATAAAGATCCAGTTTTTTTTCCTCCTCCCTGCCAGTTCATGAGGTCCACTGAAGCAGCGAACAATCCAAAACACACCTCAATTACAGCTCAGCTCAACAAACAACGGTTCTTTTTTTTTTCTATGTGTGTGTGCGCCACAACAGGCCTCCCTATCGACTGGAATAAAAGAAAGACAGCAAGAAAGCGGACCAGCGGCGGCCTTGACCGCATTGAAAAGCCGAGAGAAAAGACTGAAAAATAAGGTTAGGACATCACAGCTTGAAATGAAAGCCTGTTGATGCACCGGGAGGAAACTATAGGTGCAACACACACACACACACAAACAAGCTCCGAGAAAGGGCGGTAAACACTCTTGGAGTTTTTCTTTCACTGCACTGTAACCTTTCGGGGTTCCGAATGTCACGAGACGCTGCGGAATAACACGAAGTTGTTTTTGTCAAACCGGTAAGGCCAATAAAACGTATTTATACCAGGAGACAGACACCTGTTGGTGATCTCCTTATCGCCATTATCGCGTGGAGTGACTTAAGCGCCCGGTTATCTGCCAAGGGGTAATTAGAGTTGGCCAAAGGCTAATTTTAACTCCAACTGTCCGTTCCGACTGTCAAAAGCCGAGACTTCATCTCGGACGCTAAGGGGCTGTCCGTCGCTAGTAAACAGAAAAGCCGGTAGCCATGGTAACAAAAGTAGCCAGAAGGGCAGAAGAAGCTCAGAAAGAAGAAGCCCGGCTGACCTTCTGGTTCATTCTTGATCAGCTCCTCCATCTTGCGTTGTTTCAGTGTGTCCACCACGTCCGCCAGGCTCCCTTTGCGTCTCTCCGGGGTCCCCAGGGCGCCGGCGCTCGAGCCTCCGTCGCTGCACGGCCGGCACCCGGCGCCGCCTTCGTCTTTGCCCGGTGAGGTAGCATTGTGCAGGGGGTAAGGGCTTAGGGAGTTCCCCTTGGAACCGTCCAGATCCTGAAGGCAGGGGGGAGAAAATAGTCATTAGCATCATGATTTCCCTCCAAATAAGGAATCTTGCCATTCTTTATTCCTCCGAGCCCAGCACGCTTTCATCCCTTTCCATTTTTTCCCCAAAGTTAGGCCACACTTGTGCCTTATTCTTCACTGGAATCTGCTTTTGACTGACTGACTTGGAGGTACTTGACAGAACGAGCACATGAAACAAACAAACGAATAAAATCATCTCGGACGCACGCGAGCGCTTTTTGTTACAAAGCCTTCAGTAGCTCGGCTTTGAGCGGCGTCCAATGTTATCGTACTCGGAAGGCAAGAGTTTCGGCGACGCTACTTTTGCCTTGTAAGACTCTTAATTTGGAACTTTGTCAAGCTGTAAATTTACGGAAGGACTAAAATCACAAAAGAGCGAATAACTAGATTGACGGCTACAAAATAGCGTCTCGCAAAGTTCTTTCACCTGTGAAGAACTTTTCCGAGCCTCGACTCCAACCAAAATAAATGCTATGCTACTTTAAATAAAATCCAGGATTAATTTTGATTAACTTTCGGATCGGCCACTCGCAGGTCGCGACAGCTTGAACGGCGAGTACAGTCCGAGCCTTCAATCCAATCGAGGTGGCATTTGTTTGGACGACTAACCTAATACCTTCTCAGCCCAATTAAAAGTGACACTGAGATGGCGCTGCGAAACAAAGCATGCCAACGCCTCCACCAAGACGAAACCACTTGGAACAACCTCAAATTCTACACCTTGAAAATAATCTTTGGTTGTAGCCCGATTGTGATGCCATTAAAAGCCAAATTTGATGGGATCACTCCAGGGCGAGGTTAAGAACCAAGTGAGTCAATCAGTCGATCCGCCCGCCAGTCTGTCAGCTCAGCTCTTTGCATACAGAAGAAGGGTCAATGGTCCACGCAGTTAATCTTTGGCTAATCTCAACGCCGGGCGGCAAGCGACACACATCCCGCCACGTACAGGTGCACGTGACGACGACGGAGCTCACCAATGTGTGTTTGGGTGGAGATCGCTAATGATTAACTTGCAACACAGATCACAGTCCACATCAGTCATCAGAAGATAACCCGTAAAATGACAAATAAAATACCCCGTAAATAGGAAATCCTCCGATGTCAGATTTTAATATTGACCGGACGGGTGCAGCCGAGCCATTATCACTTGGAATTCCCCACGCCTGACCGACTCGCTCTCTCTTGCTTCGATCGTGTGTTTTAACACTCTGAATAAGTCAGCACGCTCAATAATTCATTAATTCTGCCAACATTCCTGCACATGCTTGGTGCACTCAGCATGATGTGGTTAGTGTGTAACTTCATGTACAACCCCTGAACATATAAAAAAAAATGTAATGTATGTTGGAGGCGGAGCCACGCGTGAGAGTTTTGGCGTGAGCAGTGGCCGACAGCAGCTCAGTAATGCGATTTTTCGGCCTCGCAGTGGGTGATAAAGTAACTTTTTCTGGTTGCACGCTTCCTTCCACCCTCTCCGGTTGTACAGATTAGGCTAATTCACACTTCAAAACGAGCGTCTCTGTGATTACGAGTTGCATCATCTCCAGCGCACGCCATGCAAATGAAAACAGGCGGAGGCAGACTGGTAGGAAAGTGAGAGAAGGGGGCGAAGGAGGGACGCACCGGGGGGTGGGGGTGGGGGGTAAAGAGAGCGAGAGAGGTGATGTTATTAGAGGAAATGAGCGCGTTGACAGAGCGAGGAAGCGGGGAGGGAGGAAAGGAGGCATCTTGAAGGCAGCGGTCACACCTGTCACATCCCATTTATCTAATCCAGCGCCTACTTAAAACCGACGCGCGCTTTCTTTCGAGAAAGATGTCGTGCAAACAAAAACAAACAAGAATGAGAGAAGTGTGCAGCGGCAGGGTGGCGGGGAGAGAATCCCATTCTGGGACGTCATCTCACTCGGAAGGTCATTTCCCGGTGGCGGCGAATTAGCGGGCAGTCGTGACCCCCCCCCTTGTAGGATCCCCCCTCCCTCCATTAGGAAGCGTTACATTATGCATGCGTGAAGTCGGATAGACAGCCTCATCCCGAAGGCTACGGAAATGGAGTGCGTAATCCACGCAAGTGACTTTGCATCCAAGACAGAAGAAGATGTTCCAAAGCGGTGTCAGTCAGGTGCGCCGCCGCCGCGGCGCTGCTCCTCGGCTAATGCGATTTGTACAACTTTTTCCCCTCATGCATTTATTCCCGTGCTTTTCAAACATCCCTGCTCTCTCCTCCTCAGCAAGTTATGCCATTTCTGGTTTGACACCCAGATCGCCCCCAGGTGCGCTAGCGCGGCCGTACGCTAACGCTAGCAGCCTGGCGGTGTGGGCGGTTCTGCTTTTAGTTTGCAGATGTCGATTCTCTTCCAAACGAGTGGGACAAACAAAATCTTGATCCCTTTACTGCCTCTGCAATGGAACCGAATTAGGCAACTTTTGTCTCGAGCTCATCTGCTTTCAAAACACTTGACTCTTGCCAGAGCCCCCCCCCCACACACACACACACACACTCGATACTTGTCATGTCTCGGGTTGTGCAAGGTGCATGTGTGAAGAAATAATATTCGTCGTAGATCAAGACACGGACAATGTGACAGTGGGAAGAGCTGCAAACAGCTGCTCGACTCAAACACACACACACATACGAGAATGTCACTGATCGCTCCTGCAGGGAGGTAAAAGACTTAGCGCCACGCCAGAGCTGCCAATCTTCCGACACACTCGGCAGCCAAACACACACGCGCGCTCGTACGCACACGCAACAAATTTCTTTACATGCCGTGGCTCAACACAGACAGTCAGTTTTGACTCAAAGAAGATCGGATCTGGATCCAATCTAGATTGAGCAGCAGTGTGAACACACGGCATGTAATCCCAGATCACTTTAACCTCATCGTATCATCTGAAAGATAACATTAGATATTCAGACGCACAAAAAATATGTGCCGTGCTAATTTATTAACGTGTCGCTGGCATGTGAAATAAACCGCTGCTTGGTGTTAAATCTGTCCGATTGTGCCCAGCGCCCTTGAATAATAAACATTCCAAAATGAATAGGTTTGTAAATACGGGTCATGTTTGCGAAACAATTAGCACCAGCATGTTTTAAAAAAAAATTTGCAAAGATATGCATAACACTAACATAAAATAAAAAAAATCCCCCCGCCAGCCTTATTTGATGTGCTATTCCCTCACCTTCATGATTGAACCGCTTTTTACAGATCCACTCGCACAATTACTTGCAATAAAACAACCTTTTAGCCAGATTACAATTATTCAGAAACTATCATAAAAGGCAGCCTTCGTACCGGAAGCTTCCAATATGAGTATATTTAGTGTAGCAGGTAAGCAAAGCTGCAGGGCGAAAGGGACGACGAGGTCGGTCGAGCGCTTTAATTTGCCCCGCCCCCTTACAGCCTCACTTCCAAGTCAACTTGCCGCCCAAGAGTCTTTCACTTCCCCCCCCCCGGTATCGCTTTTACGCCTATTGTCCTGAAAGGGACAGTGAACCCCCCCCCTCCCCCCAGTCCCCACTCAACCCACACTCTCGTAGTAGCCCTCTCGATTTCACTCTAAACCCTCTTGGAGTCGAGGAGGGAAAAAAAAAACGCACAGACGCCCTTCTGCTGTGAGATAAACTCCAAAAGTAGTTGTGTGGCATCACTTGGACGATGGCAGATTTGACAGAATGTTGTTGAGAAAGGAAGCAGATCTTCCGTAAGAATGTTTACCTCTGGTGCCAGGACTTTGGTTTATAGTCGAGCACATGCAGAGTCCACAATTGGGAGGGGCCCGCCGCCTAATCAGTTGACTAATTACCAAATTAGCTCTCTATTATAGCCGCTGAGTACCTTTTCATTGTTTTACGGCACGTCGGTGCGAGGCGGGGGAAAGGTTGTGTTTTATTGGCGAGGACACACACAATGAAAACACAAACTTCACAAAAACAACATTTGACCAAATTTTGGTTCAGTTCTTACCGTGTTGTTGGGGGGGCTGTCCAAGGTGCGGAAGGGGGGCGAGCGCGGGGACACCTTACTGCAGTAGGAGGCCAAAGGGAGGTGGATCACGCCACCCAGTCCCTCGCTCTCCTCATCCTCCACTCGCTTTCTGCTGGTTGCTATGGTTACCTCTCCATCTGTCCCCCCATATGGAGAGGCTGGTCGCTTGGAAGACATCCTGGGAGCCAAAAAACAGGGAGAAGGAAGGTAGAATGACAGAGAAGAATTATTTTGGGAATCGGACGGTATATATAGTATGAAAGAAGTTGTTCTAGTGCCTTCCGTCCTCCACAGGTACTTTTGGAAACATAATTTGCATCCTCGGAGGACATGACAAGTGTGCATCTCCAAGCAACCGCTAACAATGAAGTCGTTTCGAAATCCAATCCCAAAAATGGCAAGAAAGGAGCTGAGACTTTTCCATGACATAAATGTTCAGGTTGACTTCAATGATAATTTCATGTTAGCCCGACGGCTGCGATCTTCGCAAAAAAAAAAAACATCCATCAACGTTCAAGTACAAAGCATCTTCTTTCTCGACTACTTTGAGCGAACCGTGCGAACAAAGGTGAGAGAACAAAAACCTCCTTCAGCTTTTTGGCGGACCTTCAAACACACTCTTGCCGTGTGTTTACGACGGGGGCCATTCAACGTTTTTCCAAAAGACGGGGGCCATTACTGCAAATGAAGCCCGCTTGCACCGGCATTGTGCGGGGAAATCACCATGCTATGACAATGGGCTTTCACAGACAGAAGAAAATAATGGACAGAGAGAGAGGGGAGAGGGGGGGAACAGTATGAACACTGACAATAAAATGCGTTTATGAAAACCTCTGGACAATAGGGGGACTGAAGGAAAATGGCTAGCAACACAAGAGCCCCACTGTGTCAATTTGTTACCGTGGCTTTGTTCCCTTGAAAAGAAGCAAAAGGATATAAAGCCACATCTATTAGGTGAACTCTGTCTCTCGCAAGGTAAAATTTGCCTCGGAGAGGCTGAATAGGGATGCGGTGACTATGCAGCAATAATAGAATTTAATGTGCTTCTCAGCGTCGGCTGAGTGCTTTCAGATGCACTTGTCAGCCTTGAAGCCACTGCGACGATGACCCTGGGTAATAGGCAGCTAACGGGCCGCCTCCCGGAGAGGAGTATGCGAGGGATTCGTAAAAAGAAGCAACAGGTTTCCGACTTCTGATCATTTCCTCTCGCTCGGTCCGCGCTGAAGTGATTAGCCTCGATTGGATTTCTTTTGGACGGAGTATCTGGCTCGGCGCCGACGAGCAGCCCCTGTTACTAATTCGTTGCTTATTTACCTCATGGCAGCCAAAGTCAAACAATCTCCGGGGAAGGGAAACATGTGGTGAGGGGCAAAGTTACGAGTCATTCGGTCGTGTTTTCGTACGTTGACGGAAATACTTTTCTTGCTTTGACTTCTCATTGGCCGGTTTCGGTTTCGTTGCTATACCTGTCGCTTTGGCCTGGAAAATACGACTTTCTTAAATGTCACCAAAGTGACATTTTTGGAATCCCGGAGTGCGGGAAATGTTATGTCAACAAAGCCCAATGTGCGACACTGAAGTCGACACAGATTTCGCCGCTTGCAAGTTGCGTCCGTGACAAAAGTCGTGCGTAGGATTACGGACATTATGAGTAAACGGAGTTATTTCGAGATAATGACAAGTGGGTCGAAATCTTTGTCTTACTCCATCCACACAAGATCCTATGTGACCCAGCTGTGCAAACCAGAGTGCAGACACACACATATACACACACACACACACAACAGAGGCCCCAACACTGCAGGTCTGTCTTCATCACTGCCTGTTTACTTTGCCTCCCTTCACTGGCTCACACTGAGGCCTTTTGTTTGGCGCACACACACCGACCGACACACACGTCCCCTTGTGTCGCGCACACACCTCCGCCTAATCGTAACCCTATGTACACACGGGCGTACGCAGCCGGGGTCACCTTTGAATCACCTCACACACGCTCCGCCATCCGGGGGTGAAAAAAAAAAAAAAAAAAATGGGAGGATTTGGAAAACATTATTGGTCATATTTTAGTTACGACGACGGAAATGCTCGGATTAACACTGACGACACTCGGCCCCTCCCTCGCCTCTTAATAATTAAAAAATATTAGCCTAATTTTTGCTGCTAACATGTCAAGCACAACACCCATAGTAAAAATCAAAATCGATAAGCCGCCCCAAAAAAAATAATAAGTGACTCCAAACCTTTTGAACGACTGAAAAAGTGCGACGACTTAAATGACAACGCATCCCTCTATGTATTTTTAAACATCCAATCAAATCAAAAAACACGCATCTAATCTGTTGTTTGTCTCCTCCGTTACACAAACCGACGGCCGAAACGCGCACACACACACACACGGGCTCACACACACAACCGGTGACAGCACTAAACCGAGATTAGAGCGCCACTTCCCCCTTGGCTTTTTTGATGATTAGCGGCTCCTCCGTTAAGTCGCTCTCATATCACATATGTCCACTGCCGCTAAATCACTAATCGCAACGGGGACGCGCGTCCATTAACCGGACGGGTAATCGCCCGCGGACGACGGGATAACCGTCTCCGGGCCGGTTCGCCGGGGCCCCCCGTAATCGAGTCACAGCAAAATCGACACGCGTAGAAAAGTCTGACTGGTGCGTTAGCGCTGGCTGCTAACATCATCATGGCGCTAACTGCTCTTGTTAACTCCTTTTCAGGGGAGCGTGGGAGCCCCCTCTGGAGAATTCCGCACGCAGTCAAGTGCATGTACGGCCTCGCTTTAGATTACAAGCCGTATTTCTGCCGTGACACGAGCAGTGCATCCCGGACGCGTGCGAGGTGGGGGGGGTCGAATCCCCAAAGCGTTTTTTTTTTTTTCCTTTTTGATTGTGGAACCGGGTTGCCAGTTGAGGGGCATATTTGAGCCTGGGGCCTTTTTGCATCTGTGTGACACCTCAGCCGGGAATTTAAGCAAACCCCCCCTGCTCCCGATGTCCCTTTATCCCATCTCGACGTCTCTATCCGTCCCCCCCCGGTGTTGTCTTACTTACAGTCCCCCACAATCAGCTGCTTGGAAGAAGGTCACCGTTTCCCTCCCCCTTAAGGAAATCGTCTAATATCTATTTGTAGCGCCGGGCAATAATAAACAAAGTGGACAAACTCAAGCAACAATCGGAATATTTCAACGTCCCGAGTCAGACTATTTATAAGTGCACTGTAACATTTTTGTGCTCTTAGCAATGCATGCTGGATTTTCCCCTGATCACACACACACACAAAGCGTCCACTGTGTAAGAGGTACGAAACTGGCCCCGCTGTTAGGCGACAAAAGGCGTGAACGCACTAAACTGAACGTCATACACACGCAGGAGGGACGGTCATGTGTGTGTTAAATTCCGTGTGTGTGTGTGTGTGTTTGTGTGCATTCGTTCAACATAGGAGCGAGTCCCCGGAAAATTGAGAGAAAATCGACATTGCCACATCACTTTAAAGTCCAGACGAGTGAAGACAGCGCGTGGGAAAATATCGAAGGAAGAAGACAATGTGTGTGTGTCTGAAGGGATGGGGGGGGTCGAGCGAGCGAGGGGGCTCGTTTGAAAGGAGACAGACGGAGAGAGGGAAAAGTGCATCCGGTGGAAGGCGTGCACTCCCCTTCTTGTCTTGATGTTTGCGAGGAGGAGGCGAGTGAGCGGCACGGTGTTTATTGAGCGAGCGAGCGACTTTTTCCATTGTTACGCCGACTTTGCTATTTGTTAAGCAATCCATGAAGGAGTCGCGACATTTGTCTCACTGTCATCAACACGTTCACACACGTGAGCTCATTCTCCAAATGACACACACTGGTTGCTCTCTTTCATTTGTCCCTCACTTTTTTTGACCTCCTCCCTTTCTGGCTGCCTCACACACACACACACACACACACTCACACACACTACCTGGAAAGACAGAGGCTTCATTGTGGAGCTCTGGGAGGGACCTCGCAACCTCCAACACTGCCTCCTATTGTAGGCCGAAGGGACCGTGTGTGTATTGGGGGGGAAATAGCGGAAGACCACGACGGCGGATGAATGTTTCCGAGAGTGACTTTTAGGACCCCCCCCCCTCCCCTTCCTTGCTTAGCTGAACTTCGACACCGACCATGTGACCCCCCCCCTACACTTGGTTCCTCCCGTGTCATATGACCACACGTATCAATCCACAAACACAACCCCAAATGGCCCCGATTTTCCCCCCTACGGTCAGCTGACTTCACCCCTGTGGTGGGTCCGAAAAGGGGCTCAGGGGGGGCGGGGATCTTAGTATTCTCCATTGGTATTTTTTTTCGTACTCCCTCCTCCTCCGCGGATGGAGACACGGTTATCAAGACTCTCCGGGGACGGACAATATGGCCCAGAGACAATGGCCTCCAGTCCAAATTTGTGTATGTGTGTGTGGCAAATGTGTGTGTGTGTGTGTAAGAGAAAGTAAGGGAGGCCGGACGAGGAGAACACACGCAGATCACTTTAATCTCCCCCGTTTAAAAAAAAGCACGGCAAGTTTTTAAACAGACCAAAAAAAAAAATACAGGTCGAAGAAATCCACCAAACTTTCCCGTTTTTTTTTTCTTCAAAATAACGGAGTTCGAAAACTTTAAGAAATAATTTTTCGCGTCGTTTTCAAACTGCCAATCAAAAACCAGCAACACCCCCCCCCTTAACGCCATATTGAAAAATCCCCCCCCTCCGCGACCCCTTCCACCTTTCTACCTCTTCTTCCCTCCATCACACAGCCCCGTCTCACTTTTTCTTAGCTTCCAGTAACTTTAACAAAGTTTCCCCGCACGCTAAAATACACTCACCTATTTTGACAAAAAGACAAAACACAAGTAACGAGAAGAAGCAAGAGTGTGATGAAGCCACTTACATCGCGAGGCACATTGACGAGGCCCGACCAGAAACTCCGACACACACACACACGGTGATGATGGAGTGCATTACTGGAAAGCAACGAGTTTTAAGTGCTCCCCACTTAAATCATTGTAATCCCCGCAGTTATCTCTATACATTCCCCTTTAATCCTTTCAATTTTTAATTCCTTCCCTCGCTGTTGTTATATTTCTCTCACCCGCCTCTCAATCACTTTACCGGATTTGATTATTATTATTTTTTTCCGCCGCCATCTAAATGTGTTTTTAATTCTAGGGGCCTGTAAACCCCCCCCTCCCCTCCTCTCCCTCTTCTCCGCCGCCTCCTCTCAACTACTGTTTATCTGCGAACAAAAGATTAGTTTCAAAACAGACGGAGACTTACTAATGCAATAAAAGTCACGCAGAAGGCACGGAGGGTGAGGTGTGTGCGTATTAAAAGCGCGGGTATTATGATATTAAAACATTCATCTGGCCTTCACGGGAGCTGTGCGGTTATTGCACTTGTGTTGACAGTGTGGCAAAAGGGCAAAGTTAGACGCTTCGCACCTTTAAGCGATTAGCATGAGGAAAACAAGCGCATTGGACAATAGGATTACAACGTGGGATTAAGTGAAAAATAAACCCGCCGTGGGGTGGGGGGCGGTAACATGTTGAAAAATAACTTTTTTTTTTTTTGAAAAGTAACAACCACAGGAAAATGATCGTCGCGATAAGTGCGGGGAGATTTTAGAAGAAACGCACATGATGACCTAACAGGGGAAGTGAGATGTAAATAAAGTGATGAAAGTGGAGGCGAGGTGATAAGGATTTCTCAGTATTCACCTCACATTCATTCATTTCAAAATTTTCCACGCACAAGTTGACAACGTCCCGCCGCTCGGTCCTCGCACTCATCAGCCGGAAAAAGTGTGTGTGTGTGTTTTACGTACCTGTTACACTCCTGAGGTAGCTCAGGCTCAGTGAGCATGCTGGAGTAAGGGTCCGTCTCTCTCGACAGCAACAACATAAAAGAGTCCCCCAAAAAAATACTCGACTGACTGGACCGGGTTGGGTAGGTCTCCCCTCAGAACAAGACGGGACAGGAGTGATCCTTCACACACGCCGCCGATTCTCTCTTTCTGCGTACGACTGTGTGTGTGTTCCTCGCTCGCTCTACTCACACACTTTCAGACTGACACCCTCCCTCCTCCTCTCTTGCACTCTCTCTCTCTCTCTCTGGTTCTGTGCCGCTGTCCCTCCTCTTCTCCTCCCCTGGCTGTGGACTGCGAGATCCGGCTCTTAAAGGGCCAGCAGCCGAGGTAGACTCACTGCATCCACGAGGGAAAAGTCCGGAGGGATGGTTAGTTCCTCACATCCAACTCTCATGATGACAAAGTGGATGGTTGACAGATTAAAAAAAAAAAGCATCGTAGAGTCGTCAGCAAGATTCAAAGCGAGGTCAATAACACACATTCACTTCCTGTCGCATTTGCGGTGAGATTTTAATCTGCAAGCTGAGCGATTATTAGTGCAAGAGTGCAAAATGAAAAAAAAATAGCAATAGCATCGACGGTTGACAGGATGAGGTGAGGTGTCGTGATAAGATCACACCGGCCTCGAAAATATTTCTGGTGACGTAACTCCTCGAAACTTAAACACACTTTAGCAAATTAGCAGTTAGCGTCGGCTAAATAATGTCCAAGATCATCTATCAAAAATGTTTGTTTGTTCAAAGGCCCGGGAAAAAAAAAGAAAACAACGTCCTGTTTACATTCTGGCGAGCAATGAAAGTGTCACATGGTTTGTCGTGACGCAATTTGGGATGTTTTGATCATCAATCCGGGTCAAGACAGGTTCCAAACTGAGGACCAGCAACTGATTCGGACCTCGGGGAAACCGGCAGTCTTACAATCGACAGGTCCAGATTTTCTACTCGGGCAAACATCCCAAAAAAACGATTTCACGTTGTTTCTTCTTCTGAACGGGAATACAATTTGAATTTCTCAATAAAGAGGCCAATTAATTTTTCTTATAGGTGATGAAAAACACGTTTGGACCATAATAAGCCGTCTTCGTCTGAATGTGGTTATCCCTGTGGCAATAAAAAAAAATTAAGACTCCATCCATTTTCACGTCCAGGTTTAAGAATAGTGTGAATAGCCCGGTACGTTTTCCCACAACTTTGAAATAAAACACATCCGAGAACCGTCCTTTTTATTTCGATGCCTCCAGAATGAGTCAATTGATTCTTCTGTGTGCATTTCATTTGCTTATAAGCAGACAGCTGAACACTTTCAACACATGCCGGCCGGCCGGCCGCTCTCATGCATGAACGCACACACACACCTTAGCCCGTCAACACACACACCCATTGTGTCCTCAGGTGTGCGTACTGTACATGTTGTGTGTCAGGGGTGCACGCTGTTCTTTGCTTCTTTGTGCTGTCACTCACTATTAGTGGTGTGTGGTCTGCATGTCACACATACGGCCAATCCAGCTATTGTTCCAGCGAGTGGAGAGGAAAGCGGAGTTGACAGACTGCCACTTCTGTAATACTTAAACACACACACAAATGGGCGGAATGGGAGGGTGGGAAGCCAGTTTTGTCACTGTACACTTAAGTTTGGATTGCATAATGAAGTGTTGGAAAACAAGACCATTGGATTGGTGAAAAAAAATGGAGGTCAAGGTTCATATCATTGGGCAGCCATTATAACGCTCCAAAAAGTGGAAGATGAAAAATGAATGAGCACCTTACACATGGTTCCTAAAACCACCGAGTCCGACTTCCTCCCCACTCCACAGGCAATATGAAAATGCCAAAGTCAACAACAATCAGGTGCATTCGTTTTTCTATTTACTTAATCCAATTGACGGTCAAATGGGAAGAATACACTCCGCTCCGGAATAATTGAATCACATTCCAACACTAAACGGGGTATTGATTGGGAACGGCAGCTCTCCTTGACCCTGCAAAAAATAAATAAAAGCTGCGAAACAAATGATAACCTCATTTATGCATTAGTTTACATTAGAAGAGATTTTTCCATGATTGGGGAAATTCATTCATTCGATTTATATTTTAGTCGACTAAAAAGCACACACGGTCGGTTACAATGAAACCGTTGATAGGGGACGGGGACCCGAACAGCTGGAGCGCATTAGGGGCGCAGGGAGACGGCCCGTAAACAAACCTAGCTAACACTAGATCTCTTGCACACAAATGGGAAATGATCAGAAGGTTCTCTGGAGAATCTTGAAAATATTCGGAATGGGAAACTTTGTTTCACCAAAAACAGCGAGTTGGTTTACGACTAAAAATGCGGAGAAAATGAGTCAAGTCGTCACCTGATTTTTAAGAAAATAAATAACCTTATCGTTGGAAAAATACGGATGCTAAACTCGCCACTATTTGACAAATATGCAACAATTGCCGGTGGTGCGAACGCTTATCTCCATCCCAGCGTGACTTTTGATATCAATACCTCACTTTGAAGTAGCGGAAGAGCGAGCGGCGGGGGGGGGCGAGCACGTCCTGTGTGAAGTCGGTTTATCGTGGGTGGACAGTCGAGAGCCTCATGTGAAGGCATGAGTGGCGGGCTATTAAGATAGAGGCGCTATCTTTTAACGCCAGCGCACGGTTAATCCCGAAACGGGGGTCTCCGGACACTCATGGTCGTATTCACTAGCGCGCTAATCCTCTTGCTAACACTTCCAAATACGGTCATGCTAGCACCATAGACTCGTCGGCGCTAAGTGCAGTGCGAAAAGGGCTTATGGTGGACAAAACATTCTGCTGGGAAAAAAGTGACGACGAACTTGCACGGGAAATTAATTAACAATCTGCACGCTTTGTGCAAATCTTAACTCATTAGTAATTAGCCGGATTAGATTTTGTTGTTGTTGTTTTTCCCCCCGTCCGTCTCGTCTCGCTCTCTCCTTGAAAACATGAAGGCGGTTAATTAGGCTGCTTCTGGTGTCGTTTGTTGGTATTGTGCGGCTGGAGTAGACAATGCAAGAAGCGGCGGGGTTAACGGATAGACGACAACTGGAAAGTGAATGATTAACCGAGAAAAAATAAAAATACTACACAATTTGAATACAGCAGAGTATTTGATGTGCTAGCTTTTCATGATTAATATCTAAAATACAAATACCGGCGACCAATCCAGGGGCCTTTTATCGCATCGCTAACTAGCAAGCGCCGCAGCGGTAACCCTCAACAATGGCTTCCCCGATTGTCAGCGGCCTCCGTGAACGTTATGTAGATGTTCATCAACCCAATTGAAACGTACTTATGGAGTATCTTTTGTTTCGCTGTTTCCCCCCCTCGGAATCTCAAAGCTGTCAAGATGTTGCCTTTTTCAGTTTTGGTCTGAAAGGGGGGATTTGGCAACTTGCTTTTTTTTCTTTTTTTTTTTACATGTTTACGCACCAAATCTCAGCACTTTGTGTTTCCTCCACGTCAAAGCACAAGCTCAACCCTTGGATTGATGCGCCCTGGCAGTAGTGTACTTGCTCTCAGGGAATAGGACAACGCGTGCAGGAACAGGCGCAAAAAGAATCTGGAGTGAGAAGGGAAATCTTTTGCTGATTTTCTACACGGGCTTTGTGGTCCTGGAAGGCTGTTTAGATGTTTTTTTTGAAGACTGTTGGGTGAGAACAAGAGAGAAGAGATTGCGCTATCCACTGCCTGGGGGCTCGGCTGAGCCGACGCGTTTTTAAGCCGCCACTGTTCCTTGCCTAACAATAACGCCCACTAGTTTTAATTTAATTCTGTCATCTTTTAAATAATCCACTTCCATTTTCTTCTATGTCACAGATGGAAGAAAATCTAATCTTATCGCATCCACGCAAGAGTACCTCCTTCCTTCATCACCCCGCCCCCCCCCGATAGGGGACAATGTGCGCTTACTTGCTGTTGCAAGAATGCAGGAAGGAAAAATAAATAAGTTGCCAGACATCAATTTAAAAAACAAAAAGAGAAGTCGACTTACCTTTCGTAAAGATCCAAACATCACACAAGGCGGCTGCCCACGGTAAGCAGCATGTCGCCTACACCCACTCGCCATCATTACCCGAACACAAGTCAGCGCGTTCTGATGCTGTGGACGATATTTACATGGATATTTACATGAGGCCCGACGTCGCGCTCGGTCCGCATCCCTTTGACGCGTCCCACTTTGAGTCCCGACCATTAACCATCACCGCAGGTACACCCGTCCAGCAGGCCACCCGACGACGTTAGCCGCGTTTGGGGCTTTCATTTTTCACACCAGCGTGGATAATATCGTTCTTTCGGCCGTAAACAATTGCGAATATTTCAAATGGTTGCCGACTTGTGGAATCGGAATTAAAGTTTACGCTTGGGAGCAGCGTGAAGTCAGACAAATGGTATCAAGTGGAGTAACCCGAGGAGGAATGTTTGGTAATATAAATTAATCCGGTTGCTTGGACACAGCAGGGAAAGAATTTCCACGTTTGAGTGATTGATGTTAAACGTTTTATCTGTGGCTAATTATCCTTATTAGGGAGAAAAAAAATCAAGAATGGGCCAGCAAATTTTAAGATTTAGGTGATTCTAAGGAGTTTTTATTTGGGAATTTAGTCTTAAGCAAAAATAGAAATATAACAATAAAAATTGACAAAATTCCGTGTATATTTTTAGACTGCTGATTTTTTGCCACATTTTCTTTTTTTTGCTTCTTAGCCAAAAATTGAAAATTTTGTACGATTTTCTTTAAAATAAATCACACAAATAGATATATATATTTAATAATTTTAAAATTTCGCAAATTCTGGATAACTTAAAGCACCATAAAAACCTCCTACTATGACATATGTACTCTATTTACATTTTTGTATGACATTCTATGATTTCATATTACATGCCATATGTTGACGTGTTTAGTATGCGATGACACCATAGTTTATTTAAACATCAAAAATGCAATTGTGCATATTGTTGCCCTCCCCTCCCTTTTTTTTTTTTTTTGTTCTCACTGTGGGAACACACTGGCACACAGATGGTTAAGCCCACCCTTGTGATGAGTGGGCCGGGTGGGAGGTTGAGGGGGTTGGCGCCGCAGATGGCACAGAGGGCATCGCCAATCGGTCCCCGCGACCGCACAAACGTGCGTATCGAGAGCTATAATCGGTGCAGGAGGTGAGGAAGTGATAGAAGATGTGGAGGTGGGTGCGCATTGTGCGCCGCCGAGCACGCGTGAACGCCGTTGATCTGGTGTGTCACACAAAAGCCGCCGGATGCTCGCCGCCACCTCTGCCCACGCCGTGCCACAGCGAGAGGCACGACCGGGCCTGCCAGAGGGTCCTGGCAACGCCGTGCGTGCCACTCTAATTTCGTCTACCAAGGCGTTCTTTTGACACGGAGGCACAAATGCGGCACTTGGGGCGCACCTTTTTCACAGACGGAAAAAGACAATCCGCCAATACTGCTGATTTCGAAATCATCGTATTTTATAGGATTTCACAGGGAGTCTAGATTTAGAGTTGCACAGTTGTACCGCTTTGTGCAGGAACATACTCGGCAGAGGCAGAGAAGGTCCCCGACTGAGCTCCCGTAATAGTCGTCGTTCCCCCCAAAGCACAAAAAACATCGGAATATTGTCGTATGTTCTGTTTTTATGTATTCCTGCTGCGTAAAAGTAGCAGTGAGTGTTAGCTTAACACTGATGCTAATTTTTGTTAGCCTGTCATGTTTGCTAGCTGTTACGCGGGTGACTTATTTGTAATTGAGTTTTACTATCATACTAAATGTATCAGTTTAAAGATTTGTTTCAAATAATAATCAATTAGAGGCAATAAACAACACTGTCAAGCAAAAATACGACATCGATTAGTCTCTTTCGATCTGCTCCGTTTGCTAATCGTATGTTAGTCGTTAGCAACTGACAAATGGACTTTTTTTTTGTTTTCCAGGGATGGATATTCCAATAATTCCATCAAATCTTTTGATTGAAGTCCGTGCAGGAGAACAGGAAGTAAGCAATGTTTTTTTTTTTTCAAATTGTGTCTTTAATAAGTTTAAAATTTCATTTGATTTCCCAATATTGTGGATTTTGGGGGTGGGTCTGCAACATAAGACAATAAACCAGGTTCCACCAAACTCATAACTCACCTGCGTGGTGGCACACAAGCACAATACATGGAAAGCAGGTCATTGTGAAGGTGCGATTAGGACCTGACCCAAGCAAACAAAACACACACCGGTCCCCCCCCCCCTCCCCCTTCCTCTCTCATTAGGAAGACCCTACCATGAATCCCTAATGGATCAGCCTTTGATATGCAATGACGACTAATTCCCTCCCGTGTTCCGCTCTCGGCAGACAGCGCCGTCATTAGACCACCGCGCCATCTTCATCATTTAGCCCCGCCACAAGTTTTGAATCTTTACCTAAATTACTGCCCTCACTTGTCATGTAATTAGAACAATATTTACATAAAAATATTTGAAAGATGTATCATTAAAAAAAAGGCAATAAGGTGATGCCTAATTTGCTCGTGCCATTGTTTGTCTGCATAAGTTATTCTACCAAGTCATGAGGGAATAAAATTGTCAAATCGATGAGAAATACGGTATTATTTCGATTCAACTTATTCTTCGCGACCCACCTCCCACTTCCTCGCCGCTCTCTGTTTGTTATCAGTCTATTACTATGTCCACAGTCCATTCTGTGGCTATTAAACATGGTGAACGACCTCACCCCTGCTAACCCCTGCCCGCTAATGGCGCAAAAACACACTAAATGAAAGTCAGCTGGCCGGGGATGGCGCACCTCCCCCTTTTATTAGAATCCATTCTTACTCAGAAATCATTCGTAGACATAATGGAAGCGGGGTTGTACTTTTGTGAGTCATTAGAATACATTTTAAAAGTATATTTTAACCGTATTGAGTCAGAAGCAGCTGATGTGAAAAGGCTTGTTTCTTGGAGACGGAGGCCATTAAACGCTAGCGACCGTTTCCACGGTGACCACTTATCACCGGTTCATCAGTCAGTCACGGGTGAGAAGCAGAGGCTCCGGTCACCTGAAAAGAGCAAACTGATTGATCGATGACAACGAAACATTGGTTGGACTTTTGACTCTGGCAGGCTACTTAAGTTTCTTAAATCAAGAATTTTTGTTTTTGATCATGCTAATATTCATTACTACTTTAATGGGTAAGTACCGATACCAGGTATCGATACTGGTATCGACACTTAAATTGCTATCTTGGAATTTATTATTGGTTTTTGTGCGGGGTAATTTTTGGTATAAAAAGTGTTTTCTGCAATTTGTTGGAATATACAAATGTCGTTTTCCCTCAGAAATATTCCGTCGGCTATCTCGGTGAATTATGGGTAAGTACCGATACCAGGTATCGATACTGGTGGCGACACTTAAATTGCTATCTTGGAATTTATTATTGTTATTTTTGCGGGGGTAATTTTAGTTGTCAAAAGTATTTTCTGCAATTTTTTGGAATACACAAATGTGTCGTTTTCCCTCAGAAATATTCCGTCGGCTATCTCAGTGAATTATGTCAACTGAAATGTTTTATTGGTGCATGGCTGCCAGTGTTTACCCTGCAAATATATTTTGTTGTAAAATCGTCTAGTTAATGTGTTACTTGACTCGTGTACAATTTCCTTCTGAAGTCGAGAGCGGCGGTGATAAAACTTCCTATTGTAATCAGTAAAGCAAATCTGGCCATAAAATCGACTGTACAAATCGTGTATTGTATGACAGCACTTTTTTTTTTTAAAATAATGATACGTTGATTGGCAGCAACATGGCGCGATTGTATTAAAAGTCCCGTCGCTCGCTCGTCGCCGGCGATAATGAGGATGTTTTCTGTCCCGGGTTCAATCAGCGAGGCGAGCAGATGCACGGTGGCGTCGCAGATGTGCGCAATTGGAGTGACATCTGAAAGTAAAAACTCTCGAGCCTTCTTCGCCACGTCGCGAGCTCCTGTTTAGAAGCGATTTCCTGGCGGCGCCGACTCCGGGAGCGGGAAAAATCGTTGGCACGGGCCTCGGCTTTGAAGCGTTTTGGAGGGAGATGACATGCGAAATTAGGAGGGAAGATTGTCGCCCTCTCCACTTTGAGCATTAAACGTAGCGGAGGGGGGAGGGGCTGCCACCGAGGGGGCACGCCGCAGTCCCTCAACAACACAGATTACCTCGTCTGCGCCCGTTCAGAATCTGTTCGGATCTCCAGCCGTTTGATTAAAGTTTGCTTTTTGTTTTTCTTGACACGCAGGTACTTCACAACTTGGTCCCTTCCAACTTTTCAAACGCCAATCGGAATCAAAAAAAGAGCCAAGCCGTCCATTTGCCAATTTAAAAAAGTCGTCCCTACGCCAAGAAATCATTTGTTCGAGACAACAGCGATACAGTTGACAAAAATCTATCATTTGAACATATGGCACCATATCAGAGCCGCCATGTTTTTATTTTCCCCCCAGTTATTATTTATTTCCGTAATTATGGTATGGATGTATCAGGTGTTTTGGGCTGACGACGGCAGGAACCGCATCCAAAAAAAAAAGCTTGTGAGTTGTTCTAACAATACAGCGTTTGCGAGAAAAGATCATGTGGCATTAATAAAATTAAACGTAGGAGAAACAAATGGGGAAACTCCCCCCTCCCCTCCCGGACATCAATGCAAACGTATTCTTGCCCAACACGGGACTTCTTCTGGGAATCTCCCTCAAGCAAACAGTTTAAGTGCAAAGAACTTTGCGAGACAAAATGCAATTTCAAGAAAAAAAAAAAAAAAAAAGTGTTCATACTGTCAGAACTTAAATGTCAAAGAAAAGTGAATTAAGGACTTGAATGATTTTTCGTGATGCAGTCATTCTGAAACTGGAGATTCCCCGAATGACTTGTGAGAGGACTGGACTGGTCCCTATGTTTTTGACTAGCTTGGATCTGTTGAGAGCTCACCATCGGGCTTTTGAAAATGACCGCGAGGCTGATCTACAGGGAGTTATATTGTTGTGCCCACGGGAGCAGATGTCGCTGGCACTTACTCAATACTTTCTCTCTCCATATCCTTTTTCTGTTTCTCTCATTTCTGGCCAGATGGAGAGATGCTCCTCACTCGGGATCACAATGCTCGCGAGTCATGTGATCCACAAGCTCGCTGTCTCCTTCCTCTCTCTCTGCGTTTTTGCTTTTGTCTCTTTTTTTTGATCGGCAAGCGCTCGCTCCCTCTCTCGCTTTCTGCCGTGTCCTGACAAAGGCGGACAAAGGCCTTTCATTTTCTCCGGGCCTTGCTTGAGCTCTCTGTTTGTACTGTACCAAACTGGGCTCCGGTCGTCATTGTGTTCCCAGGAAAAAGTGTTCAGGGGCCCCAGGGGCCCTGCACTTGGAAAGTATTGGGGGGGGGGGGTTCCTCCGTGAGGTGGGGGGTTTTGTTTACAGCACGACGGGAAGAAGAAAGAACCAAAGCGACAAAGTATATTATTTCATTAAGTGCTTTGGAGCTCGCCAAGGGATTGAGGACTAAAACCTTGCGGCTCTGTGTGACAAGGGCACGACCTCCCACAACCTGGGAACTTCAGCCATGCATCTTGTCGCTTTCATGTGATAGCGGGAATACCCGAGGGGGGGGGGGCGGTTGGGGCTCAGTCAGTTTAAGCTTTTTAGTCAGGGCTCGATGAACAGAGGTGGCAAGATGGCGACAGGGTAGGTGAGGCGGGGATGGATGAGTTAAAGGGTGAGAGAGGGAGGGAGGGGGGGGGGGGTAAAGGGGAGGCACCGTTTGCCCAAAAAGGCTCGGAAAGACAGAATCGGGCATTGTCGCCCGGCTCGAGCTGGAGCCCATTCTGTTGATCTGCGCAGGATCCCGGAGAAAACAAAACTGCATTGTTCCCCGCAGATGGAAGCCAGTGTCTCCTGGGTAACAGCATTAATCTCCCCTTTTCTCCCGCTTCCTCTCTTGTCGGGCCCATAATCGGTGGGCTCCTTTCAGTAGCAGAAGCAGCCTCAAAGCCCGGGCTCCCTAACTAGCCTCCTAATTAGCTGCAATTACAATGAAGACAACATGATGAGATAATAGAAATTTGCAAAATAATGACATACCACGGGAAAATATTCCTCCTCCCCAAGCACTGATTTTTTTTTTTCCTTTCTCTCCGTGAGAGGCACAATAGAAAGCCGGGGCCCTTTTTCTGAAAGCGGGGAGCTCAGAAAAAAAAAGAAAATGGTGGCGTATTATGTGCCATAGAACCCTATTGTCTGCCTTCTGGTTGCTTCAATCAACAGGCCATTGTCTGGCTGCTTAAATCAAAATGACTCAAATACAAGCTCTGTAATGATGCCCTCTAAGCAGTGCATACTGAACAAAAAGGAAGAAGAGGGAGGCAAGAAAAAAAAAGAAAAAGCTGCAAAATAGTTCAGGCGAGATACCGGACAAATCATAAGAAATCCAACAGGAGGTCTTCTTAGATGAAATTCAGAGGGGGAAAAAAATCCAAGCGGCAGACAGTAACAGAAAGAAAGACGTGAGGGGAGGGAGAGGATGGAGGTAAACAGCAGGTGGTAGTCATGCACAGAGCAACATTTTAGCATCTGTGATTGGCAGCAGCGAGTCAAATGGCGGAACACGGGCGCCGTTGGGATTCGTACCTGATCTCTTTCTCATCTCTCAGTCTGTCGGATTGTAGGAAATGAATACCTTGGAACGACCGAATCATTTGGGAATCAATTGAGAATCGAACGGGAGTTGAATCACAACTCCAAAAGGGCCGATAGGTCACAGGCAACCCTTAAAACCAACTATGCCCCTCCCAAACGGAATCCCGCCGAGTAATTAGCGCGTGTCAGATAAGTTGACAAGCTCGTTAACGCGCCGCATCATCCGATACCGTCGCCTTTTGTTTTTATCTGCTTCGGAGAGGAAGTTAGCGGGCTAATTAGCATAATTACAAGTGCTGATTTATATGGCTGTAATTAGCAGAGATCGGGGTGGCGAGGAGATTCGCCGCGTAGAGAATTTATTAGTGTTTTGTAGAACTTGACGTTAGGTACCACGATAAGATTATTAGGATAGAACCGGTCCTTAACAGCGATTAGATGCGACGGAACGTGCGCGAAAAGCGACATCAAACGAAACACAAGTCGTCTCACGACTTGTCCTTAATTGCGGCAGACGTTCACAGTAGGCCGGCGAATTAGTCGCAGTTACCTCGCGTCACGACTGTAAAATCCCCGCGCCTGTACAAACACACACACGCAATGAACGGCGGATGACCTTAACACTTGTTAAGTGGTTGTGAGGTCAGATGAGGGTGAAAGTTCAATCCCGGGTTTGGAAAGAAGTCATTCGAGCCAATGAGAATCAGCGGAACGGTATGGACAGATCTCGACGTATTAACCGAGTGGCTGCATCCCACGCAAATTCACACGTGGCGTGTTTGTCGCGTTTTTCTACGTGTGAAGTAAGTCCCAGACTGGGTGCCTTAATCTAACATGGCGCATGCGACTCCCACCGGAGCTGTCTAATTAGACATCAGCGTCGGAGACGTGCCGTAATTACCTGACGGGGCTCGACGTGTTACACTTAACTAGTCTCCCTCTTGCGTGGCAGACCGCTCGGCTCACACCGCGTCTCGTGTTTGGCAACATATGCGCGTCGAGTAAGCGGCTCATTTGTCTCGTTCTCATCTCGTTTTATATTCTCTGAGACGGTCAAAGTTAAGCATGGTTGTCTTCAGATGTGTATACGGTCACATAGTGTTTTCAGTCGCTAGCGATAGCATTAGCCTGGCGGGAGTTCACCGAGCTGAATGTTTAACTCAATGACACAAAAGATAAGAAATGTACAGGTGTTACCTTTGATTCACATGGTGGCAGTGTTTGGAAGGGCATTATAGGAAATTATTATAGAAAGTAATTTTAGAACCGTATTTTTCGTACTATAAGGCGCACAGGATTTTAAAGCGAGGCTATAACGCGGGTTAGCGTACATCGTACATCGTAGGTGTAACGTATATCCCATATTGTTTTCCAATCTGGAGAATAAACGACAATATTTTCCACCGCTGTCCTTCAGCCTATACAACAATAACAGCTTAAGAGGTTAGAAAGTTAAAATCCCACAGCGGCAAAGTTGAAATATGACCGCTTATGGAAGCAGATAGAACGCTAATGGAATCATGAAGCAGCTTATCGTGTGAATGAGAACAATAATGAGGAGACAAAGCGGAGACAAATCCATTGTAAGTGAGGTGGAATTATGTCGGCTCAGTGGATTATAAAAAGGCCTTGATCCAGTGGGAGTTGGGAAAACATGGCTTCCATGCCCACTTATTTTCGCACAGGCGCGCAGATACAACGCAAATATGCGCGCCGAATGTCACAAACACGCTAATCCGCGCTAATATCGCCGCACGCGCGCGTACTCACATATGCATGACGTTACACAAGTAAAACGTGCGGACAGAGACGTCAGGCCCCGTGATAGCCACTCGCGCCGGCAGATAATTGAATTAATTCATCTGAGAAACAACTTCGCAGATTAGCGACTTAACTTTTCAATAATAAGAAAAAAGCCAGCCGAGCGAGATAATTGCATTTGTCTCAAATGAGGGCAGCCGTCGAAATGTATCGCGTATGTGCCGCGCGGCCGCCGTTTAAACCCGCGCACACATGCGTACGCTAACTCTGAGTGCTTAAAAGACATTTCCAGAGTTCCAAATCAAGAAAGCATCAATTTGGCATCCATCCCGAGGACAAATTAAATCAGATATTTCAAATTGTTTTCAGGGTGCAGTGAATTAGTAAATAGAATAATATCAACAGACTCGTTGAGAAAGGTACATGCTAGTGGAAAACAGTTAGCGTTAAACCGCTACATTGCGATGCTCAAGTTATATCACTTTTCCTCGTCATCATTTGATCGCATTAAACTCGCCGACTTCGAAAACGCAAAGATGTTTTGGTACGCTAGCTTGTTGTACGCTAACTTTTTTCACATACTGTTAGCATTAAGCTAGCAAATTCTCACTATGGCGTCTCTGTTGGTACAAAGCCTCTCATTCAAGGCCTGATGGTTTCTCTTATGTCAGACAGCGGTTGGCCTAAAATGGACAATGGCGGCACCGAAACAAAAGGCAGTTTATTAGGCCGGGTAGAGAGAGAGAACGAGAGAGGCAGACAGAAGAACGAGTGGCACTCTGGCATTCCATTGTGGCTGGACTCACATCTGGTGACCATGTGTGACCAGAGCAGCAGGGCTAATGATGGGCTTCCTGAGGCCAGCTCAATTAGGCCAGGCCTCTCCGGACTCCCAGAGAGCGAGCAAGATTTGGATGTTCACTCGGGTCTACTTTTGACATTTTATCCATAAGAGAGGCTAACTGTTGGCTCTGGTGGTCCACCGCCCAGTTCCGTCCAGTCACAGTGCTGACATGGCTTTTAATTTGCTCTGCACAGGAAGTTGCAAAAATCGGAAACCCCAAAGCGCTAAATTACTCCGAGCCATATGCAGAGGAGAAGACAATTGCTATTTAGGAGATCTTGATCTTAACATGAACATAATGGGTTCAACCTTCAACGATGTCCTCAAGGCAATATTTGTCCAGTTGCATTGTTGTGAGCAACAATAACGGAATTTACTAATCCGGCCTGACAAACTTTTCACCCCGAGGAGATTCATCCTGAAAACCCCCAAACCTGATAAACAACAAGAAGTCTGTGTGTCATAAAAGGCTTTATTGGGCACAATTATTCTCCTAATCATGTGTTTGCGGTCAGATGTTGACGATTAGCACAACACGGAGAGCCGCGCAATTATTTCATTCCAGGCGTTCTGATCAAGTCGAGGCTCACGAGATTATTTGACTGACAAACCAAAAATTAAATCAACTTTTATCACGTCATATATAAATATGGGGCATCTGTTGCCCCGCCCCCTTTTTTTTTTAAATACCAACACGTCTCTGCAACTATGAGTATCAATATTTATGATTTCTCCTTTGTTTTGGTCGCTATCAACAAATATTTCGCCCGCTCGGACGCCCGTTTGATTGATTTACGTCTTTTCGTCGTCGAAAAATAAAAACGCGTTAACCTTGAGCCGCCAAACAGCTTTCTGTCGGCGTCGGAGGAGATATTAAGACGGTGATTAAGTGAGATGGATGCCGCTTTAATTCCCTGACAAATAGAACGGCTCGTCGCTCTTGTTTAATCTTCCGTCTTCATTACGGAGCGGGACTCGAGAGGAAGGCCGCGGGAACAAAGGACGTCATCAAGGATGCGCTATTTACATGTTTTCTTATCCGAAATGGACTTCAATGGATGAGACCAAAATGCGGGGAAAAACATTTTTTGATGCTCAGGATTGAATTGCATTGTCGATACATTTTGCATTCCGCCGTTAGCATACAAGACCGCGTTGCGTTCAAGAGCGCTTGAACTGAAGCGGCGTTCTTGTGCGAGGTGTTTTTCTATTTTAATCCAAGGTCCTCGCGCTCTCACTATGAAATATAATCAACACAGTCATACAAAAGACAGCGTGCAATAGACACGGCCATTTTTTTTATTTTTTTTTATCCTACCCTCATTGTAACCTAAACTTGTCATTGGGGAAATGTTTTGAATATTCTTTTTCTTAGTTGAATAAAGGCCTATACAAGACTCACAATGAGAAAACGTGCATCTTAAAATTTAATTTCCAAGTATCTCACAAAAGCGGTTAAACAAAGAGGAGTTGTTGCCGGGCAATATTTACTTTAATAGCATGTACGTACGGCACCGCGTGTGCAAAAAAAATAATAAAACCAAGGCCAAGTAATTGAGAAAATATTCTACAACACGACAAAACATTTTATGTGTGAGCAAATCTACATATTGAGACGTATCAGCTCGTCTCATCTCAACGGCGCAGCACTAATATTAGTCCCGTTTTATTGTCTTACGGCTTCGCAGACGCTAATTAGCATTAGCATGTCCTTTATAGCTACTTTCCAATGGTTGCTTATGGGGATAAAACGGTCCCCAGCGTGTCACACCGACATTTTGACATATCTGTGCATGTCCAAGTGAGCCTAATTGCGTGTGTGTGGGTGTGAATATACATGCCAACGGTATGGGGGGGGGAAAAAAAAAAAATCATTCTTTTAATCTCGTGCATCTTTTGCCAACGTCTCGGCCTGGTGTCCCACTGCACAAAGAAAATAACTCCGGCGAGGGAAAGGGATGTTGTTTGACTCTCGTGGTGGCGTTAAAGTCTAGTCGTTAACCCGCCATCAAAGCGCGGCCGAGCTTTTTTCCGTATTCTGCCAACGGGCGTGCTTGATGTTTAGGTGTCAAATTGGTCAGTCCAACTTAGTGAGCTGCAAAGGAGAGAGGGAAGATGGGAGGGGGCAAGTGGAGGTAGACGGCCAGATGAATGCAGCCCCTGTTCCTTAAACACGTCCTGCGTAAACAGGAAGTCCAGCTGCATTCTGTCCCCCCCCCCTGTGAGTCCCTTTTACCGTGGATGGAAAGTCTCCTCCAGGGAAAAGGTAGACACTTTCAAACGTGCGCTTCCATCGTCAAGTTAGTTGGAAATCTGGACACGCAGAAACCCCCTCAGCGGGCCCTAATCCCCTTATTCCTTTAAGAGAGTGAGGGAGTAGAGCGGAGGAGAAAGGAAGCATTGTGACGGGAGACAGTGCAGTAAAAAGAGGAGCGTACAGTACCAAATTGAGGTCGTGGCAAGACAATGGCTGCCCTTCACTGGCTCATTCACGCGGGCTCGCTCCACACAGCTCTATCAAATGCCTCTTTCTTTTCTTCTTTGCCCTCTCTTCTCTTCTTTCTCTTTCTTCCCTGAGCCTTTCTTCTCGCAAAGGGAGGGGATAATGAAACGCCAGGCCGGCCCGGGCCACTCTGGTGCACCGCCGCCTTTCTCGATGGCCACCTTCGCATCATGCGCACCTTCTCCTCCCACTGCTGTTGTTGTTTTGTGCTGATGTTATGCGCAACAGGAAGTAGTTTAGGAGGAGCCCAGCTATTATCTAGTTAGTGTGTGTGTGTGTGTGTGTGTGCGCGTGTGTGGGTGTGTGTGTGTGTGTGTGTGTGTGTGTGTGTGTGTGTGTGTGTGTGTGTGTGGTGTGTGTGTGTGTGTGTGTGTGTGTGTGTGTGTGTGTGTGTGTGTGTGCGTGTGTGCGTGTGTGTGTGCGTGTGTGTGTGTGCGTGTGTGTCCCTTGGGTATGAAAGATACTGAGAAATAATCATGCTCTGTAGAAAGCAAGTTTGGGTGAATTAGAATGGGAAACATGAGTGAAGCTCTTTTGACCCACCTAATTAAAATAAATAAAATAAATAAAATAAATAAAATAAATAAAATAAATAAAATTCCACTAATCAAGGCAGTCTGGAGCCTTATTTTAAGGTATCAAGGACTGCTGGGAGCTGCCGATACCAGCCGCCGATATTTAAGGCAAAACAACACGAAATTATGATTTGTTTTAAAAAATTGCATAAAGTAGAATATTATGTAAAAAAAATTAAATGGGAGTAAAATGACATAAAGTTACCTATTGGATATGGGGGTGATTAAAAACCTGTTTCAGTTAACAACTCTTGCATGTTCAGCTGTTCCGGCCAAAAAAAGAAGAGCATGATTATGATAAAGGCTTGGCTTTGTTTGACAACAGATGTCTCATTTAGCAAGTCTCATATGGAGGACTGCTTGTGATGAACACGAACAATGGGGAGATTTGTGGAATTCACAGTATGACATAGAAATATCTGAGAATGCCTCGGCACATAAACAAAATTGAAGTGAAGCGAGCAGAAGCACCTCGGGGCTATCGGAGCCACAAAGGCTGGCGATCCGCAAACCTAATTTGCCTTGGCAAAACGAATCATTCCAAATTGATCGACTCGACCCAAGTGGTGGGCTTTAACCGATTTATCGGAAGACAGGGATTGGCATTGTTAAACGAAACAACAGAAAAATTGTCTTGCGACTCCAACCGAGCAGATTGGGACCTCACTTGCCCAAAGGCGGGAGCACATGATGATTTTAAGGTAATAATTATGTCCCGCTGGAAAAAGATTGTACTGATCTTTTAATGGTCAAGTGCTTTTCGGTGGAAGTCATGTCGATTCGCATACACAGTAACATTTGTGCCAACCGCAAAACGGTTTGAGCATGCGGATACGCACGTCCTCAAAATAGCGACCGTCTTACCGATCATCCGGCGTCAACATCCTCGGAATTTCTTTTCCGTCCACATTGATACTCGATATTTTTTTCCCGCCGATCCATCGATTTTTACAAAGCTACCATGGAACCAAAAGAAATGGACTTTTAAAATGGAAGGATTCAGTTGAAGCTAATTTAAAAGACTGAGGCGCTAACGCTAGCAGCAGTCAGGGGAAGCTAGACGCAAATCCGCCCGGCGACTCTCGTAATTACCCGTCACCTATGCGCGTACGGGACAACACTCGCGCTTGACCTAGCATGCGACAAAACACATCAATTACATAAAGGGACAAAAAGCCAACCCTCAAAGCTACCCTACCTGCGACTCTGATCCCCACGCTAGGCTCGTCTTCTTTTCCGCCTGCCGGTAATTACATGTGGGCCGACGGTGGGTTTCGGACCATTGTGTCCCCCCCCCCCACACACACACACACCCATGGGAATGTGGGATGGATGTGCATGGAGAGACCTTTCTGATTGGGGTTAACAGCAGCCTCATTTGCATGAAGAGATGGGGGCTTTCATTAGCGAGAGTAGCAAGGCCTCAGGTACACACACACACACGCTCGCACACTCCCAGGGCAAATTTTTTAACCTTTATGAAAACACACACACAGGAGCTTGTTTTTATTTATCTTTTTTTGTAGTTTATAAAAACAATCCTGTTACGGTAGTGCGTCACTCACACATTTCAATCAATTACTAGTGGAAAATTATATTGAGTATTTGGGGAGGAAATTTGGGGGGGGCAGTGCCCCTGCAACCCACACTTTAGCACCGCTTGTGGAATTTACAAATATTGACTTTTTTTTACTCCCAGCTTGCTTCGTGAAACTAACAGCAACTCCAAAATCAACAATCTGTTATTCATCAAGACTTTGCCGAAACGTTCAAAAAGATTCCAATAAACATATTTTGCCGAGCGTGTCGTGGAAGCAAACAGAACGAGGCCACGGCAGACAGCCCAGCTCCGATCTGAAATGGAGTCACGCGACAAAGTGGACACTTCGCTCAGTGACACCTACAAATACCCACACACACACACACACAATGTCCTGCGCTGTCATGTATAATTCAGCGTGTGGCCGTGGCGGGCAGATGCCTCATCCCCGGGGGGGGGTCCCATCGTGCCATTGCAAGGATGAAACATTTAACAGCACAAGACAAAAAAGAACACGCTCAACAAATAAACAAAAAGGCTTTCATGGCGAGAAGAAATTCTCAGAAAAGAATGCAAGCTTAAAGATACATTGACACCCATACAAATTAAGGCTCAGGTTTGATTAGCAACTGTACTTCTGAGTGTCTCCCATTTCTTTCCTCTTTTAGCTCAGCGCCAAGTTAGCATAGCCCAAACTGTTGGGCTGCAACCAAGACCAATAATTACAGCTTGTCAGAAAGAATTAATTGTCTCATTCCTCATAAAGACGTGTAAAAAATTACCATGTCATTATGAACGCCGTCGCTCTCTGGAGGCCCCGGCGAAAAGCAAATTTAATTTTCGGAAATTTCCCATTGCGACGGATAAATAAGGATTGTCTGCGAGGGGAGGGGGAGCGTATGTTCCTTATGGCTTTAGGTAGCGTAATGGCCGTCATAACATTTTGATGGGCTGCTATTGATAAGCATCAACGCGCCGGCGTGCACGCCGTTTTGGCGGACGCCAATTAAGATTGCGAGCGCGGCCATCATTTTTCTAAATTGATTTTTTACTGCTTTATTTGTAATCTCCCTTGTGTAAAAGCATTTGTGCAATCTAATTTTCATAGCCTTCCTGTCAGCCATCACTCAAATATACGTACGCTTGTAACAATTTCGTGTTGGCTGGCACAAAAACAAAAATAGCTCTTGTACCGGTGTTCCTAATATTGTGACACCCAAACGATTAGCTGGCTGTAAAAAAAAAAGAAAAAAAGCATGAAGTCATGCTTGATGGATATTTTTGATGCAATTTCTCTCAGCGGGATTTTGCTAGACGTCATTCAAACATGATGCAAGCGGAGTAAACATGACACGCGAGTCACTATCGCGCCAAAGGGGGAACTCCCGCGCAATGAAACAAGCGCACCCAAACACAGCTCATCGGGTGCGCCCTCTTTAATTCGACGGGGACTTTCCGTGCACGTTATACCGAATTCTGATCCTATCAAAAACTATCGGGTGGTGTCCACTCCTGGCCAGACCGGAAATAAAAAGCGATTATAAATATGAATGACCTCATAAAAGTCCTCCATAAGATTATGAAAAGCACTCAGACCACAAGGGGATGTTTGCTTGCCATCGAAAATTACGACATTTCTCTCGGTTTCGTCGCTTTGATCGTAATCAAATTGTTTGAAAGCATTTCCTCTTTGGCGGCTTATTGTGAAAACATGTTCGAATCAATTGTGACAGTCATGTTTCTTCAAATGTGTTCTGGTAGCAGTACGCAAAAGTAGACATGATGAATTTGACACCCCTGATATCAACCGAAACGAGACCCGAGACTTCCCAAAGTTGGTAATCGATTCAATAATCAATCCGGGGTTTTGATTTCTTCTGAGCTTTGAAATATTCCATTCTATGCCCCCCAGCCACCCATCCAGCCAAATCCGACTTAGCGCCGCCCCTGACAATTTCGGATCATGGCTTCGCTGACTTTTTATATCCGGTCCTGGGAAGTTCTACTCTCCACCTTCCCCCTAATTCTTCCGTCTATAAATACGGCCGTAAGAAAAGCTACGAGCAAACGTGCAAAACGACAGTCGACCAATGAGCAACAGTGGCGTATTGTGCCAGCCGAGCCAAAACACACTTCCACGGCCATTACTCCCCATGGAAACGGCGGAGCGTGTTGTGGCACACATGTGATGTTGATGTTGTTCCCGCGCAGTGGCTCGCCTTAGACAATAAGCTATTTCAGGGCCAAATCACTGACAAAAATCCATTTTTCCACCCCACTAAAAAAGATCAGGAACGGAGGGGAGGGCGAACGGCGGGGAGCAAAGCTGAAATCAAATAAACAGCCGGCGCGCATCTCCCTTGTCTCTTAAGCTGGATTTATCTCCGTATTTTGTCATCCTTCTAATTTATTCCCCGCAACCTGCTTACAATTACCGTCTTTTCAACAACTCGGGAGATTGCGTGGTATGAATTGTGCGGGGGGGGGGGGGGACTGGCATCAAGTGGAAAAGCTACTTTTTTTTTGTAGATGATCCACTTGATAGCAATTCATTTTCTCCCTGGGTTGTCGGCAAAAAAGAAGGCGATGTAGGACAACCGGGCGGGGATGGAGAGAGCGAGAGAGAGAGGAAGGGAGTGGGCTCATCATCTTTACTTGTGATTACAACACTTGGCAAGCTCTGCCCTGCTTGTTTGTCTGCCTTACAAATAGATTAGCGAACCTCGTTGTGTGCGGCTTCTCTTCAGATTACGGCTGATTTATAAATCGCGACGATCAGATTTGGTGTCGGAGGAGATGTAATTTGGGGACAACCCGCGCGGTGTTTTTTTTTTTTTTTCCCAAAGCGGAATGTTCGGGACTCATTTTACATGTCTCGTACTAAGGAAGTTTTAGGAGTCAGTCGGCGGTTAATCCACTGTTGTGTTCGATCATCTCGGGAATAAATAGAGGCAGAGGGGAGGGATTGGAAAGTGGAAGCTTGCAAATCCACTTATTGTCTTTCATCTCATCCAAACTTCATAAAAAGACCTGTCAATCTGAAACCGGATTTTGAAGTCGTTCACTACCAGTGGCGGATAGAGACGTCAGTTTAACTGAATGACTTAATAGTTGGCCGCGGAGACAAAAATAAAAAACAAGAAGTTGAGTTTTCTCTTTGGACTTATTTCGGCCGCGTTATCGACGAGATGATTGGGTTCACCTTATTTTGAGGTAGAATCGGGATTCAAAGTGCAACAGGGAACAAAAAGCGCAGGGTTTTAAGTCGTCGAGCCTGTCACTAGTTGCAACATTAGTTCCATTGGCTCTGCAAGAAGTGTTTTGTTTACCGCCGGAGTATTTGTTCCTCCTCAACAAATAATGCTCAAAGCCGAGCCTCCATTAAGCTCAACACAATGGCTTTCTCTGCTCGCAAACTCTTATGTGATGGAAATGTGTTTATGCTGCCTCCACAGTATCTCTTGATTGAAGAATGGCTGCTTTGAATGGACCTTTAGTTTCATTTTTTTATTTTTTTTTCCTCACAACGGCAAAATCAATGCACTCCGTTTTCCTCTCGCGGCGCCACGGGCTTCTTATGATCAAACGCCGCATCGTGTTCTGCCACGTCTGGTTCTGATGCGCGACACACAGTGCCGCTTTTGTCCTCTGATGATGCCATTCATTTGCACTTTGTTCGGGCGTAATAAAGGATGCTATTTTTAAGTCATTTTCTCATTGTGGCATGGTTATTCTTTGTCCGGGTGCATGTGATGCTTTTTGTTTTATGGATTTTAGTTCGGCCCTTTGAAATCAGCCTGTTAAGATCCATTTTGTGCTTTGTGCAAATTAGTAACAAGAACAAAAGTCTTATCAGTTGTCTGGAATGATCCGACGAAATATTTGGAAGGCTCATTATGAGGCTTAACCTGAAGTTGGTACGGGTAACGCTTAATCACTCTCCGAAGCGTCCGCTGAATCAAACTTTTTTCAGATGCCTGTTCTAAAAGCTGAACAGAAAAACATATCTGAATAATAGCTGCAAAAAAAATAGAACGAAAGGCTCTTGTGAATTTTGAGACACTTTGTATCAGATTATTATTATTATTATAATTATTATTATATTTATATTATTTATATTTATTATATTTGTATTATATCATTTTTTGTATATATATATTATTCTTGATTATTATTATATTTATATTTATATTTATTTAAGTTATAATATATAAATATTATTATTTATTATATTTGTATGATATCATTTTTTATATTTATATATTATTATTATCATTTTCTTGTTATGAGGTGTCGCACTGCATATTCTCAACCATGACCTGCATTCTATTATTTTCGTACACAAGAGGGGAAGTATATTGATACAAATAGAAATTTAAATGCACACATTGAGTGTTTGATTACGTGACAATCTAGCGGAAAGGTGTATTACCACACGGGATGCTGGGCTATAACATTAAGTGGATGGACGACAATTACCACGGGTCATCCAGGTACAGCCAAACGCCAGCTGTTAGACGGAATAAAAGTGCCTGTCGCAACCAACTAATAAAGTCCAGGGAGCGTGCACACAACAGAATAACAGAATCAAAATGGAAATTAGTTTATGCGGGATGCTCGCACACAAATCGTGACCTCCGAGTGGCCATCTGAAGGAATTTTTCCTTAGTGTAATTGATTGGATTACAGTGGGGAGACATAGAGGAAGGGTCTCGACCCGGACGTTCGGAAAGCTATTGTGGTTGCCCTCAGATGATTCAGATCAAAAGCTTTAATTCCGTTTCCGGGAAATTTTTGAGAACTTTCCCATCTGCTGCTATTGTCGGACTGTAACATCCGCAAAATGTCAGATATGTGTGAGTCTGTTAGGATATATATAAGCTAGCATTGGATGAGAATTGACGTTAGCCTAGCTAGCGCCGTTCGTTTGGTTTCTCGTCTTAAAACATACATCCCAGCAGTACCAGATTTCAGAAATAAATATAATAAAGGTCATTTTATCATCTTTTAACTATGTGGACCTTCAGTTGTGCCGAAAATGAAAAAGAATTGAGATGAACCGCCCTTGCTATTATTGCCACTTACGCTAGCTGCTACATGTTTAGCATTAATGTGACAGTCTAGCATGTTGCTGTTTTAATGACATAAAAAATAATAAAAACATCACTCAATGTATCTTGTTAAAAATGTAATTAAAAGTGTAAAATAATTTGCCTTTTCCTCCAAAGTGTTTCCAATGAGACCATTAAAGGTCCCCCGCCCTATGAAATATATATAAAATGCTGACACAGTCCGAATAAATGTGAAGCTTTGTGACATGTTTAAAGTGGAAAATATTTCATTTCCACTGAAACACAAACCAAAGCACTCCACACCCTTTTATAATTAGGGGAGTCGCTGCGTCCAGTCAAATTCATTTAACAGTGACATTATTGTTGTTCCACCTGTATCAAAAGGATTATGTCGAGTCTAATACCAACCATTATAAAAGCTTGAATGCGAGCTTGTCTTGGAAATAGTCTCGCGTGGGCAAAAAGCACCATTGAATCCTTGCAATAATGCCACATTTATTCATTGATTGACCTAATTAGTCTATGCTGGCTGACGCCGTATTCAATACATGATCATGTTAACAACAATACACATATTGTATGAGATAAAGGCTTTTGGAACATTGGACGGACAATGAGACGCCGGGTCCAAAGGTGTCACCGTGAACCACAGCGCTCGACAATCGTACAATGTGCGACATTGGACTATTATATTGTTTGTTACACGGACAAGGACACGTCTCGGTACCTTGACCTCTTCCACAGCGCCGGCCAGTTGCTATTCAAACCGAGAGCTCCTTTTTAAATGATGTCGCTACTTTTCTTTGGCAAGTCTAAATCAACCCGGTAATTAGAATTATATAAACAAGGACGAAGGAGTACAAATTCTATGCGGTCTTTGTGAAGTGGGAATGGGCGGCTTGCGTTGCTAATAGAAGTCAATAAGAACTCCAGATATGCGGCGGCTACGAAAACCTTGCGCGGGCCTTGAAACAAACATGCAAACATGTGACAAACTCATTTGACAAAAAAAAACATAATCTCATTATGGAATCTTTTCGAAGGCTCTCCGACAAAAATTGTATTGGAAAATGTATCGTGTTTTGAGTGTTTATATGGTAATTGGGGAAAATTAAGATAAGATTTCTCCACTGTATTTGTTGTTGACATTTTGACGGATGAAAATTTCATCCCATGTTGTGGCCTGACCAGATTGTGACATCACAAGCAGGCTAATTTACATAATAGCCCCCACCCCCCACATTTCGCAACACCCTGCAGTAAAGTGGCTCACTTGCGTAAGACACGAATGAAAGTTCAGTGGGCTCGTGAAAGATCCTTGGGGTATTCCAAGGAAAGCAAGTCAGATGGAATTTTCCCACTAGTAACCCCCGAGTCATTTTTATTTAATCATTAATCATTAAAACCAGTGATTTGTAATATTTATTTTGCTCAGCCAGAGAGAAGTCTGCTTTTTCTTCCTTTCCTCGATTATTTTTTTTTTACCATTAACACTGCCTCGCCAATTAGTGTCTTCTCAGCAGCCCACTTACGCACACACACGGTGACACCCCAGGGCCCCGCACAACCCAAACAGCATAATTAGACATCCCCTAAACAAAGCACACACTCTGTAATTACTCTGTAATGTTACATAGCACAGGGGACTAAACAAAGGCCATTTTCTTCCGGATCAATCAAGGCGCACACAAAACGCACCGGCATGCTTGTGTATGGCATTTCTATAGATTTTCACCCAAGTAGCGAAATTCTCCAGGGGCGTCGTGTCGATGAGTGGCCCGCATTGGTCTGTAAGCGTAGCACTTGAATGTCAGCGCTTGCCTTTGACCCCGACGGTAGAAAAACAAAAAAATAGCCCTTCGCTTTCTTTGCTCCACAAACAAATAGAATCTCATCAGATCTTCATCTCCAGAATGGAACATGACTAATTCCTTCAGATGTAAGCACGGATTCTTTCGCTTATACAATTGTTGACAGAACTATACCCAAAATTCCAAGCGACACCCCCTCCTCTGACCTCCTCACCCCCCCCCCCCCTCAATTTCTCTGCCTCCCAGTCAGTGCGGATGTTTCTCGAAGTCCAGCGGCACTAAATTAAATCTCTGTTCAAGGAGTGTGAAATCACATTAGATCTTAATCAGGAGCCATTGTGCTTATTTTATGATGGCTGTTAATTTTTTTTTTGTTGTGTTCAGTGTAAGTGGAACGACTTTTGGAATGGATTTTCACAGCGCAAATGAAAACTGCTTTTTTGGGATTCTGTTTCCTTCTTTTCCAGGGCTGATGTGGAAAAAATATATATTAAAAAAATAATCTTTTTTTTTTCTTTTATAAGAATTGTTTATTTTTATTTATTTTTATGATTTATTTGTGTCAATAAGAAGGCCGCAAACACCTGGTCCTGGCTGGCCATGTCTACGGTACCGTCTGTCAATTTTCATCGTTCTCGCCACCAAATGCGGTCAAAGCGAAGAACCGCCGGCAGACAAAAGGACACAGAAAAAAGTGAAATTATTGATTTGGTGTCAGCGTCAATTAGAGGGAAGAAAGCAGAAGAGCAGCACAGCGAGAGGTCGAGACTGAAAAGGACTGAAAAGAGCTGTTGCTACAAAGCTAAATGGAAAAAAGAACAACAGATTTATCTTCAGTGGAAAATAGAAAAGAAAATCTGATTTGAATGACAGCGTGGAAGAATATTGCGGCCTTTGCTGTCACTGTCGTGACTTTATTTATCGCAAGGAGGAAGCCGGTTGAATTCTTTGGAATAACAACTTGATTATATCGTTAGCTGTTTTTCTCCTCACGATTTATTCCGAGCTTGCCTTGAACGAGAGTCAGGTGGTTTGATAGTTAAAAAAAAAAAACATGATAGTCTATTTATTTGGATGTAGCAGATATTTTTTTTAGCCGTCACAAGCACTTGCAGACCGAGCCGCGGCCGAGCCTTTCATGCATGCATTATAAAAGCTCCACCTGAGTCAAATTGCGAGTGACAGATATTGAGGAAGCCAGGCGCCGTATCGATCTTCTCCTCAACAGTCACCGGCAAAGAAACGAAGAGTATGGCTGAGTAAATAACCTGCGATGAAGTGACGCGACATCTCCACGCACTCGGTAAAGGACGCAGGGAAATAAAAAATGAAAATGCAACAAGTCAGACTGGACGTAGCGGAGGGGGGGGGAACAACTGGTGCACATGTGTTGGAGGGCAGGGTGAGGATATTGTTATTTTTCACATGGAGGACATGACGTGTCACACATTGCAATCGCACACGCACAGTAAGACAAACACACACGCCGCGTGTCATTGCGCATTACCGCTTGCTTTCCGCCGCCGCCGCGTCCAGACAATGACAGGCAGGCAGTAGCGGCGGCATAATGAGAGCGAGCAGGGGCCTCCGCGAACACACACGCAAGTTCCACGTGCACACACACACCAACACAGAGGGCAGTCGGCTTCACTCCGTCCCCTAGCCTCTCAATTACCCAGCAGGCTTTTAGTGCCACTCCGCTCCACTACAGCAAATTACCCAGGGCCCTGTCTCACTTAGAGACCTGTGACTGTGTGTGTTTGAGTGTGTTGGTGGTGGCTGCTTGACAGAGAGCAAGCGGGAGAGTCACAGTGTGTGTGTGTGTTTGAGTGTGTAGTGCTAAAGTGAATGGCTTTGAAACAGTGGCTGCAGCCCCATCAGGAGTACATGAAACGCTAATAAAAGGGCTTGAATGCAACTGCCTTTTGGCTAATATTGTTGCACGAGTACGCGTGGTGCGCTCGTGAGTCACTTGGGTCAGTATCGGTGTGTTGGTACTAAAAAAAAAAAGCTTTATATTTCAGTAAATGAAAAGTTACAGCTAATGACTAAAAGAGAGCCCAAAAAATGGCGGTTTTGCTCTTTGATTATCAATTAATTGATTAAGGTGCGCACAGATTTGTGGTCGTCATGGCAACGACCCACTCTGGAGTCAAGGCTGCCCCCCTCGAAACTGAGCAATTCTTTGTCCCCCTAAAACTACCTGGACATTTTTTTGTCTGATTTGCTGCTGGTTCCGGTCCCGACTGGATGTGCATTTTATTCGCATGTTACCTGCATTGTCCAACACATGTGTAATATGAGAGTGATAATTAACCAGCACCTTCTGGCCTGGTGCTGCGGTGACACACCGAGCGAGAGGCCAACGGAGAGGCCGGAGGAGAGCCAGAGGATCAAAGCAGGGTTCTGTGGCCATGGACCCCCCTCTGTGCTGAGATGAAACGTGGCGGCTGCAAACTTTAAAGACTTCCTGCCATTAGTTTGGACCTCGTCCCCCTTTAACATCCACCACCCCCTGAAAACTCACAAATACGGGAAAAAAAATGCCCACCGAGGGTGCGGGAGACACCTCCACCTGGACCGAATTACATCGACGGTCTTTAGTGTCCCAAACGTCCCCACCTGATAGAACCCCCTCCGGCGCGGTCTGATCGTCTCTTCGGGCAGTCGGCGCACGGAGGAAGCTCACCACGGGGTAACAAGGGAGGATCAAAAGGGAACATTACCATGCTTCCCCTCTTCATCTCACTCCCTCTTCCTCACAAGCAATAAGAGGCCTGCCGGCTGCCCGTCCTTGTGCTTGTTAAGCGGTGACAATAGGACGTGCCCTGAGCCAAGGAAATGAATTATTTACCCCCCGCTTCCACTTGTACTCTTGAAAGAAAAAAACGTAGAGGGAAAAAAAAAACATTTTCTTGTTTTGCCATTGAACTCACGGCTCTTGTATTACACGCACTCGCCTTGTTCTGTTCTGCAGCCTTAGATGTTAAACGCTCGGAATAATTCGCTTCTCGGCTGTCGGCGGGGATATTCGTCCTCGTCTGGCCGCCGTGGCACACGAGCGGCGAGGTGGAAAAAGTACTCACGCTGTGTCCTTAAGTAAAAGTAGAGAAGGACTAAAAGTGATTCAACTCCCGTGAGTCGTTAAAACAGGACGAGAAATTTCAATCAGGTGTTTTGGACGATGAAAAAATAAAACATGCAGCGGCCCTCGAGGACGGGATTTGTTTTTTATACCTATGCTTTAGTAATGTAAAGTATTCAAATCTTATGATATTGACCACCAGGAGGCGGTATAATACAGACATGCATCATACCCAAAGAAGAGTTTCACAACTAAAAGGAGTATATTCCTGTGAATAAAATGCAAATGCTAGCGTTGTTAACCTGTCTATGGTGTTTTACATTGTGTGTTAGCGTTAAGCTATCGTCGAAGATGTGTTTTGGAGTACAATGAAGGGGGGGGGGGGGCTCACCAAGGGCAGCACAGTGAAAGGGCGATGATTTGAAGGTACAATAGGTGCCGCTCTTGCATGCGCCTCCTAATTAATCTGATTAGAAAGAGACAATTAATATCTCATGAGTACCCCCGGGGGGGATGCGGCCCAGCTTTTCTCTGAGCTGGCAGGAGCTGACACGTCTTCCGATGTCCATGCAACTTCTTTGCACAATTCAATGTGCCCTTGGTGAAGTGGCTTCCGTAATTATTTCAACCCTCGTTCCCCAATCACACTTTTTTTCCCCTCATCAGGATTCCTCATCGCGCTCATCCCTCCCGGCTCGGCTCCCTGCTCCTCCTCATTGTCTGCTTATCATTCGCTCTCGCCGCTGCTCTTAGGGGCCATAATGAGTAGCTTTGAAACAAGTGTAAGGGTGAAGGGGGGGGGGAGTAATGGTCACCTTGGTAATGATGACGGGTGGGCTCACCTCATTCCTGTTTGAATAGTAATGTGAGGGCAAGTTTTTCCAATTTCTTCTATCAATACTTGGGGGTGGGGGGGCACAGTGGGGCTTGTGTGGGCCCCCAGACAATCCATCTCTACCGGTGAGGGGGGGGGTCAGGGAAAGAGGTGGTGGGGGGCACATGAAAGAGCCTTCATTAGCCGAGCCCAAAGACTCATATATTTCTCACAGGGCATAAAAGGCCATTGTAAAAACGCCCTCTGTTCCCTTTCAAACATAAAACGTGTCAGACGGCACAAAAGGATTCCAGTCGCAAGGATCATTATTGAACAAGCCGGCGAGCGGCGAGAGAAAGAGGAAAACAAGAAAGGGGTGGGGGGGGGGGGGGGTCACGATTAGAGGCTATGTCCGCACCAGCATTTGTGTAAAAACTGACTGTAAAATGACTTTTCTGGTCTTAGTTTTTTTTACCGTCATTGTTAGCGTCGATGTTTATCCGGAATAATATTTTCAGGGTTTCAAGTTTCTGACTTCCCGGTGTGTGCAGGAAACCAAAGGGAAGGGAGCATCTGCCGCTGAAAGCTCCTCTTCAGAGTCCTTGGGAAGATAATAACAACGCAACTTGTCTTTTTTATCAACCTCGCAGGCCCGCCGTGCTTTTGTGCCAGCTCGGAGCAAACAGAGCCCCCACAATGCCGCTCCGGCTCTCCGGATTTCAATGGCTGCGGCACTCCCGCCTACCGCCGCCTGAATGCGCCCGACGTGACCCTGCGCATGACTGGCAAAGGACCTCAATTACTGGTAGGTTGCCACAGTCAAAGGTGTCTCCATTTCACGCTAAGCAAACCGGGGCATTGTTGGGCTAGCAAACCGCCGCGCTCATACGGGAGGCCGTCCCTTATGAAATATAACCGTCGTTCCGAAAGGAGGATATCAGTGCGGAGACTCGCCACAAAAGCGGCTGATTGAGATTGACCCCTTGCTGTATGCCGCCGAGGGACAATGCCGTATCCCTTACAATGGCTCTTTATGCGGGGAGATACAAAAGCAATGAACTCCTGATCCACCCTTTTCATACAGCCGGGAATTATTTTCAGCTTTTAAGGTAAAAAAAAAGTCCGCAGCCATGACCGGAACGGAAGCGGCGGTAAAAAAATTATAGTCGAGTGGAAACGCAAAAAGGTGACATGATAAAGAAGAGATGTTACAAGCCACGGATTTGTACTGCCCGACCCCCCCCTAAGGTGAGTTTTTGAAAACTTTTGAAGCGTTTCTAAAAAAAAAAATGTATATCCTTGACCCCCCCGCCCCCCTATGCTCCTGCCCCCAAGGAAAAAAATCCTAGCTCCGCCACTGGTATCTTTTTTACAGTCTAGGGTGAAAATATAAAACATCATTGATAAGTAAGTCAGTGATAACCAAAATACGGATCATTTTTCCTCATCAGGCTAAGAGACAGAGACTTTCCACCTGCATTGTTTCTCAACCGGTGCATATTTAACGCCTTATCAGCAATTCTGGATAAGGAGGTCACGATCTTTTTTCAGTGTCTCCGCCAAAATCAGGTGCGTTGTACACATCTGACCTATTTATGTGCTTGAAAGACAACACGGAGAATCGGAGGCTCATGTAATGAGGAACACTTTGTTGTACTCAAATGGATCAAGTTGTCCAAGGCGGCTTAGAAAGACTCATGACATTCGCGAGCGAGTAGAACAAGACTTCATGTGCTCAAGGAGGAGAGACGGACGGACGACTGTCTCGGAAGACGTGTCGGTGACAGGAAAGCTAGTGATGACCTGCATGGTATTAGTTGGGGAACGGGATTACTCGGAGGGGGCGGGGCATGAGTGCGTCATGACTAACAGCTGCTTCATGTGATACAATCTGGGAACAAACACACGCTGAGAAGTCAATAACTTTCTCGTCATGTACGACGCAGATTTAGAGGATGCTGAGAAGGTATTAACGATTCCTCCAAAACAAATTTCCAGCTTGTAGTAGAAAAGTGCAAAGCACCAAAAGACGACAATCTTATTGATGTCGCTGGAATCCGACAGCCAATCAAAAGCAAGCCAGATGTAAGATTTCAATCAAAGGCTACAAAGAGAACAACGGGCTCATTTAGGGAGGGCAGAAGATCAGAGTGACCTAAGGGTGCAAGCAGACATCTTGTCCTTCTTCACTTTGATATTCAAATAGGGCCAGACAATGATAGACTGAATCTTTCGGCTCGCTTTCAAGCGCTCAAGAGAATTTTACATAAAAGTGCGACGCCGATGCAGTGACAATTGATCTTGATAAATGTGGCTAATTAGTGTTTTGCAGATCCATATTTTTTTTCTTCTTATCATGGTTAGAAAATAATACATGGCGGGTATATAATAATGACTTCAAACATTGAATTGTTGCTGTTTGGCCTCAAGGCGTATGACGATAGTATGGACATGTGATGGAGAAACATGCTGTGTGATATCTCATACGACAGGCTTGACCAAAAGGAATTGAGTTGCGATTGCCCTGTGGTTGTTTTTTGCCCTTATAGCCTACCACGTGCAAATTATATCGTACAAGGCGACGTTTGTTTGATGTATGGAACAGCCTAGCAAAAGATACTTGAATATAATTGAGTGGCAGGGCGTTATATTTATTTTTCGAGATGATATGTGTACTATTTTTTTGGGGGGGAGGTTCACAACTTTTTACACCCTACATTTGAACTAGGGGAGAAAATGCTAATAGCCTAGCCACCAGAGAAATGTAGCGCGCTAACCTACGATAATTAGCTACTTCATCAAAGCACGTATGAATTGTTTTTTGTTTTTTTATGAAAGAGTTTTATCAGTATTTTTGACGTATAGTGAAATTAAAACGATGTTCTTTTCGATATCATGAATTTATTTTGAGATACGGTTAACTTGATGTTCAGGCTAATTTGCCTACGCACGTATTTTTAACTGGACTATCCAAAATTTTAGAATCGAATCACTCTAGCGATTATCACCGATTAACTGAGTGATCAGATGAAAATGGATCTTTTTTTTTTTGTTATTTGCGTTTTTTGATGAATCAGTTTCGTCCTAAACTATGACATTGGAGTAAACCGTAAGCTTTTGTTGACTTTGCTTTAATTAAAATTTCTATCCGAGATACTTTGTCCTGTAAAAGACCATTTCAAGTACAGTTTACGTGAAGTGATTCCAAGTCAATTTTAATGTCGAGACAATTTATCTCAAATTTGCGCCACTTCTGTCAGTTGGCTGAAGGAGAAGCAGATTCTATCTAAGTCGGGACTATGAAAGCTTATCTGGGTTCTGCAGGAGGGGGGGGTCCGCAGACACCTGTTGCAAAAAGAATCGAAGGCCTGATAAGACACTAAGATGTTGGCACGAGTTGATCGAGTCGGACTTCTTGAAAGTGGCTGCAAACTAAGCACGTTTGGTTTATGAGAAAAGTGGAAAGCACATGTGCGCAGAGGGAGGTTCATTGCGATAATTACCAAGCGCTCCCAGTTGCATCGGCCTGGCGCGAGCTGGTGGCGAGCCAGCCGACAACATGTACCGAAAAACAACAGTCACTGTGCTGGCAGCGCCGCCACGCTCTCTTTTTCTCTCGCCGGCTCCATCTGTGCCACTCTTCTTCGGCATCTTTCTCACATTGCTTGTTTGTTCCACCCCTTCCTAAAAGTCACCTTTTTTTTTTTTTTCTCCCTCTCCCACTCCTGTTCCCACTCCGAGGACATGTGCTCCGGGCCGAGGTAGCAGGGTGACAGAAGCCGGACCCTTTGGTGCCGCCAGTTCCTTATCTCGCTTCTGAGGGTGCTGTCGTGCTTGTGTGTGAGCGGGCCGCTGTTCTCGAGGGCATAGTGAGGTGCGAGAGGATGATGCACTTGATATACTGTGAAGAGAGGAGGAAGAAGTGTGTGTATGTGTGTGAGAAAGAGAGACAGAAAAGGGGGGACGACAGGCCGCCACCGCCGAGCCGTTTGTGCTGACGACGCCTCCTGCTGGACCGACTTCAGCCGCCCGATCGAAGCGTGTTCAAAATACCCCAAGTGTAACCCCAACAAATTAGCAAAGCAAAAGGAAATCGGAGCAGAATTCACCACCGTGACATGGGATTGAGGGGCAAAGGTCACACTGGATTAATCCGGACTTTTAATTGATTGATTGTTGATTAAAACAAATTTTTAAAAAAAGCTAGTTTTAATTTTTGATTAAAAAAATAAATAATACAAATATATTATATAAAATATAAATAATGAATTGATATAAAATAAATAAATAAATTGGTTAGTCTTTTTATTTCAAAGCATTTTCCCATATTATTTACACTGGATTTTATTTGAGATGAAAAGACCGTTCAATGAAATTCGATTGACGCAAGTGAGGGATTTCAAGAGGGCTCCCGGTGTCATGTGATCAGGCAAAGGTCTTGTGCCGCCCGTGTCTGTAGCCGACAGACAACGCAGAGCGCTCCGACTTTTGGACGGGCGCCCTTTTTGTGTGCGGCACAGACGCCGAGCAGACATTGCACAGCCGTTGCGTGGACGTGGAGGCCTCGGGTCGCCGCTACACCGTTATTAAAAACAGTGTGATAGCATGTGGGCTGTTCCCTCTCTTCACCCTGTTTCTTCGCACTCCTTTTTGCCTTCTTGAAATGAATCGGCAGCTCCTCTCCGATCATCTCGCTTACTTTGGAGCGGCCTCTACCTCCCACTAAAGCTTTGTTGTCAATTTCCATTCTTTATTAACCTCAACCTGAGAAGAAATCACATCCTTGCTTTGAGTATTGACCTCCTCGCCCTTTTTCTAATTATAAGTCGACTTTCAAGGCTTTTTTTTTCCTACGTTCTTGATTGTCCTTGAAGATGACACCAACTTGGGCAAGTAAACACCATCCGGCGTAATTGTAGCATAAGCTTTCGCAATCCCGATAATCGTTTAAATCATCGGACAACTACGCCGATATATCGTAAAATGTCATTGACAAATCATTTCGATGTGTTGAACTCAATATCTACTCCAAACGGTGTTTCAATCTGGCTGCGCTGCTTTTCCGAGGTCGGGGCCGTACGAGGTGGGCGGAGCTATGGAAACTCTTCAAAGTCCCATCCACAGCGGACCTCATTAAAGCTTTAAAAGGTACAGTCGCACCTCGCTCCAGCCATCCCCGGCGCCGGGAAGCGCCTCGCTATTCTCCGTCTCGCCGGTTCCCCCGTTCTGATACTCGTTCAATCGCTCTCTCTCCCTCTGTCTATCCTAGAAAGGGGCCAAAAGACGTAAACAAAGCCAGCACCTAATTAAATAGACGAGCGATATTAACATAACCTGAAAGCCCCAGCCAATAGTCACCAGCGCACACACACACCTCTCTTCAAATACCCCTCCTCCTCATCCCTCCTTCCATTTTCAGATTCTCTCTTGTTGTGATCGGAACAGTGAGCGCCAATTGCGGACAGTGTAATTACCATTAGGACGGAAAAAGCCGAGCACGTCTTTGATATGGTAATGACGCTCAATGTACACCCAGCGTCCATCCCTAGCGGCGGCGCGCTTACACATTCAACGGTACGCCCCTCGCTCTCGCAAACACCTCCAAATAATGTCATCCATTAATATCAAGCAGGGCCACGTGCCGTTTCGTTTAAGGCGAGTGGATAGAGCAAGGTACGCTCAGTGGGGAAGGGGATGAGGATTTGATAAAGGCACATGAGAAGGGGAGACCAGAGCCTTCTCTTCTACGCTGGCTTTTTCCAGCTCGCTAGGTAGTTCAATATCGGGGAAATTTGGGATTTTTGAGTTTCTCGTCATCCCATTTTCCAAGCCTACTTGTTAATGAGCAGTCCTCGGACCTTTGCTCCCGAGAACTGTCCAATTTTTGGTCCCCGTCCCGCCAATGGAACAGGAACAAACCGAGCTCCCTGCTGTCTCACTCTCATCCCGACTACACACACATCCTCCTTCCGAGGCCAAATCCCCGCAGCCTTTCCCCTCGCCGCCACTCGGGCCAGGCCAGCCACATGAAAACGCCGCCGAGTTGGATCATCCGGGGGGGACACGAGACATAATCTTGTCCATTCTGAATCTGGCCTATAATACAGTATGATAAAAAAATAGTTTGGCGGAAATGTGTTTTATAAATAGGTGTCAGTCTCAACTACTTTTTCAACACGCAACCAAAATTCTTCCGCATTGCCGATTTTTTGAACCGACTCGCCTCCAACGTATACATGGAAATTAATTATGCTTTCCTTGCCAAGCTGGAGGGAAAATAGGTCAAACGCGCTGGCATCTAAGCATGTTAGCTTCAGCCTGAATACTTGACAAATATATATTTCATTGTCTATCGCGGATTGGCACAAATATACCCCGGCAGCGTAAGCTAATTAAGACGTGGCTGGGAGCCCGTTTTATTCGACAGTATTGTCACATAAGCGAGGATTTGGTTCAAGCACGTTCGTTTCTGTAGAATTGCATCCAATAGTTCAATTAGCATTTGTGGTCAACTTTTTATGTTCGTGCAAATTTTTGATTAATCGGCAGCATGACGATATAAAAAATGCGCTGGAACAATTGTCGGTGGAGGTGACGAAGGTAAGCTAAGCATCCTGTCGGCTCCCCTGTGGGTCCGCCGAGAGAAAGCGGAGAGCAGAGGGAGCCCTGGCCCATCATCGGGGACCCCAGATGGACGAGACCTACACACACACACACACATGCTAACTCAGTCACTCACATGTCATATGTTATCCCATCTGCACTGTCACCAAGCTGCTTGTGACCCCAGGGCCTCGCCGAGGATACACACAGTATGTACGTCCAAATACGGTCGAACACAAAAAGGTTACAAAAACGCACACACACAGCAGAGGTGTGTAATTGGAGGTGAAGAGAACAGCCGCCTCGCTTATTCGCTCGAGTGGACTCGCACACTTCAGTATGAACGATAACACTCGGCCCGGGAGTAAATTGCGCTGCTTGATTTTGATGATTATCAGTCATACGATGAAGAGAAGAGGCCAAATTGATTAATTGAAGATGCAGAAGGTCCGTTTTGTATTCAGGGCCAAACCTTTGGTCTCACAAAAACGACCCGAGTAATCTTTTCTCTACTTATCCTGGACGTGTCAGCAAAATGGGAAGTGAAGAGTCAAATATGAGATGTCACATTTGTTTTGCCTCCCTGACTCACCCCGCCTCCCCCTCCCTCAGCTTCCATTTAGCCCCGGTTTGATTGTGTCTCCCGCTCGCGCAATCGCTATCCTCTGGATTGTGTGCATGCCGAGTTAATGGATTTCACGTGCGCTACAGATCACAGAGAGAGACGGATATTTGGAGGAGGTGATTAATGTACCGTCTGTCGCGTCAGGGCACTCGCTGGAACAATCGGGGCTTGTTAAAGCCGCAAAGCCGCATTGTCACACCTGCAGGAGTCAAATTTGGTTAGGTCGCTGTAATGACTTCACTGCTGGGACTCTGATTGCAAGCAAACATGATTAGCAATGTATTTCTTGATATATATTTATACTTATACATATACTTACACTTATACTTGTAAATATACTTGTACTTACACTTATACACTTATACTTATACTTATTCTTATAATTAGTGTACATATACGTGTACATATACTTATACATATATACTTACACCTACATGTACTCATACATACACTTATACTTACACTTACATTTATACATCCACTTACACTTACTATACTTATACTTACATTTATACTTACACTTACACTTATACTTATACTTATACTTATACTTATACTTGTAAATATACTTGTACTTACACTTATACACTTATACTTATTCTTATAATTATTATACATATAATTGTACATATACTTATACATATATACTTATACCTACATGTACTCATACATACACTTATACTTACACTTATACATACACTTACACTTATGCTTATACTTACACTTACAGTTACACTTATACTTATACTTACACTTATACATATATACTTATACTTATATGTACTCATACATACACTTATACTTACACTTATACATACACTTACACTTACACTTACACTTACACTTACACTTACACTTATACTTATACTTATACTTATATTTATACTTATACTTATATACTTATATACTTTTAAATGTATATACTTATATACATATACTTACTATATATATGCATATATACATATACTGATACATACTATATGCTTATATACTTAGAGATTTATATACTTACATATACTTATGCATATAGTACATACACTTACACTCATACTTATACACTCATACATATACGTACTTATACAGATCTGCCAAACGATGAAGTTGAAGACCTCCACCTCTCAGTCGGAGGAGATTAATTAAATGAATACGGCATCGATGGTTTTCTTCAAGTGCCGCAAAGTACGAGCAATCGTTCCAAACTTGGTTAATTACATAACACGCCGTTTTGCAGGTGTTATGATCGGCGCCGTGCATCGCAAGCTCCCTCAGGAGTCGCAAACCACCTGGAAATTGCGGTAAAGAGTTTAATTGTAGAATTGAGAACACCGGGAGGTAGAAATCCTTCCTCTGGAGAGCTTCTTCTTTGTTCCTGTCGGTGGGAGAGATAACAATTCCTCCCACCGTTAACTACCTGCCTGCCTGCTCACCGACCGGGTTTTGTTGTGTTTTGTTATTGCTAATAGGCCTAATTGGCCGTAACCCAGGCACCGGGAGAAAGCGGGAGGAGGCTAATGAAACTTCTTTCTGCCTTCCTTTCCTACTCAGAGAATTCCACAGAGGGACAAAAAAATAGGAAGGCGGGGTCTGCACTTCTTTGCTCGTGCAAACAAGGGAAAGGTGAATTTGGAGCACGAGGAAAAAAAACCTCCACGCTGGATAATGTTTATGGATGACGATCTTTAAAGGCCTGAGCAGCACTTTGATACTAAAAAGGACCCTGGCTTATCTATAGAACGCTTGATGTTTCATTGATGTGGCGTTTTTAACCGCCACACTTGCGTTCTGATCCCCCCCACTACGCCGTATCATTGGGGTCGAGTCAATGCGTTATTTATCAGCGCTGCTTTTCTATTTGATCTCGCAATTAAAACCATAACGGTGCTTGCTGGTCAAGTGATTCTCTCCAGAATGGTTCGTGATGAACAAAAAGACGTGGATTGTGTGTTAAGTCAGTGGGCATATTGTGTGTGTGTGTGTGTGTTGGAGAGGGACCTGAAGGAACAACGCTAGGACAATCTGTTGCCCCTATGCCCGGGCCCCTGGTGACAGACGATGCTCCCACTGCCGCTTTGTATAGACTTGTCGACTATATATACACACACATTTGTGTGTGACTACGGATTTATTATAAAGGTTTCCCAGAAACTCATTTAATACCAACGGAATATAATTTGTAAATATTACCGGTCAAAGCCGTGCTGTGAGGATTTATTGTGTGTGAAATAATTAGAAGACCCTCACTCATATATTGGCGGAAAGGATATAATTGAATAGTAGGTTTTATAATTAATAAGAGTCGAAGCAAAACCTTCATAATAGGCAACATTCAATGCTAAATCTTTACGAATAGACCAAAAGGCGCTTTTATTTTTGTTACTTAGTTTGCTTCAAGGACGACAGGCCAAATCTTTGGAGTCTTACTCATAATGTATTTATAGTGGATCCTTGGGATAAACTTGCCCTTTTGTTACCGAGCACTTAAGAAGCGATTTGTGATGTGTACGCACAACAAAAGTGGGCGGGGGGAAGAGGAGGGGGGGGGGGGGTTGTATAAACGCAAGTGGGTATGCAGACCGTTTGTTTCTCCAACGCAAACAAAAATCTTACATGGCGGCCTTATCTATTGAAGCCATCAGCTCCTCAGCACCCACGCGTCTGTAAACAAGCCACCTACTGTGTCGCGCATAAATACGGAGACCGAGCACCCGGCGACACCAACAGGTTTCGTGTCGGAACATATTCCAAAAGTGTTGGAACGGGGAATGGGGAGCTTTGCAGAACCGTGTCAACAACCTCCGTGCAGGATGTAGATAACCGTAGCTATTCATCTGCTAGCGTACGTAAAAAAGACCCAGGTTGTGACCCGTTGGAATTGTCACAAGCAGAGAATAAACCCGTGTTGAGTGACTTGAAGTTCTACCCTGACCCAGGACACAAACTTTTTTTTGTGAGCAAGCTCTGGGGCTCAATGACCCCAATACAGTAGCCCAGTTTCACTCCGCTTTGACGTATCAAGTGGACAGGGGTTCCATTCGGACTCTTTGGTCTGGTTTCCTGGACGAGTAAAACCCAGATGTCCGAGCAGATAACGTACGTCGAGGGCAGTACTTGCGTGTCCTGGCATGAGGTCACAACTCGCATCTGGCACGGTATTGTTCCGAAGCTGGTTTATTCCATGTTGTCCCGAGTCCAGATGGTATGTAGGTCTTTCTTGTCTGTCCTCCACTGAGGACATTAGCCATATGTTCCCAACCACACGGCCATAACTCACACCTCGCGACATCAAATCACGTTACGAATATATCGTGAGAATTTTTTGGTCGTCAATGTGTTTTTTGATCTCAGCTGTCTGTCGCTCTTTCACTTAACAATTCCCAAATCACCATATGTCATTTTCCCGTGTAGTCTTTCGGCCATCGTGTCCGAGCGCATCGCTAGTTCAACCTCACGACTACTTTAAATAAAGACGACTCAATCAGACAGAATACTGACCGTGTTGTCATGGAAACAGAATCGGACCCCGCGTTTGACCTTGTAAACAAAAGGTTACAACGAACAAGGTCTACCATCAGCTGCGGAGTGTGGAAACGGCGTGTGTGCGAGTAACAGAAATAGCAGCTGACCTACAAGAGTCCCTCGAGAGATGCCTTCGCTGTGCCGTAGATACCCATCGGAGGGAGAGAAAATCCTGTTAGAAGAAAAACAAGGGCGATTCAGTTGTACTTCACACTCTGGGAAATAGATTGGCTGACAATAAGTGTGACCTACACACAGTCGTGCTCCAGTAGATCTGGAGAGCGGGAAAGCAACTGGTGGCCTGACAAGCAAATGATGGAGTCGCTAAAAAATGGAACGTTGTTTCGGTTTAAATGGTTGTTGAGTGAATCCGAACGATAATCGGCATTGTGTTTTTCTGCCTCGTTTCTGCCCGTCGAGGACAATCGGGTTTGCAAATTAGAGGAGATACTGTATCCACATCAGACGATCTCATTGGCAGACCAATTTTGTCTTTTTGCCACTACCGGCTGCTAACCCGCTTCCGACCCAAAACCACGAAAAAAACAATTTATTACTCTTTTATAAAAAGGTCACTGTTTTCCCTGGCTCAGCGCCTCGCCCGGCACCATCCCTGTGTTTATTGTTTTTGCATAAGTAAATGGCAAATTTGTGCCGCATAAATATGGATTAGCAATTAATAATGACGGTGGCTTGTGAGGGGACGCCAGGTGCATGCTGGCAGGCGGACTGGCTGGCTGGTGGAGCCATTGAGCTGGACGGGTGGATTTATGCCACTCTTCCAACAATGGCTACTTGAGCTCAACGTGTCGCTCGTCGGGTTAGCATAGCCTAGTCCGGCGCATAGAATATGTAGAAATCAACCAGACAATAAATGTGGACATTTTTAAAATTATCGATTAACACTCGGAAATATTATCTAATAGTCGTGGGATCTAGTTACACTAACGCGATCAATAATCCCGCACACTAATTAGTCAGAACTGAGCGTAGTCGCCCACCGGCAAGGCGCCAAATCTCCAAATATTGACCGGTGAAAGCGAATGAAAACATTTATCCTCAGTTAATCTTTTCGAACAACAAAACCAGCAAGGGATATCTTAAAAAAAATATTGTGCAAGAGCGGCAGCGGGCTGTGTTTGTGCGTCCGTCTGTGTACGTGTGTGTGTGTCTTGTCCGTCTGGCGTGGTGAGAGCAGGCTGGCTCCCCTGTAGAGCACAATCACTCTGCTTGGCTAAACACAATCACACAACCTTAAACCCAACTCACATCGTCCCAGTGAGAGCTTCCAGGGTGTGTGTTTGTGTGTGTGTTTGTGTGTCGGACAAAAGGCAGTCCCATCTGTTCCATTGTCACAGGGTCTTTAAAAGGGATCAGATAAACATGACATTTGGGATGAGGGCGCAAGCTCACATTATAAACCATGACATCAGACCTGTGTGTGTGTGTGAGTCAGGTAAATCTCACATTTGGATCGACACAAAATCATCATTCGGATTTTCACGCGACCTTTTTCTTCCGATAATAAATATTTTTGTAGTATTGATAAATCCATTTTTTTTTATTAGTTAGCCTTAGTTTGTGTGTTTATAAGTTGCATAACTTGTTTTTCTCGACATGATCAAACTGGATACGAAGCCCCCTGCGCAAGGATTAGCGGCCCATTGGCCTAATCAGAGACGGTAATCAGAGCATTCTCTATCATGACAACAATCAGGGAGCGAGAGAAAGACACACACACACACACACACACACACATCTGCCTATTAAGCTCACTTCTAATGCCGTGATAGTGATGAAACATCTGGTGGCGCGGGGCTCAATTTTAATGAAGAAGAGAGATTGGGACAGATGCAGATGGCAAACCTATAGTCATTATCTGTCTGTTCCGAGAACAGAAGGGAGTTCGCTATCAAGTTCAAAGCGCTTTCAGCATTTCTATTGTAGCATTGTTTAAGAAATTGGGAATCAGTAGAGAATTTAACTTGATTGCGCAATCAGCGGTGGTTAGGGCGAGACGCTAAAAAAAAAAAAAAAGTCAAGGCTTGAGTTTCGCAGAATTTGCATTTTATCAAAACAAATTGAATCGCAAAAAGATATTCCGATAAACTTCGCTGGGCATTTTGTCACAATCCCCACCAAAGCTAACACACACACACAAGTCTTGTTTTTGGGAAAAGTGAGCCCCGCCGCTAAGTCTTCAAGCATATGTGCACTTCCTGTCTGGTTGTGTGTCGTGTGTGTGACAAAGAGACCGGCGAAACTATCGCTGTGGAATAAAAGAGTCATTGTTCACAAAGGTGGTCCCAATTGGACCTTCTGTCCCACCCCTAAAATGTACAACACACACACACACTGCGGCTGAAATATACACAATGCTTGTCGGCTGCCTAACGGACACATAATACACACTTCCGTAAGCATAATAACGGCTTTGTGTTTCAGGGTGGCAGTTGCACAGAGGTAAATATTTGGGCGTTGGATATAAACTGTGTAAATTACACACACACACGCATTCCAGCTACTTCCTGTCGGGTGATGATGTTTAGTCTTCCCTCGCCACAAATCTGATTGGTGCATTTGATCTCTTCCTCACTTCCTGTTTTGCATCCGCCTCCTTTTGGGGGTGATATAGTTAGCGCACGTGGAGGGGGACATCATTCACTAGTTTCCCAAACAGCTGATTCATCCCAATAGTCTGAATCATTGTTTTTTTTTTTTAAGAGAAACCTAAACAAGACCCAAACAAACAAAAAAAAATCCCAAAGTGATTACTTGGTGAGAACACCATCAGGAAAAACACAATTTATAGCAAAGTGGAAAGGTAAAATGGGTCATTTGTCACAAAGGGAGCCATTGAAAACCAAAAGCAAATTTTATTAACGTGCCTCTTCTAAGAAGAGCGACTAAGAACATTGCAGAAAATACCAATTGTCTTGTGACCCTCATTCTCTGAACACAGGCTGAAAAAAACCTTTGTTAAAGTCTCAAAGAGAACCTTTAGTGCTTGCCCAGTCTAATATTTGCTCAATTAACAAAGAAGGTACTGAACTATCATCTCTCCAGCTATAGTGGGCCTTCAAACAGGGGCGGAGCTAAAAGGTGCCCAGGGAGTGGCCACAGAATATTTGTTTCTTCCAGTCAACATAACTTTTCACACCGCAGCAAAACATCAACAAGAAAAACAAAAAGTTTATTATTCCACAAATCAAGTGATGGGCTCTGACCACCATACCTTGAGCACCACAATCATCAGACAGCTATGACAGGGAGGCGAAAACAGAACAAGGAGGACGAATAAAAAAATTTTTTTAAAAAAACGACACACACACTTGTGTTATATTTGACAGGTTCAAGTACAACAAGCGGTATCTCCTCATGTCTACACACACACAAAAACAGGCTCGCTGATGTCTCTATTCACTTAAACTGTCACACTCACACCCCCTCGAGAGACCTTACTTCCTCTGCCAGTCAGCCAAATTATAGCTCTCTCGCTTTCAACGTCCTGAGAGAGAGAGAGACGCCCGACGACGTGTAGATCTCGTAAGTTGTCCCCCCCCCCCCCCCCCTACCTCTTCTTTGAAATGTAAACTATTTCCGTGCAGGGATGTCGCCGTCATGTACATCTAATGAGAGAAATCAAAAGTTTTATATAAATCAATTTCTGGTCCACATAACATTGACCCGATTCATTTCGTATACCCTTCTAATCAGCTTTCTCACGGGCATTCACACACATGCCAGTAGATTTAGTACATTATCATATCCCGGAGTGGAACAAGAGCAATAATTCTATCTAGCATGCTAACAAATGCTATTTAAAGGAGATTAATTCCACAAGAGGATTATCCCCCAACGTTACATATAATAGGGAAAGGGAGGATGGGCTTGGTGGTTAGTGGGTGGTGGACAACATTTGATCTCACAAACATCTCCCTAATCCCAGGTGGAACACATGTTGGTGTTTCAAAAGACTAAGCGTGTGTGTTGCAGTTTGCAATTCCCTCGCTTATTTTCACATCTCGCTTAATTAAAAAGTTCGACTCACATTATTGACACGTTTGGGTACCGAATCAACTCAAAACAAACTCTAATGGAAATCCATTCAAATATATTTAAATAGTATTCCTCTGAAAGAAAGTCGGGTTGCGCTGGGTTACTGTCCATACAAACTGGAAAAAAAATAAAATAATAATCAAGCTTGTACAATTAGACGTCGCCACGCAATACAAGCCGGTAGAGATTTTTAATCATTAATGGATTCATGGTCACAGCGAACACACAATTCCAAAGACTCAATGAATGGATTCTATTGAACCAACTTTTCTTTGTTTATGGATTGGTGTGCATGAATGAAAAAAAGCTTCTAAAATAAACATCTTAGCGCATCTGCTCGCTGAAAAAGTGGCACCTGAATAGTGCATTGAATGCATTACGCAAATGACACCTTGGTGGGAACACAGAGCGTGCAAGCTAATCATTGTCATTACAGCTGTTGGGAGAAAAGTGTTTCCAAACAGGCAATCACAGCTCATCTCAATAATTAAGGGAAGACGTCTTTCCTCCTGTCAAGAACACAAAATCAGATCTGACTCCTATTAGGACACGCGTCGACTGTGTGTGTGCACACCGGTTGCTTTTATTGTGAAACAGCTTGACTGAAAACAAACAGACAAAACATTTGAAGCAGAAAGAAAACGTGTGCACACAACAACCTGTCAGGAGCTAAAATGCCTCTAATTTTTCTGTCATCTGCCAAAAAGCGCTCCTCCAAGACATTAGCGATGGAGGGAGGAAGAGCACAACCAGAAAGAAAGACGGGTTTTTTTTCCCCCCCTTGGAGTCGCCCCTCTGGCAGCGGAGAGAGCAAAAGTACAAGTGTAAGTGTCAAAGGAGGCAGACTAATAAGCACTTAACAAGTGGCTCTGTCTCTCTCGGACCAAACCTCCGAAGCTCTCACTGCCTGGAGGGTTCTCGTTGAAGGGGGACACTGTTTCGACCACAGGTGTCAAACTCAAGGCCCGGAGGCCAGATACGGCCCGCCACATCATTTTATGTGACAAATTGCGCATCAAATTCGTGTGTCATAACTAGAATTGCAAATTGTCTTCTCTTTTAATAATTGGTTGTTTTTTTTAAAATATTTGACCAGGTTTTACTCGTCTGATTTGAAAATGAGTTATTTGTCAGTTTGTTTTGTAGCTTTTATTGTATATAATATGAGGTGCTCATCCATTTATTTGGGTTGACAGTCGTAATGGCCCTCCGAAAGAAGCTATGACTACAATGCGGACCCCAAAAAAAAATGAGTTTGACACCCCTGGTTTAGACTTAGCTGTTAGAGCAGAGTTTTTAAAAAAATAAAATTGCAGGTGTGCGTCAACTTGGCGTGGAGAGAAATAATAACTTTGTCCGGCTAATTTGCACTTGGCACAGCTAGCGTGCATCTGGAAGGCCGCAGTAGGACAGTGCATGCCGACAATTTACAAACGTAAATTAAATGTTCAGCATATCTCGTCATGTTTCCGCAACTTTTAGAAAATGCAGCAAATAGAAATCTCTTTGAGTTGTTAAGAAAAAAGAATAGACAAGGAGAAAATTGTTTCAGGCTGCCAAAAGCCTTCCGGCAATGTTAATGGACTTGCAGGAATTTCTGGCAAGTACTGGTAATACATGTGATGACAATATCCCATATTCTTCATTGTTTGGACCGTGAAGGAGGTAGCACGAGAAAAGGAAAGGAACGTGTCCAAGACTGGCATGTGGGGATTTTTCTCCTCTTTTTTTTTTCTTTTGGCCATGATTCTGAAATTTATATTTAGCATGAAAACAACACTGCACATTCTTTAGCTCGTGAATGTAGACAGCATGACTAATCATACTAAACGAGTTAATTCTGGTCCAAATCACCGAAAAAAAAAAGACTGGACCAGAAGATTATTTCAATTTCTGGATGGTCTCAACCTCGATCTAGCTAGCTAGCTAGAGGGGACACCTGGAGGGCCTTGAAGCTAACTCAAATACAAATCCACAAGCACAACTACCTGTAAGACACTAAAAGTAGCAGTGAGCCATTTGTTAAAGCAGCTTTCGTTTCCCGGAGCGGTTTATTTGAACATATTTGTTTCCTTTTCTAAACGATCATAAGCTCCTATAGCGTTTAAAAAAAACGACTTGCAGAATCGGCACTTTTCCAGCAACCGCCCGGGGATGAGGAACGCGGAAAGATTAGGTTGAAAGTCTTTATTTGAAAAGATTACCGAAACGCCGTTGTGACGATTTAGGATATTATTCCGCCATTTTCTAGGTGTGTGCAGAAGACGTGACAGCTGTCAGTCATTTTGAGACAAGCGTCCTGCAAACATGTCAATTAGGGGCCGTGGCGAGCCGAGCAGCGTTTTACTCCCTGCGGCCAATGTCAGCACGCCACTTAAGATACGACAAATACGTCCTGACAAAGGCGTAAAATATTCACACGCATATAGTAGCACCCACAAATCATTTATTACTGTACTTTATCTGTTACGTTCTTTCCAATACTTGATTTAAAAATAAATATATGTATATTTTTAGTTATCCTTTTTTTTTGGTTGCTCGTCAATTCACTAGCTAGCCAGCTAGCTAACGCTAAACAACATGCTACATGCAACCAGATATTTTTTTATTGTGTCAAGTAGTGAAACAAATATTGTATATAAGTAACAGCGAAAATATATCTTTACTATTTAATTCATTTACTTTTTACTTCTTTTTTTAGTACTTGAGTGCAGATCGCGAGTACTTTCATTCGTCAAAAGTAAAGAGTGGAAGCTTACAGGTAAACATGGAGGACGCTAGTTTCGATCCCGCCGTGAAACATGATGGGCCGCATCATCAAAACCTCACAGATCACACAGCGAAGAGACAAAAGAGCAACGGCAGAAGAATTAAAGAGGACGCAGGCAACAGAAGGGAAGGGTCACCATAACAATAAAACAGAGGAACGGCGAGAGAACAAGCGATGGCTGGAGACAAAGCGATGCGTTTGTTGTGTGTCGTATTCATTATAAAAGTGCCCTGACTGTCTTGGCGTCCTATCAGGTGGCATCAAAACCCGCGTTCGATCTGGCGGGGGAAAACTACAAAGTCGGCCCGGGGCCCGGCGGAAAGAAGCCTTTTTGATCGCGCTAATTAAAAGCCATTTTGTTTAAAACAAACAGTCTCAAGTCTAATTGGCTCTTTTCCATAAGAAAGAGAAGGATGTTGAAAGTGGAAGAACGCACGGAGGAGGGAAGAAAGCGTGTTTGTGCCCGGATCAGAGGGAAGCTGACGTTTTCCAAGCTAACGCCGCCGAGGCCCGCTAGGAATACCCGCTAACAATGTGAACATTCAATAAAGAGCCCCGTAGAAGTCGTCAAACGTCGGAGACGACGCTCGAGGGACCGCAATCACAAATGCACGGACGAGTTAAACGGCCCCCTACTGGGCTATTATTCCCGCTTTCAACAGGACACATTATCGTGTCCACATTAAGTAAATGACTCTTTTTTTGTCCCTTCGTAGTCAACACGCGTTGAATATTTTATACGATTGGGAAATGTGAATAGACTGTCACCTTTTATGGCGCTCTCAATTCAACCAAATTTGATTTGTACAACAGCCTTACTATTAATAGCCTGGCAAATGTCAGCGGAGAAAGCTTCTCAAAGAATGCAATTACCGTTTGCCTTGCGTTAATGCCGACGTTCGGAAAAAAAAAAACGGGGAAATTGGATAGTTCCGACTTCTAACTAGGAAAACAGAACACCTCATGTGAGAAACGAAACAAATGGCTCATTGTGGTCGTCGGGAGAGCTGTGCTTAAATTAGCCGTGACTCAAATAGGGAAACGAATTGGCAGTTCAAAACTATCGCCAAATCTGAACTTTTCAAATCCCACAATCAACGATTACCAAATCAGAACTTATGAAAATACCCCCGTTAGCTAAGCGCAAGCTAGCAGCCGCTACAGCGCAAATGGGTGGATTTGTATATCGTATGCAATTGAAATGACAAAACAAGTGACGAAAAAGACAAATAGTCAGTTCATAAGTGACTGTTTAGAAAAAAAGAACTTTCTGAGTGGCAGACAGAGCAATTTACCGCGCGTATATAACAGAGTACAACAGACGGGCTTTCTTGTCTGCGCCGCAACACAAACGTTCACTTATCTATTTGATAATAGGAGTGCGCCGAGCAACGAGCTCCCGACAATACCGAGTGGCGCCCGCAGTCAGACTGACGTGAGATATAATCTGCTCCGACGACGACAAGAGGCGGGAAGAAAGCGGCGCGCCATCTTTATGTACGCGACGCAATTAGCGCTTGGATACACAATGAAGCTGTCGGCAACAAAGCAAAGACAACAAGCTATTGTCGGGGATGATATCTCGGATAAAACACCGAGGGTTGGGGCGGAGAATGTGACACACAAAGTGAGTGAAAGTGGAGCTTAATGCGGATGAATTACAAGGTCGCTGAGAAATCTGTAGCGCACGTCGGAAAGAAACGTGACAATGCCGGAGAAAAGAAGACAATCTTTGGTAATTGAAACAAAATGGCCGCTTTGCGCAGCTTGTTGGATAGGGTCGTCAAGCTTTTAACTTCATCAGAATTTAGTTCCACTCAGCAAATGAGTTCCTTTCCAACAAGAGGCCAGCCAAAGTTGAACTTTTTTTTTCATGATTCCAACTGTACTTTTATTTGTTTACTGAAGCAAATCTGCCTTTGGAAATTAATCCCTCCCGGAAACTGTCCGTCTCGCCACAAGACAATGCGACATTAATTACACAATAAATCCAAAAAAAACAACAGAGTAGACTCACGATGTATTATTAATCCAATTTCACGTGTACCCTTAATTTTTGTGTTTTTTTTGGGGGGGTAGACGGCTAAAAAAAAAAAAAATCACACAACGCAGCTTAATGAGGTAAACGTAATGATCTGAGATGATCAAAGACGATCGGTGTTAGGCAAAGTATAGTCACCAATTAGTAAAACAAGCATGGGGGGGAAAGGGACTAAAATATGCATTACCGTTACTGATGAAAAGACAGGGTCAGAGAGAATGGACTCATTTCACAAATAAAACCACGTGAAGCCGAGTGTGTGTGTGTGTGTGTGTGTGTGTGTGTGTGTGTGTGTGTGTGTGTGTGTGTGTGTGTGTGTGTGTGTGTGTGTGTGTGTGTGTGTGTGTGTGTTCTCCGGAAAAGGGGGTTGTGTACAGTATTGGGGCGTTGTTTAGATTTCCCATGTGTCTATGAGCAGAGAATGAGTGGAGTCCCTCAAGAGCGCCACGAGAGAAGCTGGCTTTACTTTGATAACAATAATAAGGTAACCCTCTGGCTCACTCTTATATCGGCACAATCACCGTTTGAAGCTTATTATAAATTTGCAAAATTTGGAAAATGTTGCCCACGCCAATTTGAGTTCATTAGGGGAAGCTCGAGAGGTTAGCAAGTTTGACTTAGATGAAACTAATTTGCATAGTCATCTTTTTACATCTCGGTAGTCACAAATCATCCATACAAAAAGTGCATCTAATTATAAAGCACACGATCGATTTTTGAGGGGAAAAAAATTCTTGCTGAGCCGTTTTAATGGATTGTAGATTGTGTAACTTTGCCACTCATGGCCGACAGCAAGCAATCATCTCTATATATCTCACTTGACAATGGCAGAGAATGTCGAGCTACGTGCGACCCTGAGACCGCCGCGCGCCATATGTCGAATGTGAATTACATGTTACAGGTATGAAAGAATAGCAGGACGATGTTCAGTCTTTGGTATTATGATAAATTTGTGCTTTGGGTCTTTGGACCAAATCCTGAGGCCAATATTTTTCTCACTGGCACATTGAACTCAGATTTAAAACGGTCTAAGCTAGATGGAGCAAAGCAGCCCCAGATTAAAACAAAGGCTAGCTTGTCTCGCCGAGGACTATCAACATTTGTTTGGGACTTTGTTTACTTCTTGTACAAGATCAACCCCACTTTTTTTTTGTCAGCTGAGCCCTACAAAAGAAGCCTCATAAATTGCATTGGGGAGAATATATTTGAAGGACTGACAGATGTCTCCTCCTATCTGACTCATACCTGCATCTAAAAAGATTTCCGTCAAGGGAGTGTGAGCTAAACTACGGCTGTATTATAATACGGCATAATCTCACAATATGACGTCTGAAAATGATTGTTGTTTTCAAAACAATCGTTCACTTCATGCATTGAAATCATTGAGCGCTTATTATAACGCTCCGTGTTTATCGACTACCTTATGTAGAGCATGAGCAATTTCACTCCAGCTAAATGAAATGATTCATCCCCCTGCCTCACTGTACCTCCCCTGCTTCCTTCTTCTAATGTGCAGTTTGCTGCCCACTGTACCTTGTAAATGCCACAGTGTGCCTGAGCAGAGGAGGGAAAGGGCTCAGGGGCAATCAGCGAACGTGCGGGGGCCGACCGATGGGCTTCAGAGGCTGACAAAACTCTATCGTACGGCTGATCCCTGTCCAATTCGCTTTCACACTTGGTTAGTTTGCGTTCGGCTAAAGCGGCGGAAAACAAAAGGCGGTCATCGGCGGCGTCTTTGGTCTAAAGTTAGCTCGGCGGGGAAACGAGGGAGCGTCTGAAGAGTGATAAGTCGCCGATGACACACATCGTTAGTCATTTAGCGTCAAAGTGCGGCTGTGTTTCAGTCCGTTTGTCAATCAAGGTCAATTTTGAAGTTGCCGTTTGTCGCATTTCAAATGGTCACAACGTATATTGTTGATATTTTAAAAACGGCAAAAATCGGACAAAGGTTTTACATTTTTGACCAAAACAGCTAAATTGGTTCCTAAAAAAAAGAAAGCTACAAAGGTGTCCACTCCATAGCACTATTTAATCCTTGGAAAATCCATTTTTCAGAATTCTTTCATCCTCTCCTACTTGTATAACTCGGGAACAAAGCTCGACATTTTCTCTGTTATGTTTCGAAAGAACGATTTGGCCGAGTCATGGAGCTGTGGCCTGTGTTTTTGTAATCGCTCCTGATACATCAAAACTAAGCATCTCACATGTCCTCATTTATTTAAAAGGTGCATCGAATCAAAATCATGCGAAACACTCCTGAGGTTTATTTCGCTGTCGTTGTTTGTTGTTAAAAGTCTGAGGCTCGAACGAGCCTAACTTGGACTCAGAATAGACCTATTGTTGCTTATCTGTATGTTAATCAGTGGGATGATGATCTTCATTTTCTTCCTCCACGCAATCCAACCTCACCGCTGCCTATTTGACTGTCATGCTACAAATTGCCTTTTTTTTAAATTTCCCTCTGGCACGTACGTACAAAAGGAGGACAGTGAAGTCAGTCTGCGACATTATTGAATTAAAGCCGAGACGCGTGTACAAACATGCTAAAGCAGCAGGTATTCCTCCCGGTCCAGCTAGCTTGGGAAAATTTGGCGGCGTGCCCCGGACCCCCTGCTGCCTGAGGCTTGAGAGTCTGGCCAAAAAAAACACGGAGGCAACCCCTAAAACCGGCACTCAGAGCTTGACAAGACTAAATCATTGAGTCCACAGTCGGTTAATAGCAACAGAAAGAGTTATTTGTGTTTTTTTTCCCTATGAATTCTTTCTAATTTGATTTATGAAAATTATGACTAAAAATACACATCAATATTTTCCAGAAATTATTTTTAAAATGTATTTCCCAACTGATTCAATTTCAACTCCTCATCTGGTCAAATATAGCTCAGGCTTAAACTCCCTCTAGCGGCTGAAATGACACATTACAGTCATTTACTGCTGTCTTTTTTTTTTTTTTTTACTTTGCTGTTTGATCACATAAATGCATGATGATTGTTCCGTCCGAGACGGAGGAGTAAGAAGGAAGCACAGGAAGTTGTTGGAGTATAAACAAAGCGCAATGGAGGAAGCAGGGGTCAAGACGAGCACTTCCTGTTGAAAGCTCACCGAAATTCCTCTAGTTCATAATCGCATCGTTGCATTTTGCTCATTTCCAACACACAGATTTATTCTATTTTTAAAAAATCCATCATTTTTCCTCCATTTATTCTATTTAAAAAAATCCATCATGATGTTTTATTTCCTTTTTGTTTTGTTTTTTTAAATATGACCACAATGTCATTTTGGGGTTATTAAAGTTCACACAATTGTCAGATGTCCGCTTTGGATTTAGCCCGACAAAACGTCAGCATCTGGCTAGCATTATTCAAGCATATCATGATGAATGCTGATAATCTGGTATTATTATTTGTCAAACTCAATTACAGTAATTGGGGTTATTGCTTTTCGTTCCCACACACACACACAATATCCCAAAAGAAAACATTCTGATTTTTAAAGGCTGTTTCCAAAAATGCACACTCAGTTTATCTTAATTTCATATTATACGGCGGCACCGCTTCCCACACAATTCTTACTCAGGCTGCTTAAAAAGTGTTATCAGCACTTTAGAGAAGCTGCAGCGCAACCAAATTTAAAAGGCAAAGCATATGGTGAACATAAGAATGATCTCCGCAGACTTAGCGCCAATAGCATCTGTATTTTAACAGTCTATCAGCTGTGGTGAGGGAGGGGAGGGGGAGGGAGGGGGTGCAAAAAGCTCCGAGGGATTTGGGAGAAAAGGATATGATTGCATTTATGTCCCATCAAGCCGCTTGCTGGATCCAAGGGAATGCCTAATATACGTCTGTATTTGGTCACCAGCTTACATCTGTCTGCTTATGGATTTAGGAGTTCAAAAAAAAAAACTATTTTGTTAAAAAAAAAAAAAAAAAAAAGAGGCGCCTCTCAACCGAGCCAGTGACTAATAACTAAAACCGACAGGGATGGCAGTCACACGCACGCACACACACAGTGACAACCACGCGCAACAAAGGCGAGCAAATCTGACACATTTTCTCTGACATTCTCCTCAAGCCTCGCATATCTTACATATCCTCAACACGCCACGATTATCACATATAGGTCGTTAAAGTGTGAACAACAGAGACTATGCAAAGAATTAAAAAATATATGTTTGAACAGACTAAATTAGTTCTTCAATAATACGTCTGCTCCGATACTGCACACCGATACCACCTTACCGGTAAAATATAGTCAAGCTGGCTAAAACTCTAAAAATCACATGCTGGACAGGAATGACTTTAAATGACCCCGAAAGAACCCAATTGATCATTGTAACCCGATCGGCCGCCATGACCTTGTAAATCGGTCATCGCTCGGCCCATTGAAAAGATAAACGATTTGTTATCGTCGGCGTCCAAACGTGGAGGTGAGGTCATTGGGCCCGTCTGCCCCACGACAACGCTCATTGTTCTAGGCACCCACGCGGGACTTCCTGTTTCTGATAATAAAACACTCCTAAGGGTGGAGGGGGTTACCCGAGCCGACCCTACAATTCACCCCAAACAATTATATGTGTCAGCCGTCACCTGACGCAAAAACACAAAAATAGTTAAAAAAGGAAAGCTAAACTGTGGCGGGCGTGTGAATGGGTGTGTAGACTTGCGCAATTTCATTTCAGAAAAATCCAAGGATTGAAACAAGGGTAGACTTTTTCTATTTGTTGTATGTGTTTCACTAAGTTACGAAAGTGGATATAATGGCGTCACTATACACGATCAAGCAAATGGATATAATGGCGTCACTATACAACATCAAGCAAAAAAAAAAAAAATCCGTTCATGGCCTTGGAGATGCTTGAAAAGCACGAGCGAGTGGCTCTTTTTCCAAAGTGTCAAAATTACAGCCACAATCAATGTTGATAATACCTCGGCTTCCTATATGCTTCCTCCTTTGCTTCTCAAAGGTAAATGGTAACAATTTTCCCCTTTCACTCTACGCCGCTTTCTTACTCATTTGGAAAATACGGAAGGTTTTTTTGCTTTTTTTTGTCTTTCGCCGCAACGCTGAAAGCCTTTTGACCCAGCAAGTGAGGTTTTGTTGACAGATTGATGCTTTCACACTGACATTAGCTTGATTCGGCAACGTTCAGAGGCCGCTCGACGCCCCCGTGGAACAAATGCCCTTGAATTTCACTCCCCCCCCTCCCTCACCCCAAATAATCCCCTTGTGCCACTCTCAGTGTAGAGCAGCGGGCAAAACGTCCACCTATTATTTGCCTTCCCGTCACTTTGTCTGCCTTCTTGCTAATCATTATATTTATCAAAGTGGCGCTTTCACCTTTTGACAGGTGCTGTTGTGGATGATGCGGATGAATAAAAAAAATAAAAAAACGGAAGACAAGGTGGCGACACGCATGCAACCTGACATTAAACCTTCATAACGGTAAAAAGACGCAGACACAATGTAAATGCAGCGCTTATGTAAAGGGGAGGAGCAACTTCTCTCAATGTATCGAGAGAATAAAGTGCAAATAAATGACTAAGGACGTTTTAATGGTTGAGTGATTATTAAAACTCAACCCTGATTTTTTATGACTTTTCAGCTAAGCAAATAAATTTAAGAATTGGCTGACATGAAGTGGATTTTTATTTTTTAATTAATTTTTTTTTACCATCATGGACTTACCAACTTTTTTTGTCATGGAATAAATGAATTTATTATTATTATTATTATTAAGTATTATTATTATTAAGTATTAAGTATTATTATTATTATTATTATCATCTCAATGGTTAACTCATTCAGTGCCAATGACGGCTATAGACGTCAAAGCTCCATTTTAACTGATGAAAAAAACGTTCTGTCCACATAACGCCATCAATGTGTGCAAGCCAGAAGTGCAATAACATTGAGGTTTTGGAAGTGTTTGGATTCTGCAACAGAGTTATGTTGTCTTAACGTACAAACACGAGGTATTGTCGAGCCCCACTTGCAGTGGGTCACCGCCGAGGGGAGTTCAGAGGGTCCAAAACCTGCCCCCCTTGCCCAAACACACACAAGACACCAGCTCGTCAAAGAACCCTTTATGCACTGTTCGTTTTTTTTTTCTTCCGCAAGAAAAACTCTCTTTATTTCTATATTGTGATAGTTAAACCACCGTATGCATACATGACTTTTTTATTTTTTTTTCTTTCATTCAAACGAGCACATAAATGAACATTCATAAGACAGAAAGGCAAAAGGCAAACACATACGCACGGTGTCACAATTGGGTCATTTATGTCCCTCTCCGCACCCCACGTTCAGACTTGGCAGGCGTCTGACGGCTGTGTTGTTTCAGCGAACGCACTTCACATTTATGCAAAAACACAGTCGCTGTGTGTGGTTGAAAAAAAAAAGAAATTGTGCACATTTGAAGTTGCGGAATAAAACCTCTTTGTATTAATCGAGTTCAACTCGTGTCGAACGTGCATTTCACATTAAATTGATAAAACAGATTTGGGAGTTTTTTTTATGGGACGGAAGTTGTTCATTGGCCAGTTGGCTGCCACGCTCGTTGCCTAAGCTGGCACATTGCTGAGGTGGTCAGCATGCAATGGGTTACTATGTGTGTGTGTGTCCGTGTGTGTGTGTGTGACTCACTCCCACCTGCAGGGAGACAGTGTGGTGCCAGCTGCCAGGCCTGGAGAGCATTAGTCAGAAGTAACATCTCTCCCTTTTGATACACATGTAGACAAATATTCGGCATACCACTGAATAATTAGTACATTGATGTTTAATTGAGCGTGGGGGGCATTGAGGACTTCATTTTTTAAATTATTTTTGAAAAGATTTTTTTATTTCACAAGGCGATTCGTGTATTTTTACAAAATATCCGAATGACTCGGCCCATCAATCGTTCGTTTTAAAAATCAAGTGTGGCCTTGGAGAATGATCCTCCCCGACCCCTCCCATGGCCTAAAACGATATGAATGAAAGTGTTTCTTCTTCTCCATTACAACCCCGATGAGAACTAAAACAGCTTTTACCACAAAGCAAATCAGGCTTTGGTGCTGAAGCTGTGTGAGTGACACTGATCTCCGGGTGAGTGTGTGCGCGCCTGATCTCCATCCATCCGTCCATCTAGCCGTCCATCCATTTACTCTAAGCTCTTAAGCAGCGCTGCTGTTCAAAAGTCTCCTAAAACTCTAAGCCAAGAGAGATAACATGAGCGGCGGGGAGGATAACGTAGATGTCATGTCAGGCGCGCACAACCGCCGCCCAGTGTTCCTCTCGTGTTAACAAAACCCATCACACCGCTGTCTGTCTGTCTATGTGAAGGCATGCGGTAATCTCTTTTTAATCACCAGCTCTTATTTACCCCCCCAAAAAAAAAAAATTAATGCGTCCGAAAAGGGACAGTAGGATGATGGCGATCACGATGATGATGATTTTGTGATTAAATGATGCCATCAATGTGTTGTGGATTAACACGGCCATGGAAATAGATTAGTTCTGCAATGGGTTTGAGCGGCAGGCCTCCAAAGGTGCACAGCATTTTTTTTTTTTTTTTAAAGAGAGAGCTTGTGGGTTTGTTTGCTGCTAGCGCCACCCTCTGGTAAATGCAGACATGGCATTAAAAGTCATTAAGAGTTAAATGACCTGATTTGCAAAAGAATCAGTTAATATTATATTAGTAATAGAATATTATATTAATAAAGTAATTAATATTACTTTAATATAATACAAACATGATTTTTAGATTGATTTTTTTTTAATTAAATGTATGTTCCTTTCATTGTAAAAAATAATATATAAAATATTTAATACTAAAACTAAAAAAGCTCAACAGTAATATTACTTTAATACAATAAAAAAAAATTAAATCAAATGTATGTGTTCCTTTCATTGTAATAAAAAAATAATGTATAAAATATTTAATACTATTTTTAAAATACTGCACGTTTTTAACAAGATAAAAAAAAAAATGGCTATCAAGTGAATGCTCAAAGGGAGGGTAAAAGAAAAGGCAAATAGGAGACAAACAGGCCCCAGAAGAGGAAGCAAAGACGACTACACAAAGTGGCGCCGAGTTCATTAATTAGACTTTCAAATTGGACTAACTCAAGATGACAGCGCAGTTCTTGTCAAATCACATCAAGCCCCCCCGGCCAGAGGGGAGGAAAGGGCGGCCGCACATGCTCAGAGCCAAACGTGGCTCTTTGGAGCTGAATGGCTGCCATCTTCCTCTCGCTCTCCTCCGTCTCCCTTCTCCCTGGCCCTCGCTCGCTCCTTTGCCTCGAATTACATCCCGACGCCTCTCTTGTGCCCTTGCGTGAATGTCACGGGCGCCTTAACATGAAGTGACGGGACATCATCAACATCATTTTGGGGGACAAATGGAGGGTTCCTGCTTTTTGATCACAAAGAATCATTTCCATGCTAAACATAAAATGTTGGGTTTTATTGTGCCACATCATTAGGGGCACCTTTAATCTCGGGCAGGGGTGTGTAAACTTTTGTGCTCAAGGCCCAAGTTTGAATTTTTTTTTTAAATTGACAAAAAATAAAATAAATAAAAATTCCAATTGATGTTTTAATTCTAATATTTTAACCAAATATTTAATTAAGCAAAAGCCACAGATACATACAATATATTTAATTATTTTATTTATATATAAAAATAAAGTGGACCAATGAACTAATTTAAAGTTGTTTTTTTTACCAGGTTACATTTCTTACTCCATATTTAACTTGCTTTTGAATCCTTGGTGCTATAAAAAAAATAAAAAAGTAAGGTTGTCGTGTGAATGTAATTTATTAAGCACGATTGCATGAGACAAGTCACTTCATGCACTTTGCACAATTTTCTTTTTCCATTCTCAGTACAATGCAAGGACAGTGAAAAGATTGCATGTGAGTTAAATTTTCCAGTCCAAGTTAGACGAGGGTTGTCCAATCACTGGGTGTGCGTCCGCACTGCAAGACAAAATAAGATTGACAAGAAAAAACTCTTGTCACTAAGCAATAAAAGTTCTTCTCACCCAGTGCCTCTTAATTGCAAATCACAAATGAGAAAAAATGAAATTAAACACCCTTGAGCAAATCGGCGGGGCGACACAACAGAGAGGAGGAATAATAACAATCACAACAAAATGTTCCCCCAATCCGTGACAGCTGCGGCGACAAATCCAATTATTTGCCTCTCATTCTGCAAATTTGTTCTAATGGTCCAAGTGAGAAAGTAAATAAACGCACGCGAAGGGGAAACAAAAGGATGTGATTTCTAATTAACTTGAAAGAGGAACAGGAAGGGCGACTTAGTAAACCCATCTTTCATCCGCAGCCTCGGACCACTCGTTTGTTTGTTGCACAATGTTGCCGCTCGCCTCCAAATGAAATGTCAACAGATTTAAAGGCGCCGACGCGCTGTTTTGCTCGATTTTATTGTTCATTAAGCTTCCCCGGCGCTTGTCCGAGGCTTCTTCGTTTTGCGGCATCTCGGCTTTTTGAAGATCACAAAAAAATTGCTGAGGCAATAATTGGGTTTGTGCAATTACGCCGGGCTTAATGAGAGAAGGCAGGAGTTTGCCACTCGGGCCTCTATCTCGGGATGAAGCCACAAAGCACATTGTGCAAGTGGGGGGGGGGGGGCGTTCAGAAGGCACCCGAGCAGCACGCACATCTCTCGTGAGGCCTACATGATAGATGGAGCGCTCATCTCCTGCCTCCCAGTGATTACAAAAACAATAATAAACAGATTTAGTTAACTTCTGAAAGTGAAATATTTATGATTTGTGGACATCTCTCATCTTGCAAACACCAATTAAACTGTTGCTGTTTGGGGGGGGATCTGCGCCGTTGTGGGAGTGGTCAATTTGTATGATGAATAATTCAAAAAAAAATTCGGATTGAATTTTTCAAGGCGATACCAACCTGAATATCTGTGAGTTGCTTGCAAATACGAGCACTCAGCTGTGAACTCATGTCCTGACAGGGGATGTGTAAGCGCTATACAAAAAGACACAAAATATAAATAATAGTGCACTGTGGACATTTATTAGTGAAAATATTTGGACTTATGATTGTCCTACCTCTCCCAAGTAAACGATTTCCCCCACTGGGCAGATCATACAGGCAGTGCCCGAACCGAACACCTGCTTGACGCGGCCCTGCTTGAGAGCGCCGCAGAGCTCGGCCATGTTCAGGTCGCGCTCTGATACTTTAAATTCCCCCTTTATGTTAAAGGGAAGAAAATGAGCTTAAGGGGGAAGTATGATGAAAATAAAATGCGTTACCCATTTTCTGGTGAGTTCCAGGATGCTCCGTCGGGTAATGCCTGGGAGGATGAGGCCGTTCAGAGGTGGCGTCGCAAGCTCTTCTTCTATAAATTTGAAAAGTATAGTAAAAAAATATATATATTGTGTCTGTCAGGATGGACTGACCTCCGTTGTCATTGATCCAGTGGATAAAGATATTCATGGTTCCCACTTCAGTGATTTGATGGTCCTTCCCGTACAACCACAGAACTTGTTGACATCCACAATCCTTCGCCTCGTGTTGCGCAAATAAGGTGCCACCATAGTTCCTGGCAAAAATAAGGTCAATAACAACCCACGTTGTTATTATATGTGACACTAATACTAGCTTCCCACCCTCCCATCTTGCAGTCTCCGGTCCCTCCTTCCCAGGCCCGTGTGTACTTCGGGTCGGCCCACAAGGATATCTCTTTGGACGCCGTAAAGTAAGAACCCACGGGGCTCATGATGACAAACAGCAAGGCTCGGCCGGGTTTTTCTACAGTCAGAGATGGCTAGAACGCAAGGAAATATTATTTAGTATGTGTTGAGAACTTTAAATGGTGGCTACTTGGTACCTCGGTGCTGATCAATGTAGGTCTGATGTACAAACTGGTTGTGTTGGAGGAAGGGATCCAGTTCTGGTCGACTTCGACAAGTTTCCTGATACACTCGAGCAACTCTGATGGGTCGAATATCTGAAAGAGGAAGTACTGGTGTACCTCAAGGCTCAATCTTAGGTACTTTATTGTTTCATTTAAACTGTATATACATTTTTCCACCCACTGGTTTTTTTACATCCAACTTACTGGTAGACAAGCTCTCCTTGCGGTGATGACCATGCGTTCCATGTTGAGCATCGGCCTGAAGAGACGGACTCGATTGTCATCGCCACGGTAAGCCTTGAGACCTTCGAACAGCTGTGGAGAATAAGTTCAGATATTACCTGGTGTTCTAAAGTTCTTACCTTTCTTCTCACCTGAATTCCATAGTGCAGTGATGAGCAGGCTGGGTGAAGCGACAAGTTCTTGAAAGGCCGGATGAGTGGCGCCTGCCAGCCTTTGGAGGCGTCCCACTCGATGGTCAGCATGTGGTTGGTGAAGACCGTCCCGAAGGTGGCCACATCGGGCTGGGTTACCGGAACCATGGGTAGCTTGATAACAAGGTCTGCTGCCTAAGCACATGTGAGTTAGCATTACACGCTAAAATCATCATTTGTGTTTAATATTATTGTGTGACGCTTACTAATAAATAAGTAAATATTTAATATTATAAATATATAAATAATATTTAATATTAGTGTGACGCGTATTGAACAATAGACTAATAAAAATAAATAAATGTTCTCAACTGATTCGATTAAAATCAATCTAAATTTATTGAATTTATTTTTTAATTAAAATACCTCATTATGACACTGCCAAGAGGGATCATGTCAAATGAAACAGTACCTAATATTGAACCTTGAGGCACACCATGTCACCACTTAGTCTCCTCGACAAAATAATAATAATAATGCCAAGTGACCAAAGCACTTTGTTTTGTAGTTTGTTGTATGATTTTATTATTTTCTTTGAGCTTTATAAAACAATATGACACATGAGGACAAATCTTAACATGCGTCATAATCCCCCTCCCCCTCCCTCACTGTTACCGCCATCCTTCCATTCACACACTGTGCTTGTCAAGTGCTTAAGTAGCTATAAATACTATATGAGCATGCTGTGTCTGTCTTCCAGTGAAAGTAGATAAGGCCCACTGAGACTTTTGTACCACTCAGGGATCGGGACCAAATATTTGTTAGGTGGTCTCTGAGCAAAAAAAAACAAAAAAAACAAACATAATGTCCATGAAGTTGGTTCACACTTAATGAAAGTGAGTGTGTTGTGAGTTGCCTAATCTCTACCAGATAGCTTCGGCTACTTAGTGTGAACTGGGACAGTGGATTCTGCTGAGAGCAATAAGGACACTCGTTCCGACTCTGATGGAGTTACTTCTCAATAAAACTGCTGGATGATACTTTCCAGGCAGATATTTTGGATTCTTCTGTGGGGATTTTTTTTTAAAGTGTGAATCATCAAGATGCTGCAACTGAGGGTAGGTGCTTTACTTTGTCCACTATAAAGCATCAAAGTATACCTTGAAGCTATGGATTCTGCAATCACCGTTCCTGGTTGCCACCTCCATGCTGAGAACACTAAAAAATGTCAAAAATAAACACAGAAATATGGATTTATATATTTGTTTTTGTTTGAATGCCAACTTTGGCCACAATGCAAAATATAACGATCTAATGTGGTTCTTAAATTATTTACTCCAAGTCCCATTGTGACTGATTTTTTGAAAATTAATTTTTAATTCCGTTCCCCAACTCCTCGCCACCTGTTAATTTTAATCCAAAAGTATTTTATTGTAACGTTTACCTGCAAGCAGGATAGAAGTCAAGCAATTTTAAGAAATTCAATTAAGTTTCAGATGAAGGTAAACCTTTTGGAATTATTTACACAATCTCTATGATGTATCCATATATTCTTATTTACCTGAAATGGAAAAGCAGTCAGGTTGAATTTGGAATGCGTCCGCTCGACTGTTTTGCTGACAGACTTTTGATTTTTAGGAAACGTTACGTTTGTTCCGCCTTGTTGTTCTTACCGCTTCCTACCACAGAGTGGTGCTGTTGGCTTACTTGTTTTTTAGAGCGCTCTCCTAATGCGCATGCGCGAGAAGCCAACGGTGAGCTTGATTACCAATCGAGCTCGTTCAGGTAACGACAATTTATTTTTGTCTTTGGAGCTTGTTTAAGGTACGGTTATTTTTTTTTGTCGAATTTTTCAGGTGTTTATTTGTTATTTGATTGACTGCTTGCTTGGTAGGGGAAAAAACAATTTTTAAAAAGAAGTCTTTCTTGAGTTTTTGCACAGCAAGCCTTGTTATTTAAATACAAAATATATCATTTATGTTGCGTATTAATGAATGCATCTTATAGAAGCCCCATGATTATTCTAATGTTTGAACATTAACGGAATTTATTTTAATTACCTGCACCTGGTGTCTGAAGGCTTTTTCATTTAAATGATTTAATATTTTTATTTTCCATTTATTTTGCTATTGTGGGAATGATTTAAAATGTCGATTTTCTCTGTTTAATCATAATTCAAATTAATCCAAGTCAAACTTTAATATAAATATGAAGATCTTAAATCAAGTCAATCCTGCAAATGTTTTTTTCCCACATTGTTTATATTTTAATATACTGAGTGGACTATAAGCAGCTAGTTTACATTTATTTCTTATTTCTACATCACCCAACTTGTGTGTCCCCAGACTCCAACCACACTTGATCATGGCCTACACAATCCAGCCAACACGCCGCCACAACCCGGTGGACAGCATCTGCCGCAAACTTCAGACCATCCAGTGGCGGGGTGACCGGGAGCCCAATACCCCCTTCAGAATCCCCAAACTGTCCTCCAGCAGCTACGACAGCCCCCAGTGCGGCCTCAGGCGTAACCTGGAAGCCATCTTGAAGAAAGGAGTCCACGGGCGAAAGGAGAGTCCCAATTGTGCGGCATCTCAGAAGAACATGGATCCCGCCGTTCCATCATCTACAGCTAACATCACATACAGCATCACTAGTGTTGGCAGAAGCGGAGTAAAACCATTCAAGCAGAAGTACTGCTCCACTCCCAGTACCACACGTGAGACCAAAGACTCCCCTTACTTCACTTTCACACAAAGCGGACCCCAATCGGTAGATTCCGATAAACCAGCTCTCTCTCGTACCTTCACCCCGATTCGGAACACCGTCTCGTATGAGCTGAACTTCAGCCCCGGTAGCGCGGCTAGCTCCTCGGAGGCCGAGCTGCCCTACCCGGCTTTGGTTGTCAGGAAGCTATCACTAGAAGATGGAGGTAAGAAAAAAAAAAATTCTGATTTTGAAAAGCTACCATGTAGAAAATAGTTGACCTTTACATAATGTGTAATTTTCCGCCTTCTGTCATTGGCCGCCTTGGGGTGGAATCCCGCGTCATGTGCTCGCTTAGAAAACACGCCGGCTTCTGAGAGCAACAACATGGCAGAAGTTAGCCTCATCTGCGAGGAGAATCTCCTCGACACTATCTTCCACGCTTGTGACACGCAGCGTCGAGGTGATAATTTCTCCAGGCTCATCTTAAAAGATAAATGATCCCTTTATTATTTTGATATCTTCTATCAGGGAAGGTGTACGTGTCCCACATTGTGGATTTCTTGCGGCACACCACCAGCCGCACTTCGGAGGACCGAGGACTGGAGGAGCTCTGCAACATGCTGGATCCCGAACGCAAAGACGTTTCCATCGACCTGGATACGTATCACGCCGTCATGAGGGAGTGGATCGACGACTGCCGTAACAACAGGTGAAGGAACGACGACTCTTCATCGGTGCCCGTTAACAACGCCGTGTTTTTATTTTTTGCTAGGGAGGAGTCCTCAGAAGATGGAACCCAAGTCAACGCTGGTATTTGTCCCATAATTATTATTTTTTTGGGACCTATTTTTCTTCTGATGGTGTCCTTTTGTGTCGTAGCCAGGAGGACCATCAACATGACGTCAGGAAGCTTAGAGGGCTTTGGAGGCGACGCGTCAAAAGCAGAATTGTACGTTGAGATAATGAGTCACCTTCAAAGCTGAAATGATATCTATTTTTTTTCCTCCAGTGAAACATCCGAGCTGGTTTACTGCCTCGCCGACCTCCAGATGAGCAACCAGAAGCTCCAGGAAGAGGTGAAGAAGCTAAAACAGACGGTGGAGGTCATGGAGGAGAGCAACCAAAAGCTGGCGGATGAGAACGAGGTGTTGCGCAACCAGATCAGAGCGTAAGATGTCCTCATGGCTGCGAGATGTTTTCCCGCTCTCAACACCCCCCCCCCCCCCTCGTTTCTCTTTTCCATAGTCAACAGCAGCTAATCCACAAAGAGAAGATGCTGCATGACGAGGTGGAAGAAATGAAGGCCGCTCTGAGCTGCACGGAGGAAGACAGAGCTCTCGCCTCCGCACGAAGCAAACACGTGGTCGGACCAATCTCACCGCTCGCCAACTGCCGCATGCAGGAAAAATAAAACTGCTTCCTTGTTTTCCAGGAGAAAGAAAACCAAGATCTCATCGCCAAGATTGCTTCAATCGAGGACGAGGTAGATTTTTTTGATTTGTTTAAGGGCGTGGCTAAATCTGATGGCTTTGCAGAACTTCAAGGTCACCATGGAGATGGACAAGCTTCAGAAGAGAATAGCCGAGCTCCGTGACATCAACGATGACCTTGAGGTTAGCAATTTTAATAATTTTTTTTTTGCTCCTATTCATCGTTTTGGGTCTCTCTATAAATGCGGCTTGCGTAACGCCGATGTCCTCGTCCATAGGTGCAGATTCACTCTTTCGATACAGTCATCACTGAAAAGGAATCTCTTATACAAGAGGTCATTGTCCTATTCAATTGATTTTATTTCTTTCATTGAGGTCTTGCAAATTTTTATTTATTTGTTTTTTACACAGAGGAGCAGACAGATAGAAGATCTCAAAGCGGCAGTGGAAGAATATTCGTCCATCACGGAGGTCGGTGTTTTCAAATCAATCACATTTTTTTGCAAATGTTTTATGTATTGCCTGTTTTTGACTTTTTTTCTTTTCAGTTACTAAGGGCCGACAAGAGCAAATTGGAGAACCACATGCAGGTGATGCATCAAGACCTTTCAGGGTGAGTTTGGAATAGAAACTGTGCCATGAAATTCTTCAAATCTGTTTGAAAATGTTTAATTCTGTGTGTTAAATCATTCCCAGAAAAGTGGCATCATCACTAAAAACACATATATGAATAGCTTTCAAGATCTCATTGATAAACACAATGAATAGGGGCTGAGGATTGAGCCCTGGGGAACTCCGCATACACTTTGTCTTTTTATCTCTTCAATTTCCTTATCAATCTAGTATGATCACTTTTATTAATATGTGACTCTAAGCAGCGCTGGAGTTTCCCTTTCGGTGGCCTACAGACTAAACCAGAACGCTTCAGGATCCCTGCAGACCGAGCTGGCCTTGGCTCAGTCGCCACTGGAGGTCAGCATTTCACCGACGTTGCCGAATTTCGATGAATATAAATGTTCGGCTCTGTTTTTTAGAGCGTGTGCTTCGCCTCGCCGCTGGATGAGACTCTGGACAAGGAAGTTCTGCTGATGATGCACGGACCCAGCCCTGACATCATGGCTCTGGAGTTCAAGAAGCTCCTCAACAGACTGGTAATGGTATTTCTTTTCCCAGCCTTCCAAAAAAAAAAAAACTGTGTGTATAAATACCCAACCTGTTAATCACTATATTATGTCATATCTGTAGAAGAACGATTTCAGAGAAGACACCACCACAGTCGTGTCCACGCTGAAAGCTTTGCTGAGTGAGCACACAGAACCAAGCGGCGACATCCAAACCAGTCTTGAGGTTCTGTTGCACATTTATCCATCCCAGTTCTGTTTCCCACACACCATTGTATAACTCAGCTCTGTTTATTTATTGTAGCGTGAACACAGCTCGCTCTTGACTATCCTCCTCTTTTGTTCCTCCACTCTGCATTCATTAGGCACGTTCGGCCATACTGCCATTAACACACACACACACGGTTGAGTGCCGGTCAAAGTGAAGAGTCAGCTTCATGGAAATAATCTTTCTGCTCTTGTATTTCGACAGGCGGTCCAGGTAGAGCTTGACGCCACAAGAGAAGACTGGGCCTTGAGCTTGGACCAGCTGGCGCAGTACACCGACTCCATCGAGAAGGAGCTGGTCAAAATGGCCGGGAATATGAGGAGGTCACGAACGGAGATCCTGCATCTTTCAGTCAGGTAGTTTTTGGTTTTAGTCTTTTTCTGATTTGTGTGTTGTCTCTGTTCAGTAGGGGGGAGGACCTCAAAGAGGCCCGGCTCATTATGCTTGGGTTAGGGCCAATTCTGGGCTTCAGCATGATTACGTACAATGGCAAAGCTAGGATTTTTTTTTTCCAAACCTCGAAAATCCTTCAGAAAAAAAATGATGAAGATTCATTTTATGTTATTGTCGGGAATGGGTTGAAATGTGAGGAAATATTCCTGGAGAAATCTAAAAAATCCAAATTTTTTGATCCAGCACCTGGGGGGCCCAAATTATTTCAGGGGGGCCCCTGCCCCTGCGCCCCTCCCCCTTAGCGCTGCCACTGACTGTACTGATAAATTAACTTCCTGAATGAGTGCTTGTGTATGTTCTACTTTTCTTCTTTTTAAAAATCCCCCAAACTGGTTTAAGACCTGCTGTTAGTGTAAATGTGTGTGCGTTCACAGTATGTGCGTGTGTGAGGGTGCACCGCTATATAAGGGTCACTGTGGTTCAGTCTCAGCCCAGTCAGAGAGGGGTCAGACTACTGCTCACAAACTCAACCACAGTATTAAACAATTTGGAGGATTTGAAAATAAGTGCTGTGGGCCAGTTGGAGAACTGGCGCTGGTCACCCTGGGAAACAAAATGGGACACTGCATGGGCCTGCGGATTGGGTACAGTATGTCGGCACGATATTGCTTTCTAGGAACTCCCGCTGTTGGACTTGTACTTGATGGAATGTGTTTTGTCGTGCAGGGTGCAGGATCAGGAGAACCAGAAGCGGCAGCTCGGAGAAGAACTAGAGCAGCTCAAGACCCCTCAAGATAGCAGAGAAGCTTCGTGCCAGACACCCGCACCTGAAGAAGAGGTCAGTTGGAGGCGGGGAGATTGCGTTGAGGTTTTTCTGATACATCTCGTTCTTTTTAAGACCGGGGAAGACCTGGAATGGGATGAGGAATACGCCCTTCAAGATTTCCTGAAAAACGAAATAGCGGGGAGCGGGACGGACGGCGGACAGACGGAAGACGAGAGGTGGACGGTTGTGAACGGATCGGGCGGAGGGGAAGCGAGGAACTCGTCCACTCCTGTGTCGGCCAAACCCGAAGACAGTCGATGTCTTGCAGGTAAGTCAAATATTATTTTTATGTCACATGTGAAGATTTATAAAATTTGTTTTGGAGTCAGTTAGGGATTAGATAACACGTCCGTCTGTAATCCTTGAATTCAAGGACGCTCAGTCAGCCTTGACGCAGTTCACAGAAGTTTGGGAAGCCGGCGTAAGAAGACCCCTGCCTTCTATGGCGGTTCCAGTCCGAGCGCTCGTGTGTGTGTGTGAAGGAAAATGTGTGTGTGTCAAAATGTCTTCCTCAAGGTCCTTCTATGGCCAGGTGTGAAGCTGTCTCAGCGAGCAGTAATCCTCTTCATTCCTGTCTTGCATGAGTGGCTGGCAGGCAGAGACATAAAAAAAAAAATTGTGCAAACGGTCACTAATGCCACTTTGGCCGAAGGGGATGAGATTCGGACTCCTCGGCCCCTCCCTCTCTCCTCAAATGAGCTTTTATGGAAGAAGGTGGGGTTAGCATTTGGATGGCATTCAATTTCTTTTTTTGTGTGTTGCAGGAACTCCTGAAGTAAGGGTGAGCCAACCTTGTTTGCAGGTAAAATTATTTTTGGCACCATACACACACCATATTGCAGTTAATGTTCATAAAAATCCGCCTGCAGCCATTGCATATTCAAATGTCTTCTATTTCTGAATATATAAAAAAATTCCAGATATATTTATATATTTATTTATATTTTTATTGTATTTTTATATATATTTTATATTCAAATGTAAATTAAGAGTTAATGTTGATAAAAATCCGCCTGCAGCCATTGCATTTTAAACATTGTCTTCTATTTCTGAATCCATGTTTTGTTTTTTTTTTTCGTTTTTTTTCCTCAGAACGAGGCAGCGGTACCGTCGGACGCCCACTCGCAAGCTGTCAGCTCCGAGCACCCAGCGGCGGATGCCCCGTCCCACTCAGAGAGCCACGGTAAGACCGCCGCTCAGCTCAGATAAAAAAAAAAAGCAGCATAGAAAATTGATTGTTGAATAAATATGCCATTAATATTTATTTTTCGGGGGCGGCGGCGGGGGGGGGGGGCTTTTCTGCACAGAGACAGAAACCCCATCGTCTCAGTCCGTAACGCAGAACCTGAGCACCTCATCTGATCAGGACCAAACTAAGATGCCAACAACAACGGAAAATCAACCAGATGAGGTCACGCCGACAAATGAGAGGTGAAAAATTGATCACCATTTTTCGCCATCATTTCCCTATGACGAGATCCTGGCCCACATTTGCTAGTCAAAGGCTTTCCTGTCTGTGGGAGGAGTTGCACTGGCCAAATAGTTTCTCCGCTGCCATGCTTTGCATAGCATCACCCCTGCCGACAACACCTAAAAATGGAAGCTGTGAATTTATAAAGTTCTTGAAATGGAGTCTTCTGCACACAGCGTCCAGCCGCTCGGCGAGGACCACGAGGGAGGAAGCGAGGAGGCCGAGGTGAGCCGCGTAAGATCACACGAGAAGCATTTTTCAACGTGAAAGGGAAACGGCTTCCTCTATTCTACTTCCTCTGCTCTCATTCCGCCACTTTTAGTGTGTTTTGAAATTGCTTTGTTTTTTTTTAAAACCGGGCATTATGTACTTTTACGGTATTGCGCAATATCCTGTTGTGTGTCAGAACGCTCACCTTACTCCATCGTGCGAATGTTCACACAAGCGGGCGGTCCACCTCCGCCACTTAGCGCCGTGCTAGCGTTGGCGTGTCTCCACACACACACACACTCACACATATACACACACAGTTGCAGAGCTCTCCATTATGTAACAATTCAGCCAAATGCATCTCTTCCACACACAAACGGGAACAGGCTAGCTCCGTTTCTTACTTTGGTAACTTCTTCAGAACCTGAACCGGGACCAGTCCTCACCCAAACCTGCAGGGGACACGTGAGTACCGTCAGAACCTGGCTTCTGTGGTGGATCTGCGGTGTTGACGGCGACGTTGTGGGTTTTTTTTAGTTCGAGTCCGCTTCCTGTGTTGGTTGAAGAAGAGGAAAGCAAGCAGGAGGGCAACGCCGCAGTGTTAACCCAACAGGCCGCCATGGCAGGTAGGAAACCCGGGGGACGGTTCTAGCATGTGAGTACTAGTTTTGGCACCCACGTGCGTTTTCCTCAAGGGACAGAACCGCTCGACGGCATCGACCCAACCGCTCAGACTGAGCGTCAGCAGGGAAACGCATCGGCGGTGCAGAACGGCCAATCAGAAAGCGGCAAGACGAGTAAATCGGGAGAAAATAAGAAAGAACTTGTAAGATTGAGCAGATTTGGTCTGTGAGGTTAAAATTGTACGACATAAATGGTTGCTCTGGACCTGAAGGAGTCACAAGAGGCGGACGCCGCAGAAGAACCAAAAGCGGAGCAGGCCAAACCTGAAGCCGAGTTGCCGAGCATCTCCGCTCGGACCGACTCGTGCAAAGAGGATAAGCAAAGGTAACACAATATTTACATCTACTAATAATTCGGCTAATTGCTCTTGTTGTCTTTTTCAGCAGCCTGTCAGCCAACGACAAGGAGATTGAGGTGAAGCACATTTTGTAAGAATGAAGAAAATCCCAGCCGTGAGAATTAAATTTTTCTCATTTCTTTTTCTCAGTCCGAGTTCCAGCGTTTGGCTCTGGGCTTCAAGTGCGACATGTTTACATTAGACAAGAGACTCCGGCTGGAGGAGCGTTCACGCGATCTGGCCGAGGAGAACGTCCGAAGGGAGGTGTCCAGCTGCCAGGGATTACTGCAGGTCCAAGATTTCGGTGGTGCCCAAACTGCGGCATGAGGGCCATTTGCGGCCCATTTGACGATTCAACATTTTTTTTTTCCTAGGCTCTGACTCCTTTATGCGAAGATGACAACCAATCAATGGAGATCATCCACAGGCTCCAGAAGAACCTGGATATCCTCATCCAGTCCATGACCCGAGTGTCAAGTCGCTCCGAGATGCTCGGAGCCATCCATCAGGTATGTGTGTCGCTAAAAAGGTTTTTTTTTAAATAATCATTGGGGACTTGGCAGGAAAATCGTATCGGTAAGGCGGTGGAAGTGATGATTCAGCACGTGGAGAACTTGCGGCGGGTCTACACCAAGGAGCACGCCGAGTTACTGGAACTGCGGGAAGCGCTCACGCAGAACGAGAGGTCGTTCGGATCGCACTTCGACAGAGGTCAGCTCCGTCGACGTGCATCGCAAACACCCCGGAGTGCTCCACTGACAATTTTCCCCCCCAGATGAATTCCGCGGCAAGAAACCGACAACATCACAATACTACAAGGTGCAAACTCGCCTAATCGCATCCACGTGTGTATAAAATTGTGTTGACTTCATTTTGGCCCCGCCCCCCTCGCATATAACCACCCAGTCATCAACCCGGCGCGTTAGCATAGCAGCAATTCCTCGCTCTGCTGGAGGCAACATGCACTACGACATGGTGAGGATTTCTTTTAATATCACTCCATTTTATATTTCCTTTTGTAATTAATGTTCTTGTCATGCCCACTCCAGACCAAACTACAAGACGGTGCGGAAAGCGAAGCTGAAAGACTCACCAGGAGATCTCCATGGTGAGTGTTCCCGTTAATCTCGACGTGCCTAAAGCTATAATTATGTCACTCTGAATTTTTACGTAAAGCCATTAGAGTCACTCGAAATGACTTTCCTCGCGCGACAGAGCCGCGGGAGTTCGGGTTGTTTATAACCTTCCCTATCTATATGTTGGTAATGGTGGTTTCCAGGAATGTGGCGGGAAAGAACATGGCGCGTCCCCCACTTAAACGCTTTGTTAGCTCTGGCGCCTGGGTTGACACTGAAGAGTCCTCTGTCATGATGAAGGGGTAAGGAAGGTCTCAGTGTTAGCTGCCGGTTGTGTTCTGAGAGTCCAAATTGAAATGAGCTTGGAATCGGAACCGCCGCCATCTTTTATGTTCCGTGTTGCATGTTTGGTGTCGGGCAAGATATAATGTTTTGTTTTTCGTTTTAAGCAAGAATCACTTTTTTGTGTGTCTGCTAAATGTCTATTAGCAATAGCATTTTCCCGCGATGAGGTTTTTATTTTTGTGCAATTGTTTTTAGCAATAGCATTTTTCCGCTAATTGTTTTTTCCATGTCTATTAGCAATAGCATTTTTCCACTATAATTTTTTCTGCAATTGATTTTCATATATTTACAATATATTTACCAGATGCACGACTAATTACTACTAACCGAGATGTTTCTGGTATTTTATACAAAAAAATTGACCGATTTTTGAGGCGGTTTTTTTTCTGCAATTTATTTTCCATGTCGATATTAGCAATAGCATTTTTCCACTATAATTATTTTTTTTTTGCAATTGATTTTCATATTTTTAGAGTATATTTACCAGATGTACGACTAATTACGACTAACTGAGATGTTTCTGGTATTTTATACAAAAAATTGACAGATTTTTGAGTCACTATTAGCAAAGCTATTAGCATAAAGTCACTGTTCATGCCCGGTTGGCGCGGCGTGCCCACAGGACGGCGCGCAATAACTCCGACCCCCAGCCAGTCGAGAAGCTGGAAGAAGCCACGCCGGAGAGGAGGAGGTCCAGTCTCAGTGAGCTGGGCAGCAAAATCACCTCGCTCATTCTGCCCCTCAAGACGTTAGTTTGCCTCTACGCCAATTCAAAACAATGGAAGAGTTCATCATTTCGGTTCTTAGGTTGGAAATGATGAACGTCTTCCATGTTCTTCTGGGCTTTTGCGTTTTCATTTCTGCTCAGATTTGTGTGCCGTCTTGCATGCATCTCAAGTCGTGTCTTCCAAGATCTTCTAATAGTTCTCAAGTCAACCATTTTCTTCTGCTTTCCTCCTTTCACGTCCTTCAGAAGTCAGGAGGAACTCTTTGTAATGCTGTAAGTGGACGGCATGCAAATTGATGTGCGTCATTCGCCCACCTGACTCATCATGAAGTGTTTTAAAGCCAAACCCCGGCGACATTTTCTCCCACTTTTCCCTGCGCTTGATTCTGCTGCCAACATTTCAAGTACTTCCTGATGAACCATTTTTGTTTTCCATCTTTATCATCAAGCTTCTCGACTGCATGCGGCAATGCCTTTCTGCCATCTTTCTCATCCCATCTCATTTACTAAACGCCGCTTCTCCGCATCCCATCCAGTCCAAGCTCCTCATCCAGCCCGGTGTCTTCGGACCAAGGTCTGTCCCAATCTCTGGTCCATAGCCTGACATCCACACGAGCGACGGCGGCTGAGGTAGCCCGAGGCAGCAGGGGGCTCTGGCTTTGGTTAGCCATGGTGCTAATCCTCGTAGGTAAGTTTAAACCGTTCGGGCTAATTTAGAAAAATATTTGTATGCTAATAGGGTCACCTCGTTAGGTCTCCTGGCCTTGTTGGCCAATCTGGTGATGCAACCGGCAGTAGACGCTGCCCCAGCGGGCACCGGTGACTCCTGGATGGCCATTCAACAGTTGCTCTGGCCTTACACGGGCCTCCGACACAACGGACAGCCCCCGGTTTAGCCCTCCTACCGCCACTTTCGGACCTTATGTTGATGAGGCCTTCCCCCCGTGCACTTTGGAAGGGTGGTGACTGCACGCGTCAGTATCGGCCCGCTACCCGGAGCCTTAAATTCCCACGTTGTCCGATTTATGTCGTTAGCGCACGTCTGAACCGTTCAAGGACCGCTTAATGGGTAATTCTATTCATGTCCTTGGCAGAGATTTTATAACTTTTTAAAGCTGATAAACACTGGTAATAAAAACATTGTAAGTGTTTTTAAAAACTATTTATGACTACTTTTGGAGTGAGTGATATGTGAATTTATTTAACTGTGACAGTCTTCACCACCAAAATGATTCTTTGCCTGTTTTGCTGTGGTTGTCATTGTTTTCAACTTTTATATGTTCCCAAAGATGCTTGAAAATTTGAATAAATAAAGTAGCCAATATTATAATAGAATCTGTTTTATTCCGCAGGATATTAGCAAAACATTAGCGGTCTGGTGGCGCAGAACAGACTTTGAATGGTGTCTACGAAGATGAAGTGAGTCTCTCGGGTTCGACTAATCCCTTCCGGGCTCATGTTGTCTTGAAGCATGTGGATGAAGGTAGAGTGAAACTCGCTTTCGGGATGGTGGTCGGCGCAGAATTCCTCGCTCGTTTCCGTTATCTCCAACTTCTGGAATCTCTTATCACCAACCTGGAAGAGATTCCACGAGTCTTCTGGTACTGGATCTATGCCCTGGTGCTCCGAGACCTGACATGGAGGAAAAATAAATTACAAAATTGCAGAATTTCTGAAGGTTGTTAATACAATACTCACTTTTACAACAATATATTGTGGACCACATTGGGCATTCCATTTGCTCCATGAGAAGGTGCAGACTGACGCAAACAAGGACATCTGTTCATAGGCAACGTGTTCCCTACGTGGGTCCTGTAGACAAAAAGTCACAAAGTCTACAATTTGTAAAACCCGATAGATGTTGTTCGATGGCGACCTTGCGGCAGGAAGTGACAAATTTGTCGGTGTGCTCGTTGACAAAGACGTTGATGCCCGCCTTGATCATGGCCTGCTGTAGGTCGGGAGCGCTCATCCACTTGCCAAAAAGATTGGCGAGGTTCAACTCTCGGTCTGTTTGCAGCATGCACTGATCCCCCTGGGACAGACAAAACCGAGTCACAAACTCTCCGATGTCCTCCTCAACGTTCTCCGATGCCCACCTGGATGGTGATGGTGAGGTCAATGAGCGCCCCGTGGATGGTGAAGAGGGCGGAGTCTTTTCCCAGCGGCCGCAGCTCCCAACTCCGGAAGGGAAAGTTGGCGTAGGTCTTCTGCATAAACACGAAGGGGTAGAAGGAGTCCATCTTGAAGGACACCTTTGTCACCGGACCCGTCTCCTCTTGCTCCACTTCCTCCTCCTCCTCTTCCCCTTCCTCCTCCTCCTCCTCTTGTGCATTCTCTTGACAAGTAAAGTCGCTGATTCCGTCCATCCTCCAATACTTGGCTAAGATCAGAGAAGAATAGCAATGGCGGGTTAAGGAGACCTTGCCCGCCCTTGGCCACCCCTTAGATTTGCCACTGCTGGAACTTAAAAATGAACTATTAACCGAGATGTACCTACCTTCTGCATCCCAGCGACCCACTCGAGGGGTTTCTAGGAAGACCACCGTGTCGGGGAGCCTCACAGACACACCGACAAGTGTGGAAGCGGATTCCTCATCTTCTGATTTCTCAGGAATATACTGGAAAACTTTCAACCTGGATTCCGACACCTATAAAGCACAATGGAAGCAATCATCCTGAAATATTTTAATTATAATGAATGTTTTGATCTACCCTTCGGATTTCCCAGCCATTGATGTGAATAGATTGCGGTGGAAGGTAGAACATTTCGTAGTAGAAGACTCCGCCCAGAGGCGTGTACATCCTCAGGTCCACCACCTCGTCGCCTTCGTTGGAAAACACCTCGTCCTCTTCGGGGGGCGGTGGAGTCGGCTCGGCTGGACGGAAGTTGAGAAAATGTCTAATGGCTTGTCACTGGAGGAGTACCTCAAGGTTATATACTAGGACTCTTACAATTTGTACTACTGTCCAAAAAGAGGCTAAAAAAATATCGACATGGACCTATGGGGCTCACCTTCGACAACCTCCACCTGCGTTACAACCTGGCTCTCTCCATCCTCTGTATGGGTACTATCTCTTGACAGTTGACTTTCTGAACCCTTGATTAAAAAAAAAAAAATAATCACTATATTAAATCCAATATGCTTGGTTTTAAGGTTTTGTTTGGAGTGGCCTAACCTTGGTCTCCTCAGAATATTGGGTCATAGACACTTCCTCTTCTGCTTGTTCCTGCTCCTCTTCGGGTTCCTCCTCCTGCTCCTCCTGCATCTCCTCCTGCATCTCCTTTTCCCCATCGTCTTGCTCCGGTACCTCCTGAGGAACCTCATCGAATACGGTGAGCAACCTGGGCACCACATATCAGGGGATGAATATAAAAATCCCAGATCGTGATGAAGGGGTGTTTGATGGACCTGGGAGGGGCGACGGTTGTTTTCACGTGGGTTATCCTGGACAATGTGGACAAGTGGTCGTAGGTAGTGTGAAGGATCCGCACGGCGATATTGCTCATCGCGACCTGCTTTGTCAACTCGAAACCCATGCCCACCTCCTTGAAGGTCAAACATTTAAACCTGAGATGTCACACAAATGCATAAATAGATTTGCACCTCCTTAATGAACTTCCGCTCCACTACCTTGACTTCCTCATGAGGTTGGCCCACACACACAGCTTGGTGTTGTCGTCTTTAACCACAGCCTGCATGTTGCCTGTCTCTGTGTCAATGTTGTTGCTGGCCCCCTAAATAGAATAAAAATACATCATTTGGGATCCCCCATGGATCAATATCAAGCCCACTATAATTATTGATGCATTCTAAATATCTGTTTGTTTTTTTAGAATAAGACATAATTTGAGTGGCCAGATTATACCTTGAGAATTTCCATGCTTATGTTGAGAATCTTGGTATAGACTATGTCCTGAAGATGCAAGAGCGTTTCCTGATATTTGGGAATGTACTTCTCGTCAGTCACCTCCCTGAGCAGCACCTCCAGCTCTTCGATTAGCTGCAGACACAATCACAGCTCGAAATAAAGAGGAAACGTGTCGGAAAAAGAGCTACAGACCTGTAAAGCGCGGTTACACTGCTTGAACACGGTCTTTATGTTGCATGTTGGGTCATCTCTCCACAAGCTCATGAACGTGTTGATATCCTGCTGCACTCCCGGGTCGGGTAGGTCACCGCATTGCATGTATTTCTCCCACTTTATTTGTAAAACAGACAGTGGAGACTTGAGTCAGGTTAAAATTTAAAATCCGCCATATAGACTGTACCTTGCACATTTGCGCAGCATCATTTTTATACTTTTTCACAGCAAAATAATTCTTTTCCAGAAGGGAGTGAAGTTCTCCCACCTCACGGCCTCTACGTTTGCTGTCCTTTAAGCAAAAAAAAAAAAAAAGACATATTTATTTAGGAAAACATACCTAGCTATGTTATTGGGGTACCTTCGCCTCGAGCATATCTAAAATTTCCTGTCTTCTTTGTCTTTCCAACCTTTCCTGTTCTTCACGCTCCGCTTGAATCCGGGCCTCCTCTGGACATTAAATCAATCATGTACACATGGATACTTTTGTGGGTTTATTAATAAGTTTAGAAGTATTTCACAACCTTCCTCTCGTAACCTTCGCTGCTCCTCCGCACGCTTCAGCTTCGCCTTTTGGGCTTTGGTCAGTTTGGGGCGCTTTTTACCCTGGGATACAGGAAAAATAATATTACATAAGCGTATTGTTAAGAAGGTGGCTCTGCAATGTTGTTTTAGTGACAGAAGAGTCTAAAATAAAGACAAAACTAATGACACTATTGGGATTGCCTTTTTAGGAGGCTTTCATTCAATCATGGGCAATAGCCAAAGAATTTTTAAAGAAATGCAATTCCAGAATGTAAAAGGAATATTAGAACGTGCAAATATAGAGATGGGTGAAATGTTAAGCAATAAACTCACCATGACGACTCAGTGGGGCCTGTTTTTGAGGAAATAACAGAAAGTTAATTGTTAACTACACAAGTAGCAAGAAAGCTTAAAGTCAGAGTTAGGTAATTCACACCAGGCCATAAAATAAAACACCTTATTTTCAATATATCGTTAGTAGCTTAATTCGACACTGCCAGGTCTCCATGGCAACCGACGCACTGGACATAACGACGCAAAATCTTTTTTTTTTTTCTTTTTTTTTTTTTTTTGCCATGCGTTGTTATCATCGATATGTCATCACAGTAAGAGACGGGACTTTTAGTACATTTTTAAATTCGTTAAAAAGGGTTTCGGGTTTAAATTTAATTCAGAATAAAACGTAAACAATTGAATTTTGCTTTCATAAAAAAATCTTGTCAATTTAACCAGTATTGTCTATATGACCACATTTTAGTACAATAATAAAACAATTAAAATATAGTTTAACAATCTTAATACAAAAACGGTGCTTGTAAACCAAAAATTGTTTACGACAGTGTTTGTTTTGATTTACGACATTAGAAACGATATACGGTAGGCTGCACGACAGCCTCTACCACAAGGACAAAAAAACTCCTCACCATTATTTAATTTGACTTCATACAGCTATAAAATCCAACACATCGACGTGTGTATTTATCTGGTTGATATTTTTCCAACCGTTGTTTCTCTAGATTAATTTAAAATGCTTGTGATGTGCTGTTGTTTAGCTAAAGCTAATCTATTGTCCTCGTCACTTCTCTACTTTCTTCTTATTACAATGTTAATCATGTTTCTGATGGGTTTCAAATGTCTCCCTTAGTGGTGTCGCCACTCTTGTCAAATGGCCAACCCACTACGAGGTGAAGTTATTAAGCTTTACAAGAACGTAAGTGAGCTTTTGGCTGCATTTCTCCAAAGTTTTGCAGCCCACCCACACACACACACACACACACACTTGTATTTGCTTTATTTCCTATGAAACAAAACCTCTTTTTCTCCAGAATTAATTTGCATCAACTTTCACAGACGTAATTGGAATTAATTGTTTTTATTCCTAAAAAATTGGGAGTTTTTTTCTTTCGTAAAAATGTAATTAAATCAATAAAAATCAAGTAGACAAAATTCAATTTAATCTATGATTTGATCCTGTTTATGTTTTGTATCTGGCACTCTGATGTCTTTCCGTTTTCATCCAAAAGCTGCTGTATCTCGGTCGAGACTATCCGGAGGGATCAGCCTTTTTCCGAGAGCGCCTTAAGTCAGCCTTCATGAAAAATAAAGATGTGACGGACCCCGAGCACATCAAAAAGCTCGTGGGACGAGGAGAGTATGTCATCAAGGAGCTTGAAGCTCTCTACTTCCTCAAGAAATACAGAGCCATGAAGAAGAGGTACTATGACCCGGAAACATAATTGTACCAAGGATGTAAACATTACTGTGAAATCCTTTGCCATGATTATTAATTTCAGGTATTTTTTACGCAAGGCACTCTTGGGCTCTCGCTCAAAAGGAAACATGTTATTTGATTTCAACTATTGTTGAAGCCGTTTGTGCATGTTGAATACATAAAGACCGATGCAGGCAGTGTGTGAGAATAATGTGGAAGCAATTTTAATTACACAACTATAGTTGTTAATGTATTGCAAGCAGCAAAACATACAGCCATACATTCATTTGTAAGTATGATGTTCTATGGATTCAAGGGGAATTTGTGACAAATGAATGTAAATATGTGGACTGTCAACCCAATTTGTAAGTACAACAAAATAAATGTGAACAAAACAAAAAGGCCTCGTGTATTTGAATTGCCCTCGGTCGTAACAGTGATTAATTGGCATTCATGTACATATATATTCATATTTGATGTTAAAAGAGGCGAACGTTTATTTTGGAAAAAAAATTAAAAATCGAGTACCCAGAAAATATCAAACGAAACCGGAAGCACTAAGGAGCGCGCTTGGAAACGAAAGCGGAAGTGAGCGACAGTGACTATCTTTAGCGTTTCACTCTCCCTCGCGCACACGAGTGATGTGCATTCCAGTTCTTTTAAGTGAACTGAATCTTTAGAATCAATTCACTCAAAAGATTCGTTCAAACGAATCGTCCCCCCCCCCCACACACACACACTGATTTTTTTTTTTTTTTTTTTTTTTAACTTAAATAACACACACAACTAAGCAATACACCAGACAAAAAACAATCAAGTAAACACGGTAATGTCGACAACGGCAACGCACACATTTTTCTCTATAGTACAGCATCCCGTGGGAACAACATATACATCAAATCCAAACATGTTGGGCGTTAAAAGTTTCAACGTATAGTCCGAAGCAACCCTTTCCACAGTAGTCACCATGACAGGTGACCACCTGGTGGCGCCGGTGTGCCAAGCGCCGTTGGACGATCAGGAGAAGAAGATTTGAATTGACGGATGTGACGTCAGGTCTTTAGGTAAATTGAAGACAGGTGTGCTCAAGGGGAGTTATCAAATGCAGTTGCCACCGAGCGCGTGGCGGGCGGTTTCTCAGGTAAGCTAGCGTGCTGGCAAATGTTTGTCGGCTCCTGCCGTTTTTCACGACGGACGCCATGTTTGTTGCAGGATTTTCGCGCTCAAGGGGAGTTCTCAAATGCAGATGCCACCGAGTGCGTGGCATTTTCTCAGGTAAGGGAGCAAATGTTTGTCGTTTCTTGCCGTCTCTCACGACGGACGCTACGTTTGTTTGTTGCAGGATTTTCGCACTCTCCTCAGCGACTGTAGGCGTTGACGTTAACTGGAGGCCGCAAGGAGAGTTTTCAAATAGGCAATTTAGCTCGCGAGCAAATGTTTGCCGTTTCTTACGATGCCATTATTTCTTGCAGGATTTTCGCTGTCTAGGGAGTGCTTGAGGTTTGGGCACGGCACGCCACAATCTACTTTGCGTCGCGTCGTTGCGCGTTTTGGTCGTTTTGCCGCTACGGTATTTCAAATGTCTTTCGCGTTTTTTTTTTTTTAAATGCTGGCCAGCAGTTTTTCATTCGTTTGTCGAAGGTTCGTAAATGACGCCGCCGATAAGCGCGTGTTTGTCTGACTATAGGAAATGTTAGTTCGACTATAGTCAATTAAACAATTCTTTATTAATTTATATTATGCGTGTGCCATTTCCGTGTTATGCAAACAGGAATGTAACTAATTTGTTACGTCATGTCCAAATCAGACCAAATCTATTCAAAGATAACGCCCGCCCTCGTTCCGTTACGCAACAAACATTTGCACGGGTTATTTTCTCCCGTTTTGGACGCTGCAAACCTGGATCATCTGTCCAATGTGAGGTGAGTTGATGGATGATAAAATTAAAATATGAATTATAATCCTGATAAATTATCATAATTTACTACAATATAATGATTATATATGTTTTCAACCGTAAAACTCTACTTTGTATGTATAATTGTTGCAAAAATATCATGCCATTGGCACTCAACTCGATGTCCATTTTTGTTGCAATAATTTGTTTGTCTTTTGTAGCACTAAAAAAGGCCGCCCAGCCAGCATCCTTCTATACAAAGCAAGCAGGAGGCTCTTGAGGAGCCATTTCAGTGATGTTGAGGACACTGAGGAAGAGTAGTCCTAAATCAGGTGAAAACCTGTTTTTGTAAAGTTTTAGCTTCCCAGCACACTAATGGCTGTCTGTTTTTGCAGGCTGCAAGAGAAGCCGAATGGGATGAGGAAAAGTATCATTCCATATCCAAAGGAGCGATGGCCTATCCATAGGAGCGATGGCCTATCCATAGGAGCGATGGCCTATCCATAGGAGCGATGGCCTATCCATAGGAGCGATGGCCTATCCATAGGAGCGATGGCCTATCCATAGGAGCGATGGCCTATCCATAGGAGCGATGGCCTATCCATAGGAGCGATGGCCTATCCATAGGAGCGATGCCCTATCCAAAGGAGCGATGCCCTATCCAAAGGAGCGATGCCCTATCCAAAGGAGCGATGCCCTATCCAAAGGAGCGATGCCCTATCCAAAGGAGCGATGCCCTATCCAAAGGAGCGATGCCCTATCCAAAGGAGCGATGCCCTATCCAAAGGAGCGATGCCCTATCCAAAGGAGCGATGCCCTATCCAAAGGAGCGATGCCCTATCCAAAGGAGCGATGCCCTATCCAAAGGAGCGATGCCCTATCCAAAGGAGCGATGCCCTATCCAAAGGAGCGATGCCCTATCCAAAGGAGCGATGCCCTATCCAAAGGAGCGATGCCCTATCCAAAGGAGCGATGCCCTATCCAAAGGAGCGATGCCCTATCCAAAGGAGCGATGCCCTATCCAAAGGAGCAATGCCCTATCCAAAGGAGCAATGCCCTATCCAAAGGAGCAATGCCCTATGCAAAGGAGCAATGGCCCTATGCAAAGGAGCAATGGCCCTATGCAAAGGAGCAATGGCCCTATGCAAAGGAGCAATGGCCCTATGCAAAGGAGCAATGGCCATATGCAAAGGAGCAAAGGCCATATGCAAAGGAGCAAAGGCCATATGCAAAGGAGCAATGCCATGTCAAGTCAAGAATGAAGCAGCATGCTGCAAAAGTCGACGTGTGCGGATCATGTGCCCAGGAGGGGGCAGTGTGGTTACCTTTGGTTATGGGTGCACGACGGAAAGGTTGCAGGTGTGGACAGTGTTTGGGGCTCTGATGGTTGGTCTTGCTTAAGAGGTGTGCTGTGGTTGCGGCTTGTCTGGATCCAGCGTTGTCTTGCGCTTGGTTGCCATTGATGGCTCACTTGGGGGAGGACGTGGTTACGTGGATGGACACAAAACCAAACTTTGCCATATGACTTGTACCATTTTGTGTCTTTTTCTAACCTGCCACTGTCGTACTTGCTGCGTTCTTTGTTCTCCCCCCTCGGTGTAGGGCGGCGTTGGAGCGAGCCGATCCCGAATGTCCAATTTTGCAATTTGACTTGTGACATTTTGTCTTTTTCTAACCTACCACTGTTGCACTTGCTCTAACCCTAACCTACCACTGTGATACTTGCGTTCTTTGTTCTCCCCTAGGTGTTGGAGCGAGACATTCACATTTTGTGTCTTTTTCTAACCTACCACTGTCGTGCTTGATCTAAGCCTAACCTACTACTGTGCGTCCTTTGTTCTCTAGGTGTAGGGGGCGGTGTTGGGGCGAGCCGGTCCACGAGGAAGACGTAATGATGCGAGCTGCGCCCAACTCATTGCATGTTCTGCCTTTTGCAGGCCGGACGCAAAAGGGGGGGCGGCGCACGGCCCGATCCGACCCGGCGACGGTCACCAAGAGTAGCTAGCCGCTGTGATCAAGTAAGCAAGTGACCTACAACTTGGGGTGCTCTTTGAGTTTCTAACATTTGTTTCTGTTTCTGCAGATGGCGACCGGGACGCGACACCATCTGATCAGAGGTGGACGGACCGCTGTGGCATCGCTCTGAAGTAGCCGAGTTCTGAGGGAGACCCGCTTCCCTGGAGGCGTCGACCTGCGCAGCTTCAACGTGTGAAATGGATTTATTTTATGTTTTTTTAAATTCACACCAGCGGTGTCCAAATGTCTGTTTGAGGGCTGCATACTGAAACAAATTCAGAATTCTTTGACACAAATTCATTAAATCAATGACGGAATTTTGCCATTCATATTTTGTGCTACTGCTACAAAGCGGTGTTGTGTTCATTCATGTGGTGTGTTGATAAAGTTGCCCCGAGGCTGCCATTTGGACACCAATGGTGACATGTGTAGGGCTGCACGTGTATTGGAAAACTGCCACATGGTGGTATAGGTTATTGACATGCACTTTAAGAAAGCTTTTAAGATTTTTTTTTAATGTGGCAAATGAAACCTGTTTTCTTGCCTAACTATTTGTAATGAGTTTAGAAGATAAGTCATTGATGCAAGTTAAAGTTAACTAATCTAACTGATCTCATTGCGATCAAATAGTTCACCTCCATCCCAGAATTTTGCACAACTTTGCTCAATGCAACAGTCTGGCCCAATACTGCCATATCACTGATTTTCCAAAATGTTGTGCAGCCCTGATTGAGTGCCAAACGCGCAGCGGCGGCAAGCGACCGCGCAAGCGACCGCGCAAGCGACCGCGCAAGCGACCGCGCAAGCGACCGCGCAAGCGACGGCAAGCGCAAGCGACGGCAAGCGCAAGCGACGGCAAGCGCAAGCGACGGCACGCGCAAGCGACGGCACGCGCAAGCGACGGCACGCGCAAGCGACGGCACGCGCAAGCGACGGCACGCGCAAGCGAGACATTTGTGCTTGTCTTGCAAGGTGGAAGAGACGATGCACGAAACGAAGAGCCGGCGGACGGAGGCCACCAGACCAGTGAGCAGGGTGCAAAGGAAGGAATCACCCAAAGAAAGCAGTTGCCAAGTGATGAAGAGGAGCCTGACGCATGACTGGCCAAGGCTGGCCAGAGGTGACATGGCAATCCAATATGCAAGGGTAGTGTACACACTTGTTGGTTTTAATTTAGTTTCCTTATTTGTCTGCCTTTCAGGGTTGCCGGGGCAGCGGATGGGACGAGCGCCAGCCTGCACCGAGAGGTACCGGGCCGCACCCACAAGACCAGGGAGGGGGCAGGTAATGAGTACGTCGACACAAGTGAACCGCATGCAACTGAGTGCTGTTTGTCTTTTTGCACTTGTGCGAGGCGGAAGACGAGTCCAACGCCGGCCGGAGCAGAGCCGGACCTTGGCCCGTGACGAGCGGCGATGCGGCGAGGCCGGGAGGGCGAAGCGCCCAGTCAGCGTTGAGGGGGAGTATGACTTTGGTTTTTCTTTTGCTCCCTCCCTGTCTGTTTGAATAGGATAACTAGCAGCACGCACGGGCAATTGGGTTGCTGTGACCCTCTAGATACGAATTGGCAAAGTAGACACCCCCTCCCTCCCTCCCTCCATCCCTCCCTGTCTGTTCGAATAGGGTAACTAGCAGCATCACGGGCAATTGGGTTGCCGTGACCCTCTAGATACGAATTGGCAAAGTAGACACCCCCTTCCTCCCTCCCTCCCTCTCTCGCTCTCTTTCTCTGATGCGCCCGGCAGTACCTGCATGGCCTGGTGCACTCAGGGTGGAACGTGGCTATACCTTGCCCTTTGTGGAATACCAGGGTATAATGTCTGCCTGCCTGGGTCCCAGTGTCGTCGACGGTGTCGAGGTCGATGAGATTCTCCGTGACGCCCTCCGTGACGTCACGTTTTCCTTTTTTTTCCTCTCGGGGCCAAGCCAGCTCTCCTGGCCGGTTGTGCTTAAGTGCGCACCAAAGCCTCTTCTCATCTCCTCTTGCTCTCTCCCTCCCTCCCTCCCTCCCTCCCTTTTTGTAAGGGGTTAAACCTTTCATAACCCGGATCGCTCCAATGCGGGAGGGCCGTATGAGACATGCGCCAGCCCGTGCGTGCCGCTAGTTGCCCGATTCAAACTTACCTGTCAAGGTTGCTAGTGGAAATTTTCCTCTTGCCAAAACCACCACAATATGTCTGCCTTTCAGGATTGCCGAGGCAGCTGATCGGACGAGTGCCTGCACAGAGAGGGACCGGAGCGCGAGACCAGAGGGTAATAATAATAAACTTTATTTGTATAGCACCTTTCATACAAGAAATGCAGCTCAAAGCGCTTTACAATAAAGAAAGAAATAAGCATTGAATGCTTCACATAGGAACAGACATAAAAAGAACATGAAGACATTAAAACAAAAACATTAATCTATGCATACACAATTAATAAAGTGAGCTTAAAATAGGAGCAAGCTTTAATAAATAGGTCATGAGTACGTCCACAGAAGTGAACCGCATGCAACCGAGTGCCGTTTTTCTTTCTTTTTGCAGTTGCGCGAGGCGGAGGATGAGTCCAAACGTCGAATACGGGCCGGGAGGGGACCCGAACCATCGGCCGACCTTCGCCCGTGACGAGCGGCCTACACGAGACGGACGGACGGACGGGTGCAGATGCGGCGAGGGCAAAGTGCCCAGCCAGCATTTAAGGAGAGTATCACTTTGGTTTTCCTTTTTGTGCTTTCTTTCTTTCACTCCCTCCACCTTTTCACTGGGTGTGCACACTGGCTGTCTGCATGATGCCTCTTTCTTTCTCAGCGCGTCATTTTGCAATATTGTTTTATTGTTGTGTTTTTTTTAATACATGAAGTGAACTGTTTGGACTGTAATTGTGTGTACCTCTGAACCTGAATTAAACTGTGAACTGAGTTCAAGTGGTCCATTTTAAACATTGGCATGCGCAGTCTATAGTGCATAATCAGAGTTACATGACAGCATACAAACTGGAATCATTTGAGACATTCTCAATGATCAGGCAATTGTAAAGTTAGTCTCAAACAAAATTGTCTTGTTAAATATGCAGTGTCAGGCTTTTTATTTTTACTCCACAAAGAAAAGCTGTATGCATTCTAAATGGTTGACAAAAGCCAAGTAGCCTGACACCCATAGATTCAAACGACAAGCGTAAGTGTACAGTGTCGTGATACATAAGTCTTCTTTGGCAACCCTGCTTTAAAATGGCCACCGAACTCAATCTTGCTTTATGTTGGTGCATTTTTCTGTATGAGTAAAAGTCCATTTTAATCAAGTCTGGCTTTTTTTTTTTAAATCATGCATGTGGGCATTCTTGTGAATAAAGTCCACGTTGGTGTGTTTTCTTCCGGTTTGTGGTCTTGTAAATAAAGTCAACTTTGGTGTCAGTCATCATTCACGATGCACCTCAATTGATGCTGCATCTCTTAAATATGAACCTTATTGCATGTTTTGTTACAGGGCTTGGCTTCCTTTGCTGTGACTACAAAGAAGGCCGTTGTTAAAGTAAATTGAATTTATAAACCCAGTGTGTAACGTCCAGGACCTTGGCTTTCAATTCAAAGCACAGTTGCATGCTGCTTAACACGGCCAGCCTTGGTGCATGTACTGGGTGCTACCACCCACTTCAGAGTTAAGTAAAGGCCACACCGCAACCTGCTGAGGTGGCACGCAAGTGAGGCACTCTTAATACCGGCATCTTTATTAAATTGACCTTATCAGACAGGCGAGATGAATTCCAAGTGCTGCCACCTTGTGGCGGCGTATTGGCCTCAACCTGTCTAACGCGCCATTTAACTATGCAATCTTTTTTAACTTGAAACTACATTACAAATGATAGGTGCCCTAATTAGACAGCTGGGTCAATGCGACCCGTCTTTTGCGGTTTGTTTTGCCCAAAGCAACCTAACAAATACACATAATGCACACTTGCTCCAATTATGCTCTTATTTTGTTATTTGTTTATTCATCACTCTTATTTATTCATTGTTTTTGCCTTGTCTTTATTTTGTGTTTACTTGTATGTATATTGTGTACTATGTCTTGTCACCGTGGGATAGTGGGAACGTTATTTCGATTTCTTTGTGTGTCTTGGCATGTGAAGAAATTGACAATAAAGTTGACTGACAAGTACTGCCGCTATCTCGCCAATGTGCATGTGTCTAAAAAGTACAAAGCATCAAATTCATTTGCACGATAAACTTCTAAACCACATGCTAAAAAACATTCACCTGATGCAGAATGTCGTCTTTTGTAGCTTGCTAAGATTTGCCAAATTGAACATTGCCGAACTCCAACCCGAGGCTGTCCTCAGCACTGCAAACCTTTGTGCCGGTACACCGTATGAAGTAAATGACGGGATTTATTTTTTACATCCATCTAATATGTATCAAGCATACCAGATGGTGTTTTAGAACAGCCTAGAATAGTCAATTACAAAAATGAAAGAAAAAAAAAACTTGCCAAAGTCCTAAAAAGATATTGTTTTATTTCTTTAATCGCTGCAAGGAAGGAGCATTGGCAAGCGTTAACCCGTTCATGCTCAGCGCAGAGCAGTGTATTTGGCAGCGCGGCGCGCAAGCAGTATGGGGTGCAGGTAGCATGGGGCGCAGGTAGCATGGGGAGCATGGGGCGCAGGTAGCATGGGGAGCATGGGGCGCAGGTAGCATGGGGAGCAGGGGGCGCAGGCAGCATGGGGAGCAGGGGGCGCAGGCAGCATGGGGAGCAGGGGGCGCAGGCAGCATGGGGAGCAGGGGGCGCAGGCAGCATGGGGAGGAAGCAGCAGGGGTGGGGAATCGAACCCTGGATCTCAGGTGTTCGAGCGCAGCGACAGAGCCACTCGCCAAGCGTGGCGAGCTCGGCAATCACCCCGCTTCCACTTCGAGTCATTCTCATCTGCTTAGTGGTGCGTCCCGCGCGCGTTGGGTAAGTACAAAAGAGTGCAGACGGCCGAGGGCTGCCAGGTCGAAACAGCCGACTGGTTGGTGACACGGTCTCTTGCCCCGAAAGAACCTGGTTCGATCCCAGGAGGGAGCGCATTCTCAGAGCTCCTTTTGTAAATGTGCATACAGCTTGCATATTTAAGTATTTATTTATGGGTAAACACCCAGTGTGGCCCCGCCCCCAAGTGGGCGGAGCAATGCAGCTGGGCCCGCCCCCAGCACACTGGCCCCGCCCCTGGGGGAAAAAATCCAGTAGCCCCGCCCCCAGCACACTGGCCCCGCCCCTGGGGAAAAAAATCCAGTAGCCCCGCCCCCTGCCCTACTATGTGACAGTAGGGTAGGGGGCGGGGCGAAGCCCCGCCCCCTGCCCTACTATATGACAGTAGGGTAGGGGGCGGGGCGAAGCCCCGCCCCCTGCCCTACTGTATGACCCGCCCCCTACCCTACTGTCTTTCTGTAGGGTAGGGGGCGGGGCGAAGCCCCGCCCCCTACCCTATTAAAAGACAATTGAAAGTGTATAGAAAGACAGTAGGGTAGGGGGCGGGGCGAAGCCCCGCCCCCTACCCTACTGTCTTTCTATACACTTTCAATACACTATTGAAAGACAGTACCCTATTAAAAGACAATTGAAAGTGTATAGAAAGACAGTAGGGTAGGGGGCGGGGCGCCCCCTACCCTACTGTCTTTCTATACACTTTCAATTGTCTTTTAATAGGGTAGGGGGCGGGGCTACCCTACAGAAACGATGGCCCTACTGTCACATAGTAGGGCAGGGGGCGGGGCTTCGCTACTACTACTGTCTTTCTATACACTTTCAATTGTCTTTTAATAGGGTAGGGGGCGGGGCTTCGCCCCGCCCCCTACCCTACAGAAAGACAGTAGGGTAGGGGGCGGGGCGAAGCCCCGCCCCCTACCCTACTGTCACATAGTAGGGCAGGGGGCGGGGCTTTGCCCCGCCCCCTGCCCTACTGTCACATAGTAGGGCAGGGGGCGGGGCTTCGCCCCGCCCCCTACCCTACTGTCACATAGTAGGGCAGGGGGCGGGGCTTTGCCCCGCCCCCTGCCCTACTGTCACATAGTAGGGTAGGGGGCGGGGCTACTGGATTTTTTTCCCCAGGGGCGGGGCCAGTGTGCTGGGGGCGGGGCTACTGGATTTTTTTCCCCAGGGGCGGGGCCAGTGTGCTGGGGGCGGGCCCAGCTGCATTGCTCCGCCCACTTGGGGGCGGGGCCACACTGGGTGTTTACCCATAAATAAATACTTAAATATGCAAGCTGTATGCACATTTACAAAAGGAGCTCTGAGAATGCGCTCCCCCCTGGGATCGAACCAGGTTCTTTCGGGGCAAGAGACCGTGTCACCAACCAGTCGGCTGTTTCGACCTGGCAGCCCTCGGCCGTCTACACTCTTTTGTACTTACCCAACGCGCGCGGGACGCACCACTAAGCAGATGAGAATGACTCGAAGTGGAAGCGGGGTGACTGCCGAGCTCGCCACGCTTGGCGAGTGGCTCCGTCGCTGCGCTCGAACATCTGAGATCCAGGGTTCGATTCCCCACCCCGGCTGCTTGCGCTCCCTGCTCCCCATGCTGCCTGCGCCCCCTGCGCCCCCTGCTCCCCATGCTGCCTGCTTCCCATGCTGCCTGCGCCCCATGCTCCCCATGCTGCCTGCACCCCATACTGCTTGCGCCCCCCGCTGCCAACGCCGCGCTGCCAAATATACTGCTCTGCGCTGACCATGAACGGGTTAACGCTTGCCAATACTCCCTCCTTGCAGCGATTAAAGAAATAAAACAATATCTTTTTAGGACTTTGGCAAGTTTTTTTTTTTTTTTCATTTTTGTAATAGACTATTCTAGGCTGTTCTAAAACACCATCTGGTATGCTTGATACAAATTAGATGCATGTAAAAAATAAATCCCGTCATTTACTTCATACGGTGTACCGGCACAAAGGTTTGCAGTGCTGAGGACAGCCTCGGGTTGGAGTTCGGCAATGTTCAATTTGGCAAATCTTAGCAAGCTACAGAAGAAGACATTCTGCATCAGGTGAATGTTTTCTAGCAGGTGGTTTAGAAGTTTATCGTGCAAATGAATTTGATGCTTTGTACTTTTTAGACACATGCACATTGGCGAGATAGCGGCAGTACTTGTCAAAGTCTGGTTTATTGTCAATTTCTTCACATGCCAAGAAACACAAAGAAATCGAAATAACGGTCCCACTATCCCACGGTGACAAGACATAGTACACAATATACATACAAGTAAACACAAAAAAATAATAAAAACAAGGCACAATGAATAAATAAGAGTGATGACTAAATAACAATAAAGTTGAGCAAAAATGGAGCAAGTGTGCATTATGTGTATTTGTTAGGTTGCTTGGGGCAAATCAAACCGCAAAAGACGGGTCGCATTGACCCAGCTGTCTAATTAGGGCACCTATCATTTGTAATGTTTCAAATTAAAAAAAGATTGCATACAGTTAAATGGAGCGTTAGACAGGTTGAGGCAAATACGCCGCCACTAGGTGGCAGCACCTGGAATTCATCTCGCCTGTCTGATTAGGTCAATTTAATAAAAATGCCGGTATTAAGAGTGCCTCACTTGCGTGCCACCTAAGCAGGTTGCGGTGTGGCCTTTAATTAACTCTGAACTGGGGGGGGGGGGGGGGGGGGGAAGCACCCAGTACATGCACCAAGGCTGGCTGTGTTGTTAAGCAACATGCAACTGTGCTTTGAATTGAAAGCCAAGGTCCTGGACGTTACACACTGGGTTTATAAATTCAATTTACTTTAGCAACGCCCTGGACTGTACAGCAACGGTCTTCTTTGTAGTCAGCCAGCAAATGAAGCCAAGCCCTGTAACAAAACATGCAATAAGTTTCATATTGGAGATGCAGCATCAATTGCGGCGCATGGTGAATGATGACTGACACCAAAGTTGACTTTATTTACAAGACCACAAACAAGAAAACACACCAACGTTCACTTTATTCACAAGAATGCCCACATGAGGCATGATTTAAGAAAACAAAAAGCCTCAGACTTGATTAAAATAGACTTTTACTCATACAGAAAAATGCACCAACATATAGCAAGATTCCGAGTTCGGTGGCCATTTTAAAGCAGGGTTGCCAAAGACTTATTGCTCGCAACAGAGACTGTACGCTGAGGCTTGTCGTTTGAATCTATGGGTGTCGGGCTACTTGGCTTTTGTCAACCATTTAGAATGCATACAGCTTTTCTTTGTGTAGTAAAAATAAAAAGCCTGACACTGCATATTTAACAAGACAGTTTTGTTTGACTAACTTTACAATTGCCTTATCATTGAGAATGTCTCAAATGATTCCATTTTGTATGTTGTCATTCAACTCTGATTATGCACGATGGACTTCACATGCCAATGTTTAAAATGGACCACTTGAATTCAGTTCACAGTTTAATTCAGGTTCAGAGGTACACACACACACACAATGACAGTCCAAACAGTTCTTCATGTATTAAAAAACACAACAATAAAACAATATTGCAAAATGACGCTGCGCTGAGAAAGAAAGAGGCATCATGCAGACAGCCAGTGTGCACACCCAGTGAAAAAGTGGAGGGAGGGAGGGAGGGAGGGAGGGAGGGAGGGCAAGAAAGAAAGCACCAAAGGAAAAACAAAGTGATACTCTCCTTAAATGCTGGCTGGGCACTTTGCCCTCGCCGCATCTGCACCCGTGCGTCCGTCTGTTGTAGGCCGCTCGTCACGGGCGAAGGTCGGCCGGCCGGCCGATGGTTCGGGTCCCCTCCCGGCCGGTACTCGACGTTTGCACTCATCCTCCGCCTCGCGCAACTGCAAAAAGAAAAAAACGGCACTCTGTTGCATGAGGTTTGCTTCTGTGGACGTACTCATTACCTATTTATTAAAGCTTGCTCCTATTTTAAGGTCACTTTATTGTGTATGCATACATTGTTTTTGTTTTAATGTGTTCATGTTCTTTTTATGGCCGTTCCTAGGTGAAGCATTCAATGCTTATTTCTTTCTTTGTTGTAAAGCGCTTTGAGCTGCATTTCTTGTATGAAAGGTGCTATACAAATAAAGTTTATTATTATTACCCTCTGGTCTCGCGGTCCAGTCCGGTCCCTCTCGGTGCAGGCACTCGTCCGGTCCGCTGCCCCGGCAATCCTGAAAGGCAGACATATTGTGGTGGTTTTGGTAAGAGGAAAATTTCCACTAGCGACCTTGACTAAGGCAAGTTTGAATCAGGCAACTAGCACGGGCTGGCGCATGTCTCATACGGCCCTCCCGCATTGGAGCGATCCGGGTTATGAAAGGTTTAACCCCTTACAAAAAGGGAGGGATGGAGGGAGAGAGAGAGCAAGAGGAGATGAGAAGAGGCTTTGGTGCGCACTAAAGCACAACCGGCCAGGAGAGCTGGCTTGGCCCCGAGAGGAAAAAAAAGGAAAACGTGACGTCACGGAGGGCGTCACGGAGAATCTCATCGACCTCGACACCGTCGACGACACTGGGACCCAGGCAGGCAGACATTATACCCTGGTATTCCACAAAGGGCAAGGTATAGCCACGTTCCACCCTGAGTGCACCAGGCCATGCAGGTACTGCCGGGCGCATCAGAGAAAGAGAGCGAGAGAGGGAGGGAGGGAGGAAGGGGGTGTCTACTTTGCCAATTCGTATCTAGAGGGTCACGGCAACCCAATTGCCCGTGATGCTGCTAGTTACCCTATTCGAACAGACAGGGAGGGATGGAGGGAGGGAGGGAGGGAGGGGGTGTCTACTTTGCCAATTCGTATCTAGAGGGTCACAGCAACCCAATTGCCCGTGCGTGCTGCTAGTTATCCTATTCAAACAGACAGGGAGGGAGCAAAAGAAAAACCAAAGTCATACTCCCCCTCAACGCTGACTGGGCGCTTCGCCCTCCCGGCCTCGCCGCATCGCCGCTCGTCACGGGCCAAGGTCCGGCTCTGCTCCGGCCGGCGTTGGACTCGTCTTCCGCCTCGCACAAGTGCAAAAAGACAAACAGCACTCAGTTGCATGCGGTTCACTTGTGTCGACGTACTCATTACCTGCCCCCTCCCTGGTCTTGTGGGTGCGGCCCGGTACCTCTCGGTGCAGGCTGGCGCTCGTCCCATCCGCTGCCCCGGCAACCCTGAAAGGCAGACAAATAAGGAAACTAAATTAAAACCAACAAGTGTGTACACTACCCTTGCATATTGGATTGCCATGTCACCTCTGGCCAGCCTTGGCCAGTCATGCGTCAGGCTCCTCTTCATCACTTGGCAACTGCTTTCTTTGGGTGATTCCTTCCTTTGCACCCTGCTCACTGGTCTGGTGGCCTCCGTCCGCCGGCTCTTCGTTTCGTGCATCGTCTCTTCCACCTTGCAAGACAAGCACAAATGTCTCGCTTGCGCGTGCCGTCGCTTGCGCGTGCCGTCGCTTGCGCGTGCCGTCGCTTGCGCGTGCCGTCGCTTGCGCGTGCCGTCGCTTGCGCGTGCCGTCGCTTGCGCTTGCCGTCGCTTGCGCTTGCCGTCGCTTGCGCTTGCCGTCGCTTGCGCTTGCCGTCGCTTGCGCTTGCCGTCGCTTGCGCGTGCCGTCGCTTGCGCTTGCCGTCGCTTGCGCTTGCCGTCGCTTGCGCGGTCGCTTGCGCGGTCGCTTGCGCGGTCGCTTGCGCGGTCGCTTGCGCGGTCGCTTGCCGCCGCTGCGCGTTTGGCACTCAATCAGGGCTGCACAACATTTTGGAAAATCAGTGATATGGCAGTATTGGGCCAGACTGTTGCATTGAGCAAAGTTGTGCAAAATTCTGGGATGGAGGTGAACTATTTGATCGCAATGAGATCAGTTAGATTAGTTAACTTTAACTTGCATCAATGACTTATCTTCTAAACTCATTACAAATAGTTAGGCAAGAAAACAGGTTTCATTTGCCACATTAAAAAAAAATCTTAAAAGCTTTCTTAAAGTGCATGTCAATAACCTATACCACCATGTGGCAGTTTTCCAATACACGTGCAGCCCTACACATGTCACCATTGGTGTCCAAATGGCAGCCTCGGGGCAACTTTATCAACACACCACATGAATGAACACAACACCGCTTTGTAGCAGTAGCACAAAATATGAATGGCAAAATTCCGTGATTGATTTAATGAATTTGTGTCAAAGAATTCTGAATTTGTTTCAGTATGCAGCCCTCAAACAGACATTTGGACACCGCTGGTGTGAATTTAAAAAAAAAAAAAAAAATCCATTTCACACGTTGAAGCTGCGCAGGTCGACACCTCCAGGGAAGCGGGTCTCCCTCAGAACTCGGCTACTTCAGAGCGATGCCACAGCGGTCCGTCCACCTCTGATCAGATGGTGTCGCGTCCCGGTCGCCATCTGCAGAAACAGAAACAAATGTTAGAAACTCAAAGAGCACCCCAAGTTGTAGGTCACTTGCTTACTTGATCACAGCGGCTAGCTACTCTTGGTGACCGTCGCCGGGTCGGATCGGGCCGTGCGCCGCCCCCCCTTTTGCGTCCGGCCTGCAAAAGGCAGAACATGCAATGAGTTGGGCGCTGCTCGCATTGTTGTGTCTTCGTCGTGGACCGGCTCGCCCCAACACCGCCCCCCTACACCTAGAGAACAAAGGACGCGCAGTGGTACGTTAGGCTTAGATCAAGCACGACAGTGGTAGGTTAGAAAAAGACAAAATGTGACTGCCTCGCTCCAACACCTAGGGGTGAAAAAAGAACGCAAGTGCAACAGTGGTAGGTTAGAAAAAGACAAAATGTCACAAGTCAAATTGCAAAATTGGACATTCGGATCCACGTCAAAGTTTACTTTTGTCTCCATCCACGTAACCACGTCCTCCCCCAAGTGAGCCGTCAATGGCAACCAAGCGCAAGACAATGCTGGCTCCAGACTAACCACAACCACAGCACACCTCTTAAGCAAGACCAACCATCAGACCCCCAAACACTGTCCACACCTGCAACCTTTCCGTCGTGCACCCATAACCAAAGGCAACCACACTGCCCCCTCCTGGGCACGTGATCCGCACACGTCGACTTTTGCAGTGCGCTGCTTGATTCTTGACTTGATATGGCATTGCTCCTTTGGATATGGCATTGCTCCTTTGGATATGGCATTGCTCCTTTGGATATGGCATTGCTCCTTTGGATATGGCATTGCTCCTTTGGATATGGCATTGCTCCTTTTAGGCCATTGCTCCTATGGATATGGCATTGCTCCTTTTAGGCCATTGCTCCTATGGATATGGCATTGCTCCTATGGATATGGCATTGCTCCTTTGGATAGGCCATTGCTCCTTTGGATAGGCCATTGCTCCTTTGGATAGGCCATTGCTCCTTTGGATATGGAATTATACTTTTCCTCATCCCATTCAGCTTCTCTTGCAGCCTGCAAAAACACAGACAGCCATTAATTGTGCGCTGGGAAGCTAAAACGCGACACAGACGGCCATTGTGTGTTGGGAAGCTGAAACTTTACAAAAACAGGTTTTCACCTGATTTAGGACTACTCTTCCTCAGTGTCCTCAACATCACTGAAATGGCTCCTCAAGAGCCTCCTGCTTGCTTTGTATAGAAGGATGCTGGCTGGGCAGCCTTTTTTAGTGCTACAAAAGAAAAACAAATTATTGCAACAAAAATAGACATTGAGTAGCGTGCCAATGGCATATTTTTGCAACAATTATACATACTAAGTAGAGTTTTACATTTGAAAAAATATATAATTATATTGTAGTAAATTATGATAATTTATCAGAATTATAATTAATATTTTAATTTTATACAGACTAAGTACAGTTTTACAGTTGAAAAAATATATAATTATATTGTAGTAAATTATGATAATTTATCGGGATTATAATTCATATTTTAATTTTATCATCCATCAACTCACCTCACATTGGACAGATGATCCAGGTTTGCGGCGTCCAAAACGGGAGAAAATAACCCGCGCAAATGTTTGTTGCGTAACGGAACGAGGGCGGGCGGGCGCCATCTTTGAATAGATTTGGTCTGATTTGGACATGACGTAACAAATTCGTTACATTCCTCAGTTTGCATAACTCGGAAATGGCACACGCATAATATAAAATAATAAAGAATTGTTTAATTGACTAGAGTCAAACTAACATTTCATAGTCAGATAAACACGCGCTTATCGGCGGCGTCATTTACGAACCTTCGACAAACAAACGAATGAAAAAATGCTGGCCAGCATTAAAAAAACCGCGAAAGACATTTGAAATACCGTAGCGGCAAAACGCGCAACGACGCGACGCAAAGTCGATTGTGGCGTGCCGTGCCCCAACCTCAAACACTCCCTAGACAGCGAAAATCCTGCAAGAAATAAATTTCATCAAAAATGGCATCGTAAGAAACGGCAAACATTTACTCGCGAGCTAAATTGCTTGCGGCCTACAATTTACCTCCAGGCCCACCGTCGCGGTGGACGTGACGTTGCCGAGTCACGAGAGTACGACAATCCTGCCACAAACAAAATAAAAAAAGGCTTGTGAGAAAAGGCAACAAACCACACATTTTTGGGCGTCTCTGAAAACTCTCCTTGCGTCCTCCAGTTGCTGAGGCGAGTGCGAAAATCCCGCAACAAACATGGCGTCCGTCGTGAAAAACGGCAGGAGACGACAAACATTTGCCAGCTTGCTAGCTTACCTGAGAAGCCGCCCGCCACGCGCTCGGTGGCACCTGCATTTGATAACTCCCCTTGAGCACACCTGTCTTGAATTTACCTAAAGACCTGACGTCACATCCGTCAATCCAAATCTTCTTCTCCTGATCGTCCAACGGCGCTTGGCACACCGGCGCCACCAGGTGGTCACCTGTCATGGTGACTACTGTGGAAAGGGTTGCTTCGGACTATACGTTGAAACTTTTAACACCCAACATGTTTGGATGGATACCCTATCAATATGACCAAATCACTTTAGGAAGTGATTCGTTCACTCTCGTTCACTGAAAGGTTTCGTTCTTTTGAACCCATCGTTCACTCACGAGCCAACACTAGCGCACACACATATGAAAAAATATCCCATGATGCTTTGCGTTCATCATGGCTGCGCCGTACTCTCCGGCACGCGTGTAAACACTCGTGAGAATTAACCAAGAAAAACTATAAATGAATCATTTGGAGCGCGCGGCGGCTTCCGAATACATTTAACTTGAAGACAAACAACGAAGCCAAGATGAAGATCAAGTCCAAGTCTGCGTATCATAAATCCGAGAACACTTTCAAGGTAAGAACTGTTATGTGCACGTGTAAAAACCCTGCTTCTGTTTTCTTATTATTTTGTAAACACTTTTCGCAGTTTCTCACTTTTGCCGAAAGGCTTTCTAATGTCAACATTAACGTCACCCACCGAATTGACAGAACTGGATCCTATGCAGAGGTATGACCTCATACCATATATGAAATTTATCCTAATGAGTTAATTATGACCGATAACGTTGTTGTTGTTTTTAATGCAGGAAGTCGAAACTTATTTCTTCGAAGGCCTGACAAAATGGAAAGACCTCAACTTGACAGAAAACTTCAGTATGTCCGAAACAGAACTCTGTTGTTTGTGATTCCGTTCTGATTTACCATGTGCTCTTCTTCTTCCTCAGCTACGTTCTTAAAGGAGGTCACAAACAAGTGTCAGTCGTTCAACCTGCTAGTTTTCCATCAGAAGTCTATTGTGGAGAGTCTGAAGAAACATCTGACAATCAAGAGCAGTCTGGCCTACCAACCTTTGCTAGAGTAATATTATTGCTATAACTGCAGCTTTGGTTCCATTCATCTAACCTGCTTGATCATTCATTCTCAGCCTGGTGGTGCGGTTGGCCCGAGACCTACAAACGGACTTCTACCCTCACTTCCCGGATTTCTTCACGCTAATCACCGCAATGTTGGATACTCAAGACACAGAGGTCCTGGAATGGGTTTTTACATGCCTCTCCTACCTGTACAAGTACCTATGGAGGTTGATGGTGAAAGACATGGACAACATCTACAGTTTGTACAGCACGCTTTTGGAGCACAAGAAGGAGCATATCCGCAGGTTCGCGGCGGAGAGTTTTGCATTTCTGATGAGAAAGGTACGTCTCCAAAGATCTTTACTCAATTTTCCGCTCTACAAATCTGAAGTGATGTCATTTCTCGTAGGTTCCGGATCTGGACGCCTTGCTGACTGTGGTGTTCTCAGACTTGGAGCAGAACCCGGACAAGGCGGAAGGCGCCGGCCAGCTGCTGTTTGAGATGTGCAAAGGCGTCCGGCACATGTTTCACTCCTGCGCTGCAACCGTAAGAGAAGTGGTTCAATTTAAGATCTCAATCCTTACTCAATGGTCTCCTCTTTCTTTCTAGGCGCTCCCGACTGCTTGGCGGAAGATCGGGGCAACAACCAATCAGGGGGCTCCTTTACCGTGGGACCTCGTGCAGGACGCCTTAGATCACACGGCTCAAACTGCAGCCAATCATGTGGACAAAGAGCACTTCTTGGTTTTTTGGGAGTCCCTCCAGGTAAGAAGGTTGATGTTGTTGTCAAGTGAACGGTAGTTGAAAATGTTCCAATCCACAGGCTGCCGTGGACGAGGTTTTCAGTCTTTTGGAAGCCAAAGGAGAAGAGGCTGGAGAGCAGCTCCAAAGGCTGCTGTATGTCCTCCACACTGTGGTGTCTCACAAGGATGGAGCTAAGATCACAAAGCCGGAGGCCGTCTGCCAGGTAGAGAAGATCACTGTCGTGGGATATTTCAAGTCCAAATAGTAAGTGCCATCTTGTTTTTGTAGACCGTATTGCGCCTGGTGCAGAGCTCGGAGCTTTCCACGCCCAATTCGCGACTGCTCCTCCAAATCATCTCCTCCTTGCTCCTCGGGGAGAACGTCAAACTCCCCGATGCTCTCGTCCAGGAGATCATCCACAAGGTTTGGTCTTGGAATCTACAAAATGTGTTAAGTTGAGGTAGCACCTCGCTAATTCTCCACCTGCAGGTGTTTGACAGCTCTTTGGGAGAAGATCTCATTTTGGAGTTCACCAAGGAGATGTTCACCATGAAGCAGTTTGAGCAAGTGAGTTGACACTGCGTTACTTTTTTTTGGGAGTGTTTTGGAATAACCTGTCCTCTGGTTACCAGCTCTTCCTGCCCACCCTCCTGCGCTTCAGCGCCGGCTTGTTTGCCTGCGGCGATCCCGTGTCCCGCCATCGGGCCCTGGATGTTCTCGTCAACCTGATCCTGGCCAAAGCCCCGCCCCCTAGCGACGGCGCCATGGCATTGGAGACCTACCCGCTGCTCTTCACGGGACAGACCGCCGGGTGAGCTTCGCTAATCATAGCGCTTTGTTTGTTCTATCAACTTTTTTTGTTTTTTTGTCAGCCTGTTCAGTAAACAAGGAGAACCAGAGCAGCGAGCAGTACCCGAGCTGGTGCTGTCACTCATCGCTTTGCCTGAGCAGCAGAACGGGCCCATCGCCGATCTGTCGCTACCTTGGAGCGCACTCGTACTGCTGCCGCACCTCAGGTAAAACGTCAATGTAAAAACCAGCCTCTTGAATGTTCAAAAATATTATTATTATTTTTTTTGCAGGCCTCTTGTTCCAGCTAATGTCTTCCCTGCCGTCACTGCCTTTTTAAACCACCTTCTTGGTGAAATTGAGATGGAAAAGCTGGGAAAAGGTCTTTTTTCTTCCCCTCTGCAATCCAAGAGTATGTCGCAATATTATTCACTTTTTCTCCCCCTTTCCGTCACGCCAGCTGCTTTGTTTGTCGCCACGCAAGCGCTAAGCTGCCTCCTCACGCTGGATGGCTCCGCTCAGCTGCTCTCTCTGGTCCCTGTGGAGAAAATCACCGCCATCCTGAGGTATATGTGAGAAAATAATCCAAAAGATTATCAACTCGTAACCCTTGGTGGTGTGTTTTGTTTAGGAAATTCCCCACCGAGTTGTCAGCGCTGCTTTTAGGAGACCTCTATTACACCCGCCTGTCTTTGAGCGGCGCTTCCGAGCACCTCTCCCATGACGCGCTTTTAGACCTTTACCAGATCCTGCACGGCAACGTGTCCTCCAACGTATCCAAGGTGCATCCACAGATTATTTTTTTTTTGTCATGGAATTTTGCTTATACTGCTACATTGACTCTTTTCCAGATGCGTCTGCTGACTCTGCGGATCCTTTCGCTCTTTGAGCCAAACCTTCCTGCCTCGGGCGAGGTACGCCGTTTTTGAATCCGTTCTAAGTCGATGAATCGATAACGCGAATGTTTCGTCCAGCCCGACGAGAGCGCGGAGGTGCAGCCGGTGTTCGCCGTGTGCCTGCAGGCCGAGCTGGTGGCCGCCTCCCTTCAGGATTACCGGGAAAAGTTGCTGCACTTGCGCAAGCTCCGGCACGACCTCGTGCAGCGCAGCTTGCCGCAAGGCCCGCCCGGCACCTTTCAACAGGTATATGAACTCCCCAGTAAATCACAATGCTCTTATTGTCTGCCTCCATTTGAGAATTGCTGACTTTTCCTCGTCCAGGTGCCTCTTCGTTACCTCTTAGCAATGCTGTTTGTCAACTTCAAGCCGCTGTGGGATGCTGTCATTGAGCTGCTTGGGTTGGTATCGCGTAAAAGTAGGAGTATGGCGCTCTCCGAAGAAGCTCAACGTCTGTTTTGTGCAGGAGCCACGCCAAGGGGATGGATAATAAAAATTTCTGGATGGTGTACCATGAGCATCTGGAGAAGGTGGCAGGATTAGCCGGTATGTTTCATGGAATCGATTGTTGGATTTAAGCTCCGGTCGCCAAGAGTTTCTCACCTCAACTTCTCGTCCATGTTGTAGAAAAAGAACTACAGGAGAGCAGCAGCGACGACGACGACGAAGCGCAAGACACGGACATCCAGGCCGGGCCGGGTTGCGACGTCATCGAAAGCGGCGAATTGGGCGTGCTGTTCCTCCAGCAGCTCAAGTCCGCCACGGAGCCGAACGAGAGGACGGACTTTTCCAACTTCCGCGGCTTGATGTGGCGCGCCATGACCCAGTTTCCAGACAGGGTAGAGCCACGGAGCCGGGAGCTAACCCCTCTGCTCCTGAGGTTCATCAAGTGAGTCCTCAGCAAGTTCGGGTCACTTGAGTCGACCCGACCGCAAATATCTATCTCGTCGCTAACAGGAACGAGTTTTACCTGGCTGACATGCTGATGGCACCGACTCAGGACCTGAGGAAAAAGGACAATGTCCCAGAGGCGGGCACAATGACCGCGGAGGACGAAGGGGAGGAAGAAGAGGAAGAGGAGAGAGGCAAACGACAGACGATAACGCCACCGCGGAGAGCAGCTGCAAAGTAATGACGCACTATGAATTACAGCTACATATTCTAAAATGGTGGCTTGGATGTGTACAATGTTTTTTTTTTTTTTTTCTGCAGACAACTTATCGCCCACCTGAACGTTTTTGCCAAATTCACCAACCCTCGCTCGCTCTTCATGGAGAGCAGTCTGAGAGAGCTCTACCACCAAGTAATCCCAAAATGCGGCTTTATTTAATTTTTTTCGTTATTATTATTTTTATTTTTTTTTTAATACATCCTTCTCCTCAGCTCCTCTGCCATCAGGACCAGCAAATCCAGCGAGCGGCCCTCCAGTGTGTTCTTACATACAAAGACCCCTACGCAGTCCCGTACAAGTAAGCACACACACACATGGCGGCATTGTTTTTATCAGACATGCTTTCAAAAAATGTGTATTCAATGTTTTATGCGTGCGTTTCATTCAGGGAGAATCTGGAGAAGCTGTTAGACGACAAGCATTTCAAAGAAGAAATTGTCCATTTTAATATTTCCGAGGAGACGGGAGTCGTGGATGCTTCACACAGAGCCGGACTCATTCCGTTACTCATGAGGTATTTTATTTTTTTTGTCATAGTAGTTTTTCTTTTGTGATTTGTGTAAGTCATATTTCCATCTTTTTTTTTCGCACAGGATCTTGTTCGGCCGTCTGCGGAGTAAAGGCAGCAGCCGCTTCCAGAGCAAGGCCAGCGCCTCCACGCGCTCGTCCATCATCTTGCGCTTCCTCGCCGGATGCCAGGAGGCGGAGCTTGGCATGTTCGTGGATCTTCTACTGGAGCCCGTCCGCCATTACAGCAACGGTGAGCGAGCTTAGGATTCACTTGGTTAAAAAAAAATGATGGCAAATTTCATCCTTGGTGCCTTCAGGTTCCTGTCGGGACGCGGTCCAACGAGCGATGGAAGAGATGGACGTGGGCGCCGTGCTGCCGCTGGGTCGCCAGCACAGCTTGCTGAACATCATCAACGTGGTCATCCAGAAGCTGGGCCACCTCATCGAAGTCCACCTACCCAAAGTGTTGCAGATCCTTCTGTGCGTCACCGCTTCCGTGTCGGTCGCGTTGGACATCAGGGAACAGGTAGTCCGTCCATCTCCAAGAATTAGATGACCTCATCCACACGAGTGAACTACATCTCCATTTTTATAGCTGCGGCCAGGTTGCATCAGTCCTCTGAAGAACCTGAGGCGTCTCGGCATCCTGAGGATCCAGGACTTTTTCGAGAACTTTGACACGTTTAGCTTCAGCGCCGATCAGCTGGATGGCGTCTTCATGGCTGTTGTGTGGCCTCAGGTGCGTAACTTTCTCCTGTTGCTGGGAAATAAGTCGGCTTATCGGTGATTTTGTTTTGCCTAGGTGCATCGCCTCCCAACTGAGAGTCCATACTCGCCCACGCCGCTCCTGAAGCTCATCCATGTGTGGTGCAAACACGCCAGGTTCTTCTCTCGCCATCATTGTGTTTATTCAATGTAATCAATCCACTTAGAATTCCCAAATCATTTTTTTATTTTGTATGTTTCAGGTACTTTCCACTTTTGTCCAAGCAGCGGCCCGACCACCCGGAGTGCGACGTTCTCCTGAACGTGTTCGGTCTCCTCTCGGCCAAGAACATCTCCATCGCCACCATCTCTGTCGTCATGGACATCGCCGACTCCCTGGCGACCACGCAGGACTTTGTCGCCACGGAGACGGAGGCTGAGCTGAGCGTGGGCGGCAGCGTGTTCCCGCAACTTGACGAAGGCACCCTGGCTGCAGGTTAAAATGACATCAAGATTCCACCAGATGGCGCCAAATTAAAATCGCAATCATTTTTGTGTCGGTCCAAGATTGTAGAACTTGACTTTAACACGCACGTATGTTTTTAGCGTCGTTGACGCAGGGCTCCAGGCTCTTGCTACCTCACATCACCACCCTGCTGGACTACCTCAGCCGCGTGGTCCGCAACACCGACAGGCTCAAGAAGAAGAAATTACGTCCACACGTGTCCAAGGAACTCAACATCCTCTCCAAGTAAGTCATCGCCTCGTCCCTCATTTTGTCTCTCTTACATATGTCTTCCATTTTTTTTTTATTATTATTATTCATCTGCCAGGATCAGTCGGTTCGTTCGAGACAAGGAGCAGAGTTCAATGCTCATTGAGCTCTTGCTGCCTTACCTGTTGAGAGGCAAAAACTCTCAGGTAAGGATTTTGGTCAACATTTTTTTTTTATAGCCCATGAACGACTTGACTGTTGATTTCAGGAGACGGAATTGGACATCCTGGCCACCGTACAGAACTTGCTGCAGCAGTGCGTTCAGCCGTCGGCCTTCCTGCAGCCTCTCACCAAACTCTTCTCCGTCATTCACAACAAGGATCCCAGGAAGGCTCTCGCCTGCGTCTTCCATGTAAGTATTTTATTTTGAGGTGCTACTCGGTATCCAAAGTTTGACGAGCACCTCTGTTACCATCAGACGTTGTCCGACATGGATCCTTCGCTCAGCTACATCGCCGACGTGGCCACAAAGGTGAGCTACTTTGAGACCTCGACGAAACAAATGGATCCTTGACTGTCACCGCTCCGCTTCCAGCTCAACGCCTTCGACAGTCGCCATTTGGACGAGGTTCACTTCGACGTCCGCCTGACGGCTTTCCAAGACGCCATCAAGCGGATAAGGGAGATGAAGACCCTCGACCTCAACTACATCAACACCCTCATACACAACTGCTTCCACACTTACGAGGTGACGATTCGTGGGATGCTTCGCGACCGAGCTGATCACTTTTTACTTATACTTGGACTCGATCCCATACAGATCGAGGACATGTCGCTCGGCGACAACGCCACCTTGTGTCTGTCGGCCATAATCGTCCGGATAGCAGCAGTCGGCGCCGGAGAGAAGGTCTACAAGGACATCGTCCAGCACACCATCTTGGACGCCATACACAAGGGGCTTCAGAGCAAGAAGGAGGTATTTTCAACAAACGCTGCTGCCACCTAGTGGCGGGAAAATTACGTTTTCATAAAAATCTCCCGTCTTTTGTTAGAGCGTGCAGCACGAATACACCAACGTTCTCGCCTGCCTGGTGAAGACCTTCCCCACGAGGAAAGAGTTCCAAGACATGGTGCAGCTCACCGACTACAACGACCCCGAGTCGGACTTCTTCGAGCACATGAAGCACATTCAGGTACGGAGGTTTCTCAATCCGCTTCCCTCTTTGGATATTTATTTGTGCGCGTCTTCCTTCAGATCCATCGTCGGGGTCGAGCCCTGAGGAAGTTAGCCAAGCAGCTAACGGAGGGCAGCGTGATGTTGTCACCGCGTTCCTTGCAGAATTACATCATGCCGTACGCCTTGACGGTGCTGACGGATGAGAAGTTGCTGCAGGTGACGCTCACGTTGTCAATCCCGCCATGAGTTTGATTTTGAGTGTTAATTTTTCTTTTTTCGTGGCGCACCGCAGCGCGAGAACATGACGACGGCGTGCGTGGACATCGTGGCCGCCGTGTGTCGCCGGCTGACCTGGTCCAAGTACTTGTACTACCTGAAGCATTTCGTTCACGTCCTGCAGACGTCGAAGGTCGAGCAGAAGCTGGCTGTGAAGTGAGCGGGACACTCAACCCGAATTGGAACTCCTCTCATTTTGTTGTTATTTTAATTTTATTTTTCTGTAACCTCCAGCTTGCTGGTCAAAATCCTCGAGGCGTTCCACTTCGACCGAGAGACTCTCACCCGAGAGATGGAAGCTGCGAAAGCCAGAGAAGGTAAAAGCTTTCTTGTTGGGTTGAAAATATAGTCGATATAACTTGAATGAGCGTTTTTTTGAAGATGCAACGATGGACGTCGAGGAAGACGCTGCGGCCGAACCATCGGTGAAAAGCGGGGGCGACGAAGCCACGGAAATTGACGAGAAAGCGAAAACCGAGAAACCGCCGGCGCCTCCCAAACCCGTGGCGGTTTCCTGCGGTCTGCCGCAAAGCGCATCGCAGCTGGAGGTTCTCCTCAGCACCATCCAGGAGAGCGTCACCAGCAGCGTGTTGCCTCGCCTTCATAAATGCCTCAATGCCAAGGTATGATTTTTTTTACCCACGTGGATGTCAATCAAGAATAGTTACAAGCCTTGCGGACATTTAGGTGAAACGTGACGATGAGCACAAAGCGGTGAAGTCAAAGCAGGTGAAGGAAGAAGAAGTGGCACGCATCCCCATCGCCTTCGCCATGGTCAAACTCATGCAGACGCTTCCTCCGCATATCCTGGAGTCCAACTTGCCCGGGTACGCCGCTTATTTTATTTTTTTGCGCTCAGCAAAAAAGGATCAACAATGTCTTTCCATCCAGGATCCTCATCAAGTTGTGCGTGATACTGAGGAACCGATTCCAAGAGGTGCGCGACGTCGCCAGGGCAACGCTGGTGAAGATCATCGAGACGCTGGGCTATCGCTACCTGCGCTACCTCCTCAAGGAGATGCAGGGGATCCTCGTTAAAGGCTACCAGGTACCAAAATATTTCAGAAATCAAATACGGCACACCTCTGATTGTGTGTTTTTGTCTCGCAGGTCCACGTTTTGACATTTACAGTCTACCAGCTGCTCTTGGCCCTCAGCCCAAGTCTGAAAAGCGGCGACCTGGACCCGTGCATGGGCATGCTCATCAAAGTATGGGTGCTTCAGTCTCATTTCTGACTCGCTCGTTTTTAATCTTCACTTCTCATCGCGGCCGCTCAGATCTTCAACCACGAGCTGTTCGGCGACGTCGCCGAGGAGAAGGAAGTGAAGGGCATCGTCTCTAAGCTGATGGAGGCGCGGCACAGCAAGAGCATGGACTCCTATAAGATTCTGGCCCAGTTCTGCAGCAAGGAGAGCATCACCATGATTGTTCTCCCATTGAAGGAGGTGGGCGGAGTCCAGTCGGATGATGTCATTTTTTTTTCCTCCATGAGGTTTAACCATTCCTTGCGTCATTTCAGATCCTGGAGGACTCAAAGAGTCTCAAGGTGTCTAACCGTGTGGCGGCGATTCTGCGGCGCCTGGTTCTGGGTCTCCTGGAAAACGCAGGCATGGGCGCCTCTGATATCCTCCTCCTGAGCCACAGTCTCATCAGCCAGAGTTTGCCTCTGCTCACCAAGAAAGACAAGTAAGGACACAAAGTGACGAGTCGACATTTTTTTTGGCATCGTTTACTTCACCACGCGTGTCGGTAGGGACAAAGCGTCAGCTCGGCCTCCGCCGGACCCTCGCCTGCCCCCTCCTAGCTGCTTACTCCTGCCTCCGACTCCAAAAAGGGGCGGGGTTAAAGCTCCGGTTAGCCGCCGGACCAACATGCACATCCTGGTGGAGGCGGGGCTTAAGGTAAGCACAAAATATCCATTTCAAGGGGGCTACTTGTCATCATCGCTCGTCTTCTACAGCTGCTCCATTTGAGTCTGAAGAAAGCCAAAGTGACATCGAGCATGGAGTCGGCCCTTGAGATGTTGGACCCTTTCGTGACCATGCTCCTGGAATGCCTCAACTCCATGCACGTCAAGGTGAGGAGCGGCTCGGATTCCCGCCAAAACGTGGAATCGAATCCCTTGTTCCTCGCTAATCAGGTGATCACGGAAGCGCTGGTGGCGTTCACGTGGGTGCTGAAGTTCCCTCTGCCCGCCGTGGCGAAGAACACCAATCAGCTGACCAAGCAGCTTTTTGTCCTGCTGAAGGATTACTCCAAGGCGGGAGCGGCGCGAGGGGAGAACTACCTCTTGGTCCAGGAATGCTTCAAGGTCGGAAATTGTGACAGTTACTTTGAGAAAGTCACTTTTTGTGCCGTAATTCTCGTTTTGCTCTTTTAGACCATCACCATCCTGGTGAAAAATGTAAACAACAGCAAGATATCCGAGGTCCAACTCCAGGTTCTGCTGGGGTACGCCGAGGAGGACATCTACGACCAATCTCGGCGAGCGACTGCCTTCGGGCTTCTGAAGGTCCTTTTTTTTTTCTTCTTTTTTTTTTTTTTTGTGCTCTGCTTAAATATTTCAATTTCCTCAATTGCGTCGCAGGCGCTTCTGTCGCGCAAGCTCATCGTTCCCGAGATGCAGCAGCTCATGATGAAAGTGGCCCAGCTGTCAATCAACGGGAGTAACTCCATGATCCGAGTCCACTGCAGACAGGTACGCGTGGAAAAACATGGCCACCGTCCCGTTTTTATTGTTTTTTTTTTCTTTCAGATCTATTTGAAGTATTTGCTGGATTACCCCATTGGGAAGAAGCTGCAGGACCACATGGACTTCATCGTGTCCCAGCTGACGTATGACCACGACACGGGGAGGGAGTCCGCGTTGGAGATGCTCGCCTTCATCTTCCAGACTTTCCCTGAGGTACTCCTCAAGCGAGGCCTTTGCTTTTCACAGTGCTAGCATTTTTTTTTTCTCTTTTCTCCCAGAAATTACTGACCAAGTTCAACAAGCTCTTCTTCGCCCCACTGGCGCTGGTCGTGGTCAACGACGACTCGACGCGCTGCAAGAAAATGGCCGCCATGGCCATCAAAGCCCTCCTGACCAAGTTGAACGCCAACGAGCGGAACACTCTTTTCTCGCTCGTCAGAAGTTGGCTGGATGAAGAGAAGGCACGTTGGCTCTGCTCGCTCTTTTTTTTTTTTTATATTTCAACGTGGACTTAACGGTGTTGCAGGTGAGCCTGAAGCGTCTGGGCGCTCAGCTGTGCGGTTTGTTCGTGGAGGTCGAGGAGGACGAATTCGCCAAACGTTTGGACAACTTGCTGCCGCTGTTGGTGAAGGAGCTCGACCCCGACAAATACGATGACGTGAGATCTGAAAATCCTTTTTGATAGACACGGGTCCCATCATCACCTATTTTGATGACTTTCCTCGACAGATTGAAGAGGAGGAGGATGAGCGAGCAGCAGACAGGCTCCTTTTCACTTATCTGACGCTTGTCACCAAATTAATCCAACACTGCGGCTTCTTGGACCTCACCAAACCGCGTGACACCCTTGTCCAAATTTGGGGTAAGGCGCCCATTTCCCTTTTTTGACTCAAATATGAACCCGCTGTGTTTTTTTTTTTTTTTTTTGTAGGCCACGTCGAAGCCCATTTGCGCTACCCTCACTGCTGGGTGTGGCTGACCGCCTCGCAGCTTTTCGGCCAGCTCTTCGCCGCCCGCCAGGCCGAGGAGCTGGCGGCGGCGTGGAAAGAGAAGAGAGGCGGGAAATCGCAGCCTAAAGTAGCCACCACTTTTATCACAAGCAACTTGGATAAAAGGGTAAAGGTCAATCAAGTGATTTTTATTGTTACAACTTTTCCAATCTTGTCGTTTATTCTTTTTCCGCAGATGAGAGAGCTGGCGTTATCCTTCTGCCATCAACTGCAGTCCAAATTCTTAGACACGGCGTCCGGGGAGCAGGTGATCAAAAACCTCCTCTTCGTGGGCAAGGTCATCTATCTCCTCTCCCCGGAGTCGGACATCGGCTCCCCTGAGGAGGAAACGGAGGAGGAGGAGAATGAAGATGAGGAGGAGGATGAAGAAGACGACAACAAAGACAACAAACCTCCATCGCTGCTGTGGCTGATAAAGAAGCTATCGCTAATGGCTAAAAGGGAGGCGGCAAACAATCCCAAAATTCCCCTGAAGGTACCAAAACAAATATTTTAATGCCGCCACACAAGAAGTTGAGTAAGAAACCAAATGTTGATTTTATTTTCAGAGAACCTGTGTTTTTAAATTCCTGGGAGCAATCGCAATGGACCTCGGCAAGGAGCGACTCGGTCCCTATTTGACCACCATCATCGCGCCGCTCTACAGAGAACTGGAGAGCACCTACGCGGAGCAAGGTAAAAATTAATTCGCCATCCCTTCCGAAAAGAGAAAGCTCTCGCCAATGCCGAGTTGTCGCCGTCAGACCCGACGCTCAAGAACTTGGCTCAGGAGCTGATCGAGCTGATGAAGAAACAAACGGGACTGGAGACGTTCTCGTTGGCGTTCACGGCGGTGCAGAGGCAGTTCGCCGTCAGGCGTACCAAGCGCAAGCGGCAACGAGCTATGCAGGTACAGACGGCGTAGCATTTGAAATTTTTAGGAACTCTTTTTAAAAAAATAGATAAATGTCAGTATAAAAAATTTTTTTTAAAGGTGTGGCACAACTTAACTTTTGTTTTTGTCTTCCAGGCTGTGACCAACCCCGACATCGCAGCTAAGAAGAAACTGAAGAAGCACCTCAATAAAATTGAGGCCAAAAAGCGCAAGATCGAGTTCCTCCGGCCTGGGTATAAAGCCAAGAAGCACCGTAGCCACGCGCTCAAAGACCTGGCCATGGTGCAGTGAGTCAATCACGGAACTTTTTTTTTCGTAAATACGTTCGGTAAAATGACATTTTTCATCTTTTTTTGTGTGTATAGCATTTTTATAAATCCTCTTATAATTCTATAAAAACAAAACGGTTTCAACACAAATGTTAGAATCACCAAAAGTCTTTACTGAGAATCATTTTGACTGTACAAGCAGATATAAATATGCAACCATTCAGTTTTAAGCAGTTTTCCATAAATTCATTATTCTGCAAAACAATAGGGGGGGGGTAAATACACAATACAAAATAAAGTCAAGGTGGGGAGGAAAATGGATCTACTAAAAGTACAAAAAGAGACTGCAATAACACTTTGAGTGTAAAGAATTGGCGGAGCGTCACGGCGTCTCTCGTTCGTTTTAAGCGGTCGAGACTTCCGGGTGATGGGAGCGAAGAGATCCGACCAAAGGCCACCCAGGTTTAATGTTATACTTGGTGACTCTCTTTGATTTCCTAGTAATAAGTGTAACCTGGTCCGTCCGTCACTGCGTTCCAACAATGCTTCACGCCGTCTGTAGAAACGAGGCCTCTGCTTTTCAGTCCCAGGTTTGGCCGGAGTAGGCGGGACGCGAGGTCAGTCACGTGGCTTCATACAGAAGGATATTTACAAATAAGGGGACGAGTGTCGATGTCTTATTTTAGTCTACTGCCGACTCTTGAGTGAATCCACCAACCTGCAAAGAAACATCTGTAAACACACTGAATCGTTCTTTAATTTGTTTAAAAAACAAAAACACATACCACTCCATAGCTTCATCTAAACCTGTGCCTTTGGTCGCCGAGGTTTTGAAGATCTGCCACTTCCTGTCTTTGAGGGCGGGGAGGCCCAGCGCGGTGGCCACCTCTGCCGGCGTCATGGCCTGGTCCATGTCTTGCTTATTGGCAAACACCACCAGGATGGCCTTCTTCAGTTCCTCCTCCTGGTGTTAAAGAAAAATTACATCACCGTCTCGAGATTATTAATCGGTTTAATTGACTCGCCTCTAACATGGCCACAAGCTCGGACTTCGAGATGCCCATTCGGTCACGGTCGCTGCTGTCCACCACGTAGATGACGGCGTCCGTGTTGGAGTAGTAGCACCGCCAGTATGGCCTAGGAGAAGACATAATTAATACAAATAAGAGGCTGATCTCATTCTAAATTAGTGCCGGATATGTACCGGATGCTCGTCTGGCCTCCCAGATCCCACACTTGGAACTTAAGATTTTTGTATGTGACTGTCTCCACATTAAAGCCGATCGCTGCGGGAGAGGGACAACTTTTAGTTCTCAGACTGGTTGGGAAGCAATGATTTAGCCACAGTACTTACTGGGAATTGTGGTGACCACCTCTCCAACTTGCAGCCGGTACAGAATAGTAGTTTTCCCTGCACCATCCAAACCTAAGATGAGAATTCTCATCTCCCTGGTTCCAAATAGGCCAGAGAAAAGACTGGAGAAGAAGCCACCTAGGAATACACATGCGTTTTGCTGTATTAACCCGTCTCCAAGCAGCAACAAATTGATTCCTTCAATTTTGCAATAGATGCAAAGATATGGAACGTGAAGAATTAGTTTAACAATGACGACGTCTTTGATCCAGCCGGATTGACTGGTTAGCCAACTTTACCTTAGCAACAGTAGCCAAGTACGATTGGAGTTGAAAACCTCAAGCTGTCATTTTGCTGCGAAGTGTTTTACACTGAGGTGACTCTTTTTTTGTTGTTGTTGCATAACTAGGCTAGATCGGTTATGTTTGAAGTGTGCACTCTACACCAAAACAATCATTGCAGGGAGCTAACATGGCATGTAGCTTTAGCCAGTTTAGCTAAAACCCTAAAATGAAGTCGACAAGCAAGAATAATTACAAACTAGAGCGTTTTTGCGGTAACTCCAAGAGCTTGCTTATTATTCAATAAATATAAATTAGGTTTTATTTCAAAATACGCACCCATATTTCTATAAGACCACGGGACACGTCTCGCAGGTTGATCTGAAAGCTTCCGTGTGGTGACGTGTTATTGGGTGACGTCATCCACCGACACGGAAGCTTTCTTACACGTTTTAACATATGTTACATGCAATTTATCATGTCTTATAAAAATGATATTTAAATTTTTAGTAACCCTATTTACACAAAAGTCTTAAAAGATTCCAAATTTAAAAACAGGGTTTTCATCGAAAGTGCCGCTGGTCGAACGAAAGCTGTATGCTTAAAGTGCTTATTCAAGAAGCCAAATCGTTTCTAAAACGTTTGTATTGAGTGTTTATAAAACGTTTTTATTTAGCGCAGAGTATCTTTGTTATGGACTACAGATCATTTCAAAATGTTTAGTCTTAAATGTCTTATAATAATAAATAAGCGCATAATTCTGAAACAATGTTGCAGGGGGGGAAATGAGTATTTTTCATCTTTTATACAAATACAGTAATAATCCAAAGTTTGAAAACACCTTCAAATTTAAAATATAATAAAATATAATCAATTTAAATATTCTCTCCAGCAGTCATTTCCGTTCCGTTCAAGTTTAATGACAGCTAGTGTATTTTTTTTAACAATTTTGACCCGAACATTTATTAAGCATTAAAGGGAATTTTAACACTAGTTTGGTTGTGAACGCAACTCGAGCCGGAGCGAAGGAGTTGCCCCTCTCTCAACATCATCAAATTTATGATCTCTCTTGGAGGAATATCCTCTCGGTGAGCTGCGGCTTTAATTTTGAAAAAAGAAAAAAAAATGCAAGCCTTTTGCAGCAAGTCGAGCATGCGGGTTTGAACCCTCTTCGTCCACGGATGGGTCTGGCGGCGCCTATCGCCTGAGACATCAGTTGCAATCCTCGGCGAGACGCAGACGGGATGGGGGAGCGTTCGGACCGAGCCCCTCTGCTGGACTGGGAGGAGGTTCCGTCCGCGGAGAAGCCCACCGGTGCTGACAACCGGGAGCGACTCCCAAGTCCCTGTGGCTCGCCGGCTTCCACCGTGCCGGGGCTTGGGTGGAGCGGCGCTCCGGGGGGTCCAGACGGCTGCGGCGCCCCGCCCGCGACCTCCATCACCCAGGCGGGCGTGGATGGATTGCTGCGCCCCGACGCAGTGGAGCATCCCTCGGATTCAGGACCCGGGGATGTGCAGCTAGAAGAACGGATCGTGACGTGGGAGGAAAAGGACCAAATCGTCTCGGTTTTTGTGGTTGCGTTCAACACCAGAACAGGTGGGACATCAAATATGCAACACACCACTATGACGATTGCAGTTCATTAGGTACACACAAATATCTCTTAAAACTGCCTTCATTTTTATGTATTACCAATCACAACAATTCTATTTTGTGACTATTCCTAATAATATCAGTAAAAAAGAAAGCACAGCGAGGACAATCCGTGTCTGCATGTCTCAAACAGGTGTGGCCCTGTTTTATGACCTGGCCTTGAGTTGGGGAAAAAAAAATAATCGGTGATTAATTAGTCATCTTAAGACTGCTACCCTCTCCATTTTCTTCTCAGGCTTCCAGCGAAACAGTATAGCCAAGTCGGCTCACTGATCCACAGGAACAAAACATGAATAAAACAGCAGCTTCTGTGCAAAGGACAGCTGGGACACTTGATGGCGGTTGGGTGGGCTTGCATTTTGCTTTCACAGTGGGCTTAACAAAGCTTCTTTGCTCTAATAAGATTTTGCCCAATTTACTTGCATCATTTTTCAACTCCAAAAGTTAAATACAACCGAACAGAACTTAGGCAGTAGCTCCAAAAATTGCATTCCTGACCTCTTATCAGTCCATATTTACTCAACCGCCGCAGAACGTATTAAAGAAATCGACCCCGGGGTGTCCGTGTTGTTAACATGATTTATGTGTGCGTGTGGCAGGCAACATGCTTGAGTGGTGCCTGCCCAAGGATATGGACCTGGATGGAGTGGAGTTTAAAGCCATCGCCAGCGGCTCCCACAGAGTCACCACAGACTTCATGTAAGCGGCTGCCAATTGCATGTAAATATTTCATTAACAGTTTGTTAGTGTTCATATTTTACAAGCATTTCATTCATATTTGATTGATTCTGTTATATCTAACTGAAAAACAAAATTATTGTCAAAATTACATTTGAATTAGATCAGAAAAATGTATTTAAAGTATATTAATTATTATATATTTATTAAAGAACAGTTTTGGTCAAATAATCAATTGAATTAATAAAAAAATAACAATAAAACAAATGCATGAAATTAGAATGCTATTTGATTTGATTTATAAAACACTTTATTTATAAAATACTCATAACACTTATTTTAGAGGACACTTTTAACTCGTTAAATATTAAAAATAAAATTCAACCCAAAAAAATGAACATCTTGAACAACAGAATAAAATCCTGTATCTTCCTCTTGGCAGAATGTGCCGCCAGTCAAAAAAAAAAAAAATTTTTTAAAAAGCAGCTCAGCCATCTGGCCATGTCGGCGCATCCATGATTCACAGGCTTTATCTGCCCCCCCTTCCCCCTGCCCAGATACTTCCGGAAAGGCTCCTACTTCGGCTTGGCCTGCTTTGCCAACATGGCGGTGGAGAGCGCGGCGGAGCGCGGCGCCAGGATGAAGTCGGTGGGCATCCTGTCGCCTTCCTACACTTTGCTCTACCGCTACATGAGCTTCTTGGAGCACCAAGTCAGGTAATTCCTCAACTCTGGCCTCCAGTCACTCATGTGCCTTACTCATCCACTTTCACAAAGAGCTCCTTGTTGCTCACGAGATAGCTGACATCTCGTGGATGCTTTCTCACCCCTCCCTTTTTTTTTTTTTGCTCCCGAACCAGACTCCAGCTTCAATCCCCGGGCCACTACTCTCCCTTGGAGGCCTTCTACGAGGACAAGAGGGCACTGCAGCTCCCTAGCAGCGATGACATCGTTTCTCTTTGCCCCATCAGTGCCTGGGGGGCCGCCATCAATCACAGCATGCATCCAGAAATGAAGGTTAAAAGTCACCTTTTTTTTTTTTCCTTTCTGGTTTTAAAGAGATTTTTTCCACCAGATCACCCACCCGGCTGGCTGCATGTCCCAGTTCATCCGCTTCTTCGGCGAGCAGATCATGGTGTTATGGAAGCTGGCGCTGCTCCGCCGGCGGATCCTCATTTTCTCCCCGCCCCCAGTGGGCGTGGTCTGCTACAGAGGTGCGGAGAAACTTTTTACCGACAAATCCGACATTGTTTTACGCCCGCTGTCCTCCCCTTCCGACGCTTAGTGTACTGCTGCTGTTGCCTGGCAAACATCTCCATCCCCGGGGTGGGCGTGGCCGTGCCCGAGTTCAGGCCTTTCTTCTACGTCAACGTGGCCGACATCAGCGCGTTGGAGAACGAGCTCTCCTACGTGGCCTGTGAGTAAAACCCGCATATCATTTAATTTCCCATAATTAATTCAGCCATTTTTTTTTTTCTATCAGGCACTACCGAGAAGATCTTTGAGGAGAAGCGAGATCTCTACGACGTCTACGTGGACAACCAGAACGTCAAGACCTACCGAGAAGGTCTCAAGCCATTGCTCCGCATCAGCACCGCCGATCGGGAGAAGTATCGCAAGCTCACCGAGCAGAGGTGAGGAATAAAATTTTCGGATGAGTCTTACTATTTATTGATTGCATGATTTCCATCGATGCAGGAAGATGCTGCTGTACTCCCAGGAGGAGAACGGGGACTGCGTGTCCAGCGAAGAAGATCTCTTTATTCTGTAAGTCCTCATGAGTCAAATATTGGTCAAACTTATCTTCTGAGCATGCCCATTTGATTACAGGTTTTTCCTGGAGCAGAACAACAGGATTTTCCAGATCCTGAGCGAGGTGGCGGCCAGCTTGGACCCGACGCTGACGGCCGAGAACGTGAGGGCCATGGGCCTGGACCCGCACGGCGACCGGCTCTTCCTACTCCACCTGCTGGAGATCTACGGCTTTGACACGCTGCTGCTGTCCGACCAGCTTTGCTGCAGCTGAGACGCCCATCCTGGCATCCGAAAAAAACGAATCATCATTTTTGGTTGATCTTTTTTTTATTAATAATCTCGTCGCGTCCTGTAAATAATTTTTTTGTCTTTTCAGTGTCGGTCTGCCGCAGGCCGAGTTGAAGCATTTATGTACAAATCAATTTATTTGTAAAACGTCAACGCTGTCATTGAACTGTATTTGAAGGACGTATTTTTTTTTATTTTTTAGCCGGAGCTGAGACCAAATTGAAATCTTTAAAGTGGTGTCGGCGCAGACCTTTTTGCACGCTGCCAGCTGAGCCTCCTCATCCAACGTCCAGTTGGGCTTTGAACACTAAGACAAGCACAGCTCCGCAGGGAGGAAGCTAAGTCTTTTTTTTTTTTTTCCTCTGTCGTGGTACCTTAATTTATTCCCCCATCGAAATGAATTCTTGCCCAAATCATAAAAACATCCACTAAAACTAAACTATTAATGCTAATTCCATTAGCCCTTCTGTGGCATTTCCCATTATGTGTTAGCATTAAGCTAGCATATTTTTCACAAACCTTTTTTTCTAAATAGGTACCATTGTAGTTCCCTTCGTGAATTAATTTTCAGTTCAATGGCTGTGACGTTCATTGTGATAACACAGGATCAAATGAATGTTTTCTTAAGGTCGTTCCAATCCTGTAAAGTCTCATTTGCTGAACTCAAGCAAACCTCTTAGCAGTTGTAGACACAGCCCGATTCATGTTAAAAACTATTTATTTATTTTACTGTAAACCATTTCAGAAATAAAGTACCCCCACCACCTGTGAGGAAAAAGCAATTTTCCATTTGAATGTCGCCTATTTCTAAACAATAATAAATTCTTCCCCGCTGGATTCGCTGGCGCCATCGTCCGTTTTGAGAGCGGCCAACCAGGTCCGTTTGACATCTGCGTCGTCGCAGGTGAACGTGTGGCAGCTTTTGGATTGTCTTAAATTAAAGCAGGATTGTCCTTGAAGTTCCTGAGGGGGATCTTCTACTATGCAGCCCAGGAGAGGAATACAGGAGAGAGGCTTCACATCCTGAGGGGAGGGGCGGGGAAGGGCTGAGTCCATCTTTTTTTTTGTTGGAAAGAAAATTTTGTAATTTACCTGTTGAGCAGCATACAAAGAGAGCACCAGGGGTTCCGTTTTGGTGATGACAGCAAATACCCGCTGCCACGTTTTGGGATTGTCACCATATTGCAGAAAGCCGCTTATTACGCAGGACGCTGGAAAAGTCTCTGACTGGGAAACACATTTTGAATTTTTCCCCAAAACAGGTATTATCATTATTATTTTTATTTTTATTCCTAAAAAAATATTTTTTAAATATTATTAAGATTGAATTCCTAAAAATGAGCATTTGTTTTAATTACTATGATGGAATTAATTGCAAGACGCTCACCTCCGCGGTCGGCTTCTTCGTGCTCCCCCCCCCTCCCTCCTCTCTGTCCCGTCAGAACGGCGTAGCAGGACTTGCACACTTTGTTCATCTTGTTGCCGTCATACGCCAGCGCCACCTTGTTGTCGGAGCACTTCCAGCACACCACGCAGCCGCAAGCCCGGCAGTGATGTCGGCGTCTGGTCAGCGCGTTGAAGGGCTCCCGGCACTTCATGCACACCGTCACCTCGTTGTCGCGGATCCAGCGAGGGGCGCGCCGCCCGAGCTCCTCCTCCTAAAAAACCAGACCCTCAGCCGAGCGTCGCCTGGCAGGTAATCTCCTACTTACCGGTTCCTCCACAATCAGCTCCTTTGACGCCAACTTGAATGTCTCGTTTTTCTTCTGGAACACGTCGATGGCGTCCTGGATCACCTGGAGAACGCAAAGATGATTTATTGACCCCTCTCAAAATAAAATGCCACTGAATGTATCCAATTACCTTTATCCACTCATCTCGGTCCTGTTCCGAGCTAGAACCAGACCAGAAGAAATAATATGTAGGCGTATAACGTCACAATCAGAACCAGTATGGGTTTGGAAAAACTCATACGTGGCTTGTAGTTCCAGGGTTTTCTCCTTTCCCGACACCTGGAAGGTGTTCGGGTGGTCCTCATTGATGGTCCGCTGAACCTGCATGCCGTCCACTCCTATACGGCAGCGTACGGTGAAGCGTTGGCCCGCCAGGCTAAACTTTGGCGTGCAGCACAGGAGGAAGTTGTTGAACTGTTGAGACAAGTGAGAGTGAGATCCAAGTGGATCCAAAAAAGAAAAATGGAGTCGTACCAGAAAGAGATGGCGCTCCATGGCCGACATGTTTCTGGCGGCGAGCTTGAGCAAACGGCCTTCTCTGAGGAACTCGTTGGTGGGGTTCACCACTTCCTCCTCGCCGACCATCTCGTAGATCTCCAGCAACCTCTTGATGCTCTCCTATACGAGACCCCCCAAAAAAATGACCTTGGCGCTTTACATTCAAAGATGGCGGAGACTTACTGCTTTTTGGATGGCGCTGTTTGAGTGATTGGCAGCCATGGAAATTGTCTGCAGGGATTCTGCGCGGAACCAAGATGGTCCAAACTTGTTAAAACTGATATTTGTTTCTCACACCGAATGACGATACTCACTCTGAGCAAACTCGTAGTCCGGGTTACTCGGGGGTACGTTATTGACGTAATCCCTGAGCATCATCTCATAGCGAGGGATTCTCTGAACCGGTTCCAACATGTGATGCTCCAGCGTGAGATTGCCGCACACTTCCTGACTCTACACGGGACAAAAGAACTTCAAACTATCTTCTGGGATAACAGAGGACTTGATTTTTTTCCATACCTGGATGTCTTGGATGATATTCCGGAACGCTGACGAGCGCTCAGTCCATATTCTCACCAACTCCATGGCCTGGTCGAAGTTCCTGACGTAATCGGCGTACATCCTCAGGAAGGGGGCGTGCTGCAAGAGGACGTTCCCCAAACCGGGACGCTGGTGCCTAGATGGAAAATATTGGATAGTTCCTCTTGACCTTCACTAAACCCCGAGTAGGACCTACCAGCGTCCGATGCAGTCTTCCAGGTCGGGCAGCAGGAAATGACTGTGGAAGGAGTAGATGGACGAGATGTTGGAGAAGATGTTTCGCACCACGTCAGCCGGAAAGGAGCCTCGTCCGGCTTCGTCGGTCAATCGAAGACAGAAAACCTGCAAGTATATTCGGTGGAAGTTGCGGCTCAAGACCGAGACCACATCCCCCGAACTGACCTGGTCCAGGAGGTGAAGGCGAGCCACGTAGGCTCTCTCCGTGTGAAGCAGTTCCCTGACAATATTGAACAGCTTCTGCTCCGTGTTGTCCTCCTTAAGCTCCTCTGTCTTCTTCTCAACGCTCTCTTCACACTGTTGGTCTTCACGAGTGCCTTCAGTCCATTTGCAGGAGAACTTTGATCCCACCTTGATCTTGGCGCCTTTTTCGGTATGGTCGGGTTGTCGGTTTGGAATGACTTGGTCGTCGGTGCGATTGATGGTGATAGCGGGTCTATCACTTGAAGGAGAACGTTCTGATGGAGTTCTGTAAAAAATAAATCTGGAGTCACTGAAGGGACTTTTAACCAAAACCACAATGGTTGATTGGTAGCTATGCAAAGACCAAACAAAGCTAAGGTCAAAAGTCAAAAATCCAACCTTTCATCCAAGTACACAATGAGGTTGGGCACACTCAAAGACTTTCCCGTGCTCTTCTCTTGTCCGTCATTCTTCACGCTTGGGATTCTGTTCAACCCCAGCCAGGATTTCGAGTTACTCGCAGGGGTGTAGCTGCCCATCATTCCCTGAACGGGGCTAGGGGTCTTTAGTAGTCCCATGAGAGGGCTTCGGTTTCTCGGGTTCAACTTAGCCGGACTGTGGCTTCCCTCCTTAAACGGGCTGCAGTTGTGGATGCCTCTCTTGCCCGGACTCGGGGACCCAAACGCCGGACTGGTCGCGAATTTGGGGATCTTTTGAGAAGGGGACAACCTGGTAGGGCTTGTCCGCGGCTCACTCAGAAAACTCGGTCCGGCTTTGCTAGGACTTGGGGACACGTGATAGCAAGTCACTTGGATTGGAGTCTTGTTTTCATTCAAAGGCTGCGGGGATGGTCCGGTCCTCATCGGAGTCTGGAGGTGCGCTGGTTTTGGAGGTACTACGAGGACAAACTTATCAGAATCGATCGACCTCAGCAAACTTGAGCTCACCTTGTGGTTTGAAGGGAGTTCTCTTGGACGGGCTCATTCCATCTTGGTGTCTGGAATTGTCCGCCGATCCGCAAGCGTTGTTGCAAGAACCTCCGCAGCTGTACACGCCACTGCTCACCTCTGAATGAGCGCTACACGTTAGCATAGCTCCTTTTAAAAAACAACGTTGACCATTCGGAAACTTTGACCCCGAGTCTGATTGGATTACTTCAAATCAATTTAAAAACAGTGAGTCAAGTTTCTTTAGGACTAAACTGAAAAGTTTAATTGAATTAACACACAAATCTGCACTGATCTCCATTTTCCGTTCTTACCGTACATGAACTTCTGTGGCCAATATTCCATAACGTGAAGAGTTCGCGGCTCACTACAGAACTGATCTCACGAGCGTCACACTTCTGCTTTCTCACTTCTGCGTTGTCTCATTATGTGCTGATTTAAACATATGCAACCGGCGCCGTTGATTTCGCTCCTCCTGCAGAAGCTCTGGATAAATATTTTCCAGTGTGGCTGACACTTGGAATACATTTCCAGCCTGAATTTTATTGCTGCATTTGTCACTTATATGAAGAAGAATAGTGATCCTTGGCACTGTTGACTCCATATTCTATCAGTACCATTAGTCGTGAGGAGGGGGGGGTAAAACAAACCCTTCAGCAGAAGAACACTAAGCCTTTGTGTGATTGCCAAACAAAAAGCAGCAAAAGAGCAAAGTCCAGGCTGAATCAGGGGAAAGAGATTTGCCAAGCCGATAATCCAACAAGCGCCAATTAACACGATTCACAATGCACGTACGCGCTAAGAACACATGACGTCATTGTTAGTGAGTTGACGTAATATGAAATGATGTAAGAAGTAGTTTGAGTCAATTACAACACGCGTGACGTTTTTTTTTTTAAACGGACAAACAACATTTTATGTTAATACCCAGTGTGTTCATTTGGCTTTATAAAGAATAATAAAGTAAATTATTTTTCCCGTGAGAGTAATTCGTGGGAATTTGATTAAAGGTGTGTTTTGAGTGAGTGCAAGCTCACCTGTGTGACAATCCGGGGCATCGCTTTTCGCCTTGCGTCGGACCGCCACGCGTCTGAATTCCTCCACGCCGCGGCTGCTGGTGTTCAGCGTCAAACTATTCCTCTTCTTCAGGTCAAACATGCTCAAAGTGTCTCAACTTCGCTGTGCAAAAAAAAATGTTTCATTAATATGTGAGAGGAGGTCCAAAAGTTGGATGCGTGCGGTGAGACGAATGTGTGCCAGGTGGTGTGGCAAAGCTGCTGCAGTTAATTATGGAGAGGCGGAGGACTCCATTTGCTCCATGTTATACCGCGATGCGCCTTATAGATGGCGCCAGATTGCCAATTTAAATTCTCAATTTTGTTAATTCGATTGATTTTTCCGCAGTTTATTTGGATCGTGTTATTTATTAGTTCATGTGCATCTCATATCGGTAATTGTAGTGAAAAAAAAATACCTACTCTAGTTTTTTTTGTCTTTTTAACATTTTAACGTTTGTTTATATTATGATAATTTCAGCATTATTTTGCTCACGGTATAAATAAAAAGCAACAAATATTTGTTGTTTTATCTGTACTACCTTTCACCGGCAGATGGCGTAAAAGAGTTAAAAAATAAACAATGGAAAGGAATGAGAGGGGCGGGGCAAACAGGCCACCAGTGTGGCCGGTGTGCATCGTCACAATCAGTTCGGCTCGGAGAGCGAACGGCACCCGGAACAACCGGTCTCACTTTCGCTTCTCCATTCTTCCCTTTTCCCTTTTATTGCATTGCCTTGTCAGCTACCAAAGATGTCAGCCAGGCCGGGATTCTACCGACAGGAGCTGAATAAGACGGTATGGGAGGTGCCGGAGCGATACCAGAACCTTACGCCAGTTGGATCCGGAGCATACGGTTCGGTGTGGTGAGTATTCGTGTGTGCAGGGGCGAGGCTGCAGCCCAGAGATGCCCGCATGCATGTTGGCTGTGCCATTAAAACGAAACGTTTTTTTTTTCCCTTTAACAAGACATTTAACCAAATCAGCTAATTATTTCGAAAAAGTCAAATAATCACATTTTGTTTACACTGTGACACCGTCGTAGTAATTCAACCTATGCATTCCTCTTTGATGGTGCATTAAAACCTCTTGAGTTGGATGTCATGGTTGCTATGGCAATAACCAGCCCCGACAGCAATCAATTAAATTCATATTGAGACAAAATGGCAGATTTCAATTTGCGACCAATGTGTGTGCCAAGTGGCTCGGCAGAGCTGAGACCAAATCGGGACGTTACATAAAGAATGTGGCAGGATGACTCTGTAGTTTCTTTCCAATGCATAAAAAAAAATACTCCAAATGTACCTTTTTAAAAGTGACTTACTCATAAAAGTAGTTTTTTTACGACTATTGCAGTATTTGGATTGAATCACGGTTACTTTTGGCAATGTGTTGTTAAAAATTCTCCTGATAGCTTAGTAACATTCAAATTCTTTTTAAAAAAAATATATATTGTCCCTTATCAAGTGTAATTTCACAGGTTTCATTTGAAATCCTGTGTGCGATGGTGTGACACGATTGGGACTTCCTCTGTTGGGAAACCGATTTACTTTCTGCTCTTGCGCAAGACTATTTCTTCACCTTTAACAACTTCTTATTTGCGTTAGTGTATTTAAGCTAAAATATAGTTTGTTATTTGACTTAAAAGTTTGTTGTGTCTTTGTTTTTTGTGGGTTTTTTGTTTCCTGCTTGTTTTGTTGGTTTTCTTTCATCTACTTATGTGTCAGCCAATCAGCTCGTTGCTTCCCCTTGGTCCCGCCCACTTGTTTTGTTAACAATTTATCGCATTTATCAGCTCGTATTTAATCATTATAATTATTTTTGCTTTGTTGATTTCTTAAATGATATAAAACACACCAAAGACATTCCTCTCCAGGGCTCTGCTTTGCATTTTGCATGAGAATGGGGGAGGGGGGTGGTGACTTTTGTATGCATCTATTTTGTTGGTTTTCATGGGAAACCCTCTTGGGACCGAGACCCGGGCTCATATTCTTTTCCATTGTAGCATAGCTGAGATATCCATACGTCATCGATTGGGATTATCCAGTTTCAATTTCATCTGGGCCACCGACAAGCATAAAGTTCCATTTTTGTATTTTACCAGTTGAATAAATGGCTATTATTCACGGTTATATATCAAAGATGAATATATTTAATTTCAAATCATGAAATCCATCGCTGAATAAACAAGATACTTGAGAGCATAACACTCCATGGACGGAAAATGGCATCATGGCGGAGACATGGCATGTGTGAGCTTCATGTCGAGAGATTGGTTGAAATCCGCCGGGGAGGGGGGGGGGGGGATCAGTGCAGTCAGGCAATGAGGACTGGAGACCAACATAAGGTCTAACCTAGTAAATCTCAATTCCCCTTTCCAGTTCGGCCTACGACGTGGTCCTGAGGCAGAAGGTGGCGGTGAAGAAGCTGTCGCGGCCTTTCCAGTCGCTAGTCCACAGTCGCCGCTCATACCGGGAACTCCGGCTCCTCAAGCACATGAAACATGAGAATGTTGGTGCATCCTGAATGCAGTCCGCCCGCCTCGCCTCGCCTTGCCCGCCTGCTTACGGATCCCAAATGTTCCATCTCGTTTAGGTCATCGGCCTGCTGGATGTCTTCACTCCTGCTGCAGCGTTGGAAGACTTCAATGAACTGTGAGTCTTGAAATAGAATTGTTGTCATGTCGTCACCTACATTGCTTTGTGTATTTTTTATTTTTTTATTTCAGCTATCTGGTGACTAACCTGATGGGCGCCGACCTCAATAACATTGTCAAATTTCAACGGTTGTCCGACGAGCACGTCCAGTTTTTGATTTACCAGCTCCTGCGTGGGCTAAAGGTGTGTTCCTGTTCCTGTATCAATCAAAAAAAATCTCGTTGTCCGAGGCATGCTTAAAATAGACGTCTCCAGCTGCTCAGCGTTACTATGGAGACGCCTCCGTGGGGGGGGGGGGGGTCGTATATGACCAAGTGCACAGCTGACCTTTGTCCTGTCATTTATCTCCTCATGCATGGCGGTGTCCAGTACATCCATTCAGCGGGATTGATTCACAGAGTGAGTGCCTCCACTTCCTGTCTGCTCGGCTATCAATTTCGCATTCACGATGAAATTTAACGCTACTACTTTCCTATCTGCAGGACCTCAAGCCAAGTAACGTGGCGGTGAATGAAGACTGCGAGCTGAGGGTAAGCGCTACCATCTTGACGTCTTTTCGGGGTTTGAATGAGGTCCCCCCCCCCGGCAGATCCTCGATTTTGGCCTGGCCCGGCAAACGGACGACGAGATGACGGGCTACGTGGCGACTCGCTGGTATCGGGCGCCGGAAATCATGCTGAACTGGATGCACTACAATCAAAATGGTTAATTTTATTTAATTTATTTAATTTATTTAATTTATTTAATTTATTTAATTTATTTAATTTGTTTAATTTGTTTAATTTAATTAATTAATTTATTTAAAATGGCTCATCATGACTTTTTATTGATTGATGTGTGGTCTTCACAGTTGATATTTGGTCTGTTGGATGCATTATGGGAGAGCTGCTGAAAGGAAAAGTGCTTTTTCCCGGCACAGACTGTATCCTTTATCAGCCGTGGAAAGAGGCCGCAGCCTTGTTTTTTTTTGTTTTTCCCTTCTCCCCACCCTCCATTATCTCGGCAAAGTGATCCGCCGAGGTCTTTTGGATTTGCATGACAATCTCTTTTTCCGAAGGTCAGCGCAGAATAGGAGCCGGGATTGAATGGGAGCCGCCACAAAGGGGATCCGACTAGCTCGTTTGCTGTGTACTAAAGCCAATTTAATTAGCTGATCTCGGGCGGAGTCTCTCTTTAACCTCTCCTGCTTAAGATATCGACCAGCTGAAGAGAATCATGGAGATGGTCGGGACGCCGACCCCGGACCTCTTGGAGAAGATCTGCTCTGAGCATGTGAGCACTTTTTATTCAAATATATTTTTGATGTAACTGAAAATAATTTGGTGTGCGCAGGCACAGAAGTACATCCAGTCTCTGCCTTTCATGCCTCAGCAAGACCTGGAGAAGATCTTCCGGGGAGCAAATCCATTAGGTGAGTACATCGTATGGACATTAGTATGATCCGGTATCACGTTTTGGTTTTCGTGTTTGCGTAGCGGTCGGTCTGCTGAAGCGCATGCTGGTCCTGGACTGCGATGGCAGGATCTCGGCCAACGAGGCTCTGGCCCACCCTTATTTCTCGCAGTACCACGACCCGGACGACGAACCCGAAGCTCCGCCTTACGACCAAACCCTCGAGAGTAAAGACCGCACTCTGGAAGAATGGAAAGGTGAGGTTCCACTAGGAACGTATCCAAGCCCCCCTATTGTTTCTGATCAGATGCGCCCTCTTGTGGACAGAGTTGGTGTTTACAGAGGTGAACGGCTTCAAAGCGTCGGCCGGCAAGTCCGGCAGCCTTCAGGTGGAGCAGTGACTCAAGGAGTCGGCACGTTTCACAATTACAGGGAAGATTTAAGGTCAAAAGTTGCTCGCTGTTCTGTTTCCCTTTCCGCGAGACCGAAAGAGGAACAACACGGCTCTCGGTGGTGATTCATACGAGAAAGCAACTTTGGAACAAGACACGCTAGGATTTCCAAAGAGAGAGCACAACAGCATCTGGCTCCTCATTGTTGCGAGGGAAAAATAAAAAAAGCTTAGCATTTAGCCCGCATACTGCATGAGGGTACCTTAACGGGAACATATCGCACACGTGCTTGATATACGCCGAGAGGTCCGTTTACAGATAAGTTAAAAATGCACAATGATTAATTTCCAGAGTCATCGCCCGCGCAGTTCTTACCATGGAATTCCTTACATGATCAGTTTATGAGGAATGCAAAAAGGGGGGGGGAATGTGAACCTTGACCTTGTAGAATTTCAGGGTGAAGGTTTTAGTCTTTGAATGTTGGATATTTCTACACGTTTGAATGTAAAATTGTATCTAAGTAATGTCGCAGTGGCTTCTGGATCGTCGGTGGAGATGTTCACAGGTAGCATGGAATGTTTTTAGTGGTTTGTTTTTTGGGGGGGGGCAGTATTAATTTTATGTTCTGTATTTCTGTTATGAACACTTTGTACGACCTAATGTATGTTTTAATTGTCAGACCATTTAAATTTTGACGTCATAAATGAAGGCTGTTGTGTCATTACCCGTGTATTTGTGATTTATATGTTGTAGTTGTAATTGCACGTTTGCGCCACAAGAGGGCAGCAACGAAATGGTTGTTTACATTGTCAACAAGATGCCATCAAAAAACGGCAAATTGAGCATATACAAAACGTTAAAAATAATTCATTTTATACTATAGGTCAATGCAATAGTATTTGTTGTAGCATTGCAATTCAAAAAGTTTGAATAATTTACCGTTTCTGTTGAAAAGTTGACAAAACGGCGACATTGGGGATTTTCCGCAAAATATAAAAAGTCCAGTTTAAATTTTTATCATCGATAGGTTAGATTAAAAATAAATAAATGCAGTCAAGCAGAATAGCAAGGGCAGATGTTTGTCCCACATTACAGACACACCCATAAAACTGCCCAGGGCGACCGACAGTCAACAATAGACGAGCTTGTGTGTGTGTGTGTGGGTGGGGGGGTGTACTGCGCTGCACGACCCCTGCAGGAATTCTGCCCCCCAAACTTCTCCGCAGGACACACTACGCTGCGCTGCTCCTGCACTTTGGATTTCCTTCCTCATGAGCATCCAGGACGCAGCAGAACCCAAGCGGATCAACAACCTCGCCTCCAGTTTCTCGGGGATGGCACTGAGAGGATCCAGGACGGGATTTTACCGGCAGGACCTCAACAGAACCGTGTGGGAAGTCCCGGAAAGGTACCGAGACCTGAGACAAATTGGGACGGGCGCTTATGGAACGGTCTGGTGAGTACCACTCAAACTGCAATTTTGACTAAAAAAAAAAATATATATATATATATCAGTCTGATATTTAAATGAGTTTCTTTAAATGAGCTCTTTAAGAAACTTTGCCAAGTCGGATCCCCTTACTTAGACACAGCTGGCTCCACAAGGACCCCCGCTTTGCTTTGTTGTCCCGTTGATGAGGGGGTCTGCAAAGAAAAGCACCCCCAGCTTCATTGTTAAAAGTCAAAGAACGTTTCTCCAGTTGACATTCAACACTTGGCGGGTGAAGCTTTAATTAACACCAGTATATTTAAAACCGTTTTTAAAAATTAAATGTCTGTTTTGTGCATATTTATTTCAGTGATTCTTTTGCTTACCGCTAGAGGGCGTCCACACTTTCTCTACTCTCCCGTTTTAGTTCAGCGTGGGACCGTCGGACCAGCTCGCAGGTGGCCATCAAAAAGCTCCACCGGCCCTTCCAGTCCAAACTTTTCGCCAAAAGGGCCTACAGGGAGCTCCGACTCCTCAAACACATGAAGCATGAAAATGTGAGATGAAATTATTTTCCTTAAAGCAAATATCAATGGAATTAATTGTTTACTTTTGTGTAGGTGATCGGCCTGCTCGATGTTTTCGCAGCGGAAATTTCCCTCGACCACATTCGAGACTTGTAAGCTCCAATTCCCTCTTGCCTTTTTTTAAAAATCAAATCATGAGGCTGTTTTAATTTTTTAAACCCACAGCTACTTGGTCATGCCCTTCATGGGCACTGACCTGGGCAAACTAATGAAGATGGAGAGACTGTCGGAGGACAGAGTTCAGTTCCTCGTCTACCAGATGATGAAGGGACTCAAGGTGAGAAAATTTGTCATTCCAAGTTTCAAAATACGACTCATAATCCCCCCCCCCATCTGTTTTAGTATATCCACTCTGCAGGGATCATCCACAGGGTACGTGACCTTTCAGATTAGGCACTTTTTTAGGGGGTGGGGGTCTGGATTCTTCCCGCTCTAGAAGCTTTGCTTTGTTTGCCTTTATCATTCCAGGACCTAAAACCAGGAAATCTAGCCATCAACCCGGACTGTGAATTGAAGGTACAGTACTGACATGGTCTTCCTGAATGACCTAACAATAAGACATTTTGATGACAACAGATTCTCGACTTTGGCCTGGCGAGGCAGGCCGACGCGGAAATGACGGGCTATGTGGTGACGCGCTGGTACAGAGCCCCCGAGGTCATTCTCAACTGGATGCACTACACGCAAGCAGGTTTTTGTCAAGTACAATGGAAACTACAGGGGCCCCAAGATTGAACCCTGTGGTACTATGGAAAGTTAATCCACCTATTTTTTGTTTTTTTTAGTGGATATCTGGTCCGCTGGTTGTATTATGGCTGAGATGCTGCTTGGGAAGCCGCTGTTCAAGGGCAACGATCGTATCCAGAGGAAATTGCGATGAAAGTGTTATTTAAATTGGAATGTGAACCTTGACCTCAAGCTTGTGCCAGACCTGGACCAGCTCAAAGAAATCATGAAGATCACCGGAACGCCGGCTGCTGATTTTGTGGTGAAACTACAAAGCCAAGATGTGAGTATGGAAGCCTGACTGAATGGGCAAAAGTATTGGGACGTTTCGGCATGACTGCATATTTCCCCCGACAGGCCAAAAACTACCTCAGAGGTTTGTCAAAGGTTCCCAAAAAGGATCTGCACTCTATTTTCTTCAAAGCCAGCTCGCACGGTACGTCACAAGTTTCATCCAGTGCTAAAAAAAAAAAATTCACACTTGTATTTTTGCGTCCCAGCCGTGTCCGTGCTGGAAAAGACACTGCTCCTCGACCCCGAGGAGCGAGTCAGCGCCTCGGACGCCCTGGACTTTCCCTTCTTCGCCGACTTCCGCGACACTGAGGAGGAGACTGAGGCGCAACCGTACGACCAAACCATGGACAATACGGACCTGACGCTAGAACAGTGGAAACGTAAGCGATCACTCCATCAAATATTTCTGATCATGGAACCACATGATTTTTTTTTTTTTTTGCAGGACACACAGTCACGGAGATATTGACCTTCAGGCCCCAGAAGGACGGCAAAGAAACGTCACTTTAAAGTCAGGCGAGGTACACAACTCACCTATGGACAATTTAGAGTTTTGGAAATGTTGTTTTTGAAGCATAGTTAACATGTTGGTATGCAGGTAAATAAATGATTTTTAAAAAAATATATATAATAATTAAAGAGTGTCTTTTTTGCATCACTTTGAATCTGTAATGGTGTACAAAAGTCCCCAAGTTTCAAAATATATATTTATTTCATTCAAGCATGACTTCCATTAAACAGGTCACACGCCGTACTTCTTCTCTAAGGCTGCGACAGACGATACGTCCAAATCGGCTTTGCGGAGGAAGTCGAATACTTCTTTAAGCACTGAGTGGGGGGGGGGGGGGGGAGGAAAAAATGTCATACGTGAGTACAACTAATGGGAACTAATCGAGTTGAGCGCGTCCCACCTTTCTTCTCCGAGGAAGACATGAACATGACGGCCGTGTCGAAGCGCCTCACGCTCGATAGACTTTGGAGGATGTCCGCTGTGACGGCCGCAGCTTCGTTCCTGCGCCGGATAGATGTTAGTGTCATTTAGTGTTTCTTGAGCTCATTTAAAAAAATGGTGTACTCACTGGATGTAGAAATCCCGTAACGTCTCCAAGATCTGACTGAGGATGTGAGGTTCAAGGGAACTCTGGAAAATCCGCGCATACTCCTCTGGCTTAATTTGCTAAAAAAAAAAAAAAAAAAAGAAGCTATTAGTGATAGCTGGCTTAAATTTGTCTTTTATGACAAAATCCAACCTTCAAGTATCTGTAAACAACTTCGGGCTGGTTTCCGATCATGCGCAGGTCGGCTTCCAGCTGGAAGCTTTTGCAGGGCGGCGGTGGGAGATTTATGGAGGGGTGGGGTAGGACGCTTTCTTCTAGATGATCCATTTTGGCTTGTGTGAAGTTTTGCTGAAGCGTTTTTTTATTAACTAACTGGTCGGACGAAAGCGAGGGGGAGGTTGTCATATCCTGGATCTCCATCGTCGACAGCGGGGCGGACTGGCCCTCCTTCGCCTCATCAGGTAAGGTCACCTTACCGCTGATCTCTTCGATGTCGATCCTCATCATCGGTTTCTATGCAGAGTTGGTTTTCTTAGTTTTAAATTAAGACAAAAAAGAATTGAGTGGATGTCTCACAGTGGAGCGTAGGTGAAGCGCTTTGTCAACGGGCTGCACCGTTCTCCTCTGGGAGCTGTCAGATGTTTGAAGGAAGCCGCTGGAAACGTCGTCCTGATAATACAAGTTGCTTGTATTTGTAAAATGGAAAAAAAATGAGGTAAAGGCGAAAACGTACAAATTGGAGTTTCTGGAGTTCGCTCTGGGCCTGCTTGTTCCCGGGTTCCAGCTTCAAAACCTCTTGAAAATCTGCATTATTTTTTGTCATATTTTTATTTATTTTTTTGTGGTGAATATTTATTTTCCATTTGAGGACTAATTTACCTTTCCTGGCTTCCTCCAGCTTCCCCAAAGCCACTCGAGCAGTAGCTCGTCGCGCAAACGCTTTGGAATACGTGCCGTCTAAAGAGACGGCCTTGGTGCAGTCTTCCTCCGCCTCCTTGAACCTGATTGAACACTGATGCAATTTAAAGAAAAAAAAACAAAAATGGCGAGATGGTTCTTACCTCTCCAGTTTGAGGAAAGCCATGGCTCTGTTGGCGGGCAGCAAAACATTCGTGCAGTCGGCTTCCATGCCTCGGCTGTAGCACTCCACGGCCGCGTCGTACTTTCCCTCTTTAAAGTAAGCGTTCCCCTAAAAGATGCCGAAACGTAAACAACCTTGACCGGAATTATGTAGCTTCTCGCAAAGAAATCTTACTCTGTCTTTTTGCACCGCGGCTTCCTGTCGTCTTTGCTGCTCCTCCGTTCGTCTTTTCTGCTCCTGGTCTACGTCTGGTTCGGCCTGCGGCGACGTTCCCTCACTCGGCTCCTGAGGTCCGAGCATCTGACAAAGCGTTGAGGGTGAGCAAGCTGATCGCTGAACATTAGCGCAAATGCAAACTCACTTGTTTGATTTTCTTCACTTCATTTTGTGCTTCCAGGTTATCCGGGTCAAGCATGAGAACGGTTTGGTAATCTGCGCAGAAACTCGTGTTACATCACATCCATTCTCTGGAATCTCTGCTTTCTCTTTTGATCTGCGGAAAAGTACCTTCTAAAGCGGCGTCGAAGTTCTTCAGCGCTACGCGGGCCGCTCCTCGCCGTGCATAGGCTTTATAGTAGTTGCTGTCCAAAGCGATGGCCAGGTTGCAGTCTGACTCGGCCACAGCGTACCTAAGAAAAACAAAAAACCCCGTTAGAGTGCATGGAAACAACGATAAGACTCTAAACGCTTACTTTTTGAGGCGGAAGAAGGCGGTGGCTCGGTTGGTGGGAAGAACGGGGTTGTAAGGGTCCGCGGTCATTCCTCTGGAGTAACACTCGACAGCGTCGTCGTATTTGCCTTCTTTGAAAAATACGTTGCCCTGATAATAAACCCGTGTTATTTTTTTGCTTATCAATTTCCAAACATCTTAAGTGGCTGTTACCTTTTCCTTCTCTGCTAAAGCTCCCTCCTGATCAGCTTCTTCCGAATCTGATTCGTTGGGACTTTCCTCCTTATCCACCTCCTCCAAAGCCTTGGCCTAGCATTACCGCACAGAAAGAGCTTTTTAGGGTGCACATGCTTGTCAAAAACGTCGATCAACAAACGACTAACCACATCAAATTTGTCCCACGATTGATAATCATTCGATTTGATCCTCGATGGCTTCTGGCTGTCTGTTTCTTCTGCTTTGACGTCACCGTTGGCCATCTTCATCTTCTTCGCCCTCATTTTTGCTTGGTAGTCCTTGTTGCGTACAGGAGGGAGGTTTGGCTGGAAAACAGAGAAAATGCTGCCCATATCATCTGACATTTAAAAAATAAAAGTGTGTGGGATTGGCAGCTAGAACAAACCTTGGCGTCTCCCTCCTCGCCTCTTCTTAATTGCTCATCTTTGGTTTTCATATCAGTCTCCCAGGTCTCCAGATCCCTCATGAAGCTTTGCAGGTCCTCAGTATTCTGCCGCATTTGCATTTGCAACTCGAGGGCTTTGTTCGGAGCGGCCATGTTTTCCTCTCTGCGAAACGGACATTATTAGAAAGAATATTTGCTTTTGTTTTGATGTCACTGCCTATCGGATCATGCTCGCTTCGCTAACGAGATAAAGATAAGTTTTAAATAATCAGTCGGATTGAAAAAAGTTTCAAATTGTACGATACCTTCTCCTTGATTCTCCGGCTTATAGGTATAAATCGAATTTGGTTGTTATTAAGTAGTCGTAAGTAGTAACAAATTCATGTGCCGATGTTGTCATGGAGCCATGACACCAAATTCCCAGCATGCCTTGCGCTCCAGCGCGTGCGTAGTAAAGCTATTGCTTTATTTAGTTTTCTCCTCTACATTATTTTATATTTTATTTATACTCTATGTTTCCGGAATACATTTTAAAAATTAAATTCACACCATGAATTAAAATCATCATTCATTTTATTCTTTTACCTTTGACCCGACCTGACGTTATCACGTGACGTCACAACGCGACAATGACCTCTCCTGCTAGCTAACGCTGGCTAGCCGGGAGAACTTCGCAAATATCGCAACGGAGCCGTCTAAACTTCAGCAATGGGCCAAACGAAGCAGGAAGAAGGATACGGATACGAGTTATTCCCGGAGAGGAACGCGGGGAACAAGAAGGTCTCCGTCGCACAGAGCCTATTCACGTTCAACCACCAGTGTCAGGTCATGTTACAGTTAGCCGTGGAAACCAGTGAGTAACAATATCGTTACTTTATTTCCAAAGTAACTCTTGTGATATTTTACAAGGCACAAGTAAAACCTTTAAATAACATACTCTGTTCCTTTTGAATAACCAACACTAGCTGCTGCTAGCAAGTTAGCTACTGAAATATTTATGTGTACTGACTACATATGTAATAATAATAATTTAATTTATCTACCTAATATGTGATGTGATTCATTCAGGTCCATATGCCAAACTCCTCCTCAGTGCCATGAAGAATTCTGGATGGTAAGTTGCATTAATAAACGTTCATATTAATAAACAAAAAGAGTAGTTGAGGAGGCATTGAAAGAAATTACAGTGTAATTGAAGCAAGAAAAAACGGATTGTCTAACATTAGTATTAATGAAAAATATATATTGATTGAATATATTGCTTGTTTTTAAATTTAAATAGTCACGTTTAATATGACACTAATTATGTATCACACTTTTCTCAATGTCAAATGCATTCTCTGTTTGACTCAGTACAGTGTATAAAGACCGCCATTTTGTCTGTGAAGATTGTGACGGGACGGTCAGCGGCGGATTTGACGCAGCCACGTCCCAAGTGAGAACACCGATGGGTTAAATCAAGAACTCCAGACCAAAACCATTTTATCTGTTTCTTTTCAGATTGTCTTATGTCAAAACAACATCCACCAGCAGTCGCACATGAACCGGGTGGTTACGCACGAGCTCATCCACGCCTTTGACCATTGTCGGGCCCATGTGGACTGGTTTAACAACTTCAGACATTTAGCGTGTTCTGAGGTGAGTGTTGCAACACGCAGATGGGCAGAAATCATATTATTATTTATTTTTGAAATGATGTAAATGCAAACGGATTTGTTCATCATGTAACTTGGAATGTTTTTATTTTGATATAAGGTAAGATAAAATATATTAAAGTAAGCAGCTATTGCATTGATCTGACCAAAATATTTATCAGATTCGTGCGGCCAACCTGAGCGGCGATTGCTCCTTCTCCACTGAGGTGGCCCGATTCCACTTCGGCATGAAGCAGCATCACCAGGTACCTTTTTTTTAAATTATTATTTCAAATCAGCACCGACCTTCCCTTCCTAATCCTTGTCCAGGAGTGCGTCCGCGGCCGCGCCCTTCGCTCCATCCTTGCCGTGAGGAAAATCAACCGGCAGGAGGCGGAGAAAATTGTGGACGAGGTCTTCGACACGTGTTTCAACGACCACGCGCCCTTCGGTCGGATCCCGCACGGCAAGAAGGACGCCAACTTTGCCCGCAGGGATTACGACAACAGGGAGCGGTATTATGCAAATCTTTAGTAAGTTTTTGCTGATTTTTTATTATTTTTTTTCTTCTCCCGAGGGTTGGACCATAATGTCCTTTTTAAAAGGCATTTTCAGGATGGGACTTGTCCTTGGAACAAGAACGTTTTGGACTTTAATTCTGGATAAAGGGATCAAAAGTAGTCATTTTGGAAGCCAAATATCAGACGCTAGTGTGTTTTTTTTTTTTTTTTTAAATATATATATACATATAGATAAAAAATATATCTATATATATATTTAATTTCCTGTAAATACAACAAAATCAATGTGAAAAAAAATGGATTAAAATCAAAACTTCTTCAAAGTCTTTCTATCCAACTTCAGTATAAAATGCAGCTCTCGGTCAATGTGCCCGTTCCAATCTTGACCTGAAAAATCATCGGCGACATCGTCCATTGGACATTGGCGCTGTCAAGAATCCCGTATCCTTGCACAAACTAATCAGCGTTTGAAAAAAAAGAAGTTATTAGGGGAATTAGCCTCATAATCCCTCTGCATGATCCTCTTCTTCTTCTTCTTCTATCTCCAGGACGACACTCTCCGCATCCTAATCGCAATGTCACCCAGCAACGGAGAAATAGACTCCAAATCGGGCTCTCATTAAAAGTCACACGTACACACACGGCGAACATGATGAGGTTTAATTTAAGGGAGCTTAGAGAGACGACGACAACAAGCTTGTAGGGAAAATGAAAAGGAGAGACGGAGAATTAGACTCCTTTTTGGATTAGTTTACTAAACAAATAGTGCAAAACAACAGATTTACCGCCGCAATTTTAGACTCATCAAATGCTCGCTGTCAAACATATTTTCATCACTCGGGCAGTCCAAACTTTACATGCAGTATTTGTTTTGTTTGCAGTGTTGTTCTCCGCGCATCACATTCAAGCTGCATTATTTATAAATATTGAAGTCGTTCTATTATTCAAAATGTTTACCTGTCATGAACTTTTCAAAATTTAGAGTGTGCCTCTTAAGATTCAATTATTTATTCCTAAAATCGACGTCATGATTTTTTTTTAATTAATTTATCGCTACATACAATTTGTTAGTATATTAATTATAAGTAATCAAATAAAATAACTCAAAAAATGCAGACACATTAAAAATATTTTATTCAATAATTACTTATTTACATTAAATGTCAGTATATTTTGTATACAATTTTTGTTCATAAATTGCGCCCACCCGAAACTACTAACTTGTAGTTCCTGCTCTGTCCTCTAGAGTTCACTGTTGGCTCACTTATCTCGTAATCTGATTCTGTTCAAACTTGACAAGGAAACTGCTGTCCTTCTTCTTACTGGTACACATAATTGAATCCGTCTCACCGAGTCTTGCTTGAGCAGAGATGAGACGCTGTAATAAAAAGTGCCACCGAGGAGACATTCATTAGTCCACCTATTTAAGCAAGCGGCACCCATTGTCATCTAATTACCATGCGCCAGCGTCGCTGAATGCCGCCGTCCAACAACGGCACTAATGAATTCATCGCCTTGATTAGATTTAACTGTGAGGACAACCTATGTGCAGTTTATAAGGTGTCTCCTCTCTGTGGGGGTAATTGTGGGAAATGTTTGAATTATTTAGCCGGATTGTTTGATTTGATGTCCCACCTTGAGCACACAAGGTTGAAATGAAAATATTGGAATCCATGCCGAACCATAAATGCCTTGGAGTGCCACAAGGCTCAGATCTAAGCACCTTTTCTGGAAGTATTATTTTGTTCATCTTTTTTGGCACCGAATTTCTTTCTGTCGATATTTTTCTGAAATATCCTTGCAACTACTATCTACAGATTGCACAAATCGATTATACTACCGCCCAAGAAGAGCTCATGTGTACATATGGAATTAGCAACTGTAACAATTAAGTAAAGTGATCTAATTCATTAGAGTGCTCACAGGCAGCGCTTAATGGCGGCATGAAGAAAAAAAAAAAAGTTGAGATCATTAGAATTCACAGTGCTAATTCTCCGGGGGCGGATTTGATTTGCATGCCCCAAATCAGCCGTCGAACCTGACAATTAACTTCCGCAGCAGGGGAGATCTGCGTGGGGCCCACCATGGGAGGGCCGGGCATGCAAATGAGGTAATTATGAGTGCCAGTTGAGGATTAATTAAGAAGTCGTTTAAAGTTGGCAGAGACGCTCTTTTAGGCATTTGCGTGCCATTTCGGAAACAATTTCACAGTGCATTGCAAAGTCAGGAAATAGAATGACATTGCCAATGTGGTTAAATAACACGATGACTAACAGGATAAAGATTTTATATTATACTCGTGTAGTCAATCAACTAATAATTGTTCATATGTTTTAAATTTTTGCTTTTTATTTTTATTTCTGGATTTACGGACGTACCCGAGAAACATTTCCGGAAGGCGCGCCATGTTGTAGTATGAAGATATCGCCACAAGGTGGCAGGCAAAACCGTGCCAAGATGTCTTCCAAAAAACAAAACACCGAATGAGGTTCTCCGTCAATTATCCCCAGAAATGACCACGAAAAGGGTGGAAAATAATGTTTTTTGTTAGTTTCAATTCATGTTTGTGGTAGAGTATGGCGACTTTGCCTGTTATGCTACATTTGAAGCACCGAGTTAACTCAATTAAGGAAATTGTTGGTAACTTTCATCGCAGAAAAAGCAGTAGGTGATTTCTACGAATGCAATGAACGTGTGCTGGCATTTGAATGTTCATTTCTTTTTTGCTAATAATATGCATGGTATTAATTAGAGGCGATATATTAGCATAACAAGTGCTGCTGGACAATGTCAAGAGGTATTAGCAATGAGGTTTTTTTGGGGGGTCTCATTAATAAGTCCCCAAGAGCATTCTTTTTCTTCTATTTTTTAAACTAACTTTGTAAGAAGTCTTAGTAGACAAGGACAGAATGGAGCCATGTCAATTTGTTATTAAAATGCACAATGTTTTGTGGAGTAACACTAAACACGGCAACTCCCAAGCGAACAAAATGGATGCTTTCAAATGAGAGAGGTGGGGGGAAAAATAAATTCAGGTTCCACCGAGATTTGAACTCGGATCGCTGGATTCAGAGTCCAGAGTGCTAACCATTACACCATGGAACCACATGACGTAGATTTGTGCAAGACACGGTATATAACCGTGCGGAAGTGACTTTTACAACCTTTCCCACAGAGATCCTGCAAAATTTTGGAATCGGAGCCTTACGGAAGTTATTTCCAATCCTTTTTGCAGAATCCAGCCAATCGGGATATTGCCCTAAGAGCATGCTTTTACGTCAGCAACATATCAGCATGGTAGAAGTAAGTTTCAGCTGTTAAAATTCACCCAAGTACTTGCCTGCAGAGGCTGTGGTTAACGTTGTGCCACCACTTTGTGCAGGTCTTGTTGACACACGGGAAAATAAGACTGAAAGTGCCACAGGCTATGTGAAAAAGGGTAAGTGCAAAAAAAAATTCTGTTGTGTAAATATTTTATCACACAACCTTGTGTAATTATCTGACTGCCGTGTGAAAGCCCACACAGTTCCGACAATATTACATTTTGCTGGGTACCGTGTAAAAGGCACAAGTGAGTAAACGTGGAATCTCTTTATGATGGTGTCTTTTAACGCTTCATAGCTTTTAATAGGAGCACAGTATTGCTAAAATAGCCGCTTAGAGATTTGGAGACTGAACCAAAAAAAAAAATGAAAATGTCACCTTTCTCTACTTCCAAGGACGTTGGAGACATTTTCTTTCATCGTTGCCCCCATTTTGTGTGGACCAAACTGGCAGCGGCCGGGACCCACAGAGGGGAGGAGCCACAGCTTGCCCGGAGGTGAGTCACTCAAGCTCGAACCCTCGCGTCGTCTCCTGTGTTTGCAAGTCCAGATTAGTGTCCGAGCAATCGGCCGGATTTGTCCTGAACGCCAACCAAAGGGATGCCTGCACAGTTGGGGGGGGTTGGGGGATGGTGGCGGGCTTCTCTCCTGTGGCTGCAAGGATCGCACGGTTGATTTATGGAGCAGTTAGGGTGACCTTGAACAAATGGAGTCATATAAAGTATATTTGCCTGAAAATCAAATTGCTAGCCAAGTCAGACATGTCTTGACCAGTAGAGGTCACCCTAACGCTTCTCCCGATGCGCTTTTGAGTTTCTAAATTTATGCCACTGACCTCAAACCTCACAAAATGGGTTCTGTTAGTTCTGTGCTGTTTATTAATGTGAATTGCATGTGTGTTAGACATGGTGTCAAAATGTGAATTTTCCTGGTGTTTTTGAGGGAAACTCCCCCGCGGGCTCAAATTGTCCATATCAGCAGTAATAATCTGTTTCTCCCATCACCCATCACACAAAACTTTTTTTTTTTTTTTAAAATACAAACCACTTTGGTGGAAACTGCGCATTTACACGTTTACTCACCAACAGAAACGTGTTGTCGGTCACGTTTAACCCCTTTTTTGTAATTTTGCATAAAGTGGTTAGGTCTGGGGGAGGCGGGGCTTGCGGTTTCACATGGATGTACTTCGATGAGGCTGGTGAGCTTGCGTAATGAGAGATAATAGGCGAGACTTGGCACTGTAACGCACGATGCCCCGCAAAAAAACAATGCAATAATTGAACCCATGTGGATACTGAGAAGCACTTTTTAAAAATGTCATAAGGGATAAAAGTCATGATGGGGGGGGGGGACTTGGTACTTCACCACCGCCAGAACCCTGACCTAAAACCCGTAGAGGTGTCCCAAAGCCTTAATTATATTTATATTATTGCAAGCTATTATAACATGTTCAACAACGACATAGTTTGAACATTTAATTCAGCAATTCTTTAACGCGCCACTAGAGGGAGCCCTCACAGCACACTCGGGGAATCACCGATTATTTCTTTTGTATCCATTTAATTCAGATTTTTACATTTAAATGCCAAACATCCCTCTTTGGATAGCTTTTCAAAAAAGCACAGCTTTTATGTCTTTTTTTAAAAAAATATGCTTTGCTATCATTTGCTGTTTCCTGCTTGTCACATGATCAAGTGGCTTCAAATCGTGTGTGTGATGGATGTGTGTTTGTGTGCGTGCGCCGCATATGTTGCTCCGCTTTCATGCCGCTAATTGCCGCGCACTCAAAGACGTCCAATTCTCGACTTTTGCTGCGCACATGCCAGTCGGGATGTTTTACAAAGTCATCCGAGCACCATCTGGGAAAAAACAAAATTGTCTCTGACGATTGAGTACTTCATCTGGTCCGGTAGAGCCGAGCACAAATCTTGCCTCATATGGGTGCCATATTTTCATATTCTTTTGATTTCACGCCGACTTGATCTTTTTCACACTCGGTTTCTAGTAAACAATCTTCAAAATCCCGCTTTGTTGTCCAGAACACATTCGACGAATGGGCTAATCACTGCGTATTGATAAATCGGCATGCCCAATCATGGAGCTGACCGATCGGAACGAAGCTATGTTAATGGGATGAAAATGTGTCTAGCGAGGCGGTAAATATTGAAACTTGGATGGCGGTGACATTCAGAAGAGTGCCAAGGCCAGACAATCATGCACTGGGAATTTAATGCATTATTCAGTGAGAAATAAGAGGAAAATGTAATGTAATCTAACTAAAACAAAGACTGATGAAAACTCCCTGGTGGAGGTTAAAAAAAAAAAGGCTATCCAGGGTTTTTCCCTGAAGGGGAAAAAGAAAAAAAAAAATTCTACGCGAGTCCTGAGTGAGCAGCTGTGGCCATAAATCTGACGGAATGGTTTTGTCTTGCGGGACCGTTGCCATTTTCTCCTCCTCCCTCCAAAAGTGCTGAGAGCAACAAGTCCGGGCGTTTTCCATTTGAGAGGCATTGTGGGAAATGTATGAAAACAAAAAAAGGAACCGACGAGAGGTTCTGTTAAGGTTTTGAGATTGCATAGACTTGCGTCCGGGCGCCGACATCTGGCTGGTTTTAAGAGTCACGGACAGTTTGCCACAGGTGCGAAGTTCATGCGGGGGTATTTATTTGAAGGCTGAATGTTTAAAAAGGTGTCCATTCACCCAGATGTGATTTATTAGCTGGAAAGACGTAAGAAGGAATTGGGGACAAATGGAAAAGTTTTGATCAGCAAAAAAAAAACTGTTGGGTTGTATTGTCAAGTCCGTTTAGCAATGTGAAAGGAGTAAAAACAGATCAGAATGGATTTTTTCTGAGGCCGAATCCGATATTTGGCGGGATAAAATTCCGATATTCGATGAATTGACCGATTCATAAGAAATGTGTGTCGTGAATAATTTTTTTTCTGTCGTAATTTTTCTTAATGAAAAAAACAATCCGGCAAAAAAAAACAGTTTATTGCAGCCAAGCGAGTTAAGTCACAACACACGATTGTCGACGATGGCAACGATTACGTTTGGTGGAAAGTAATCCTCTTGCGGCAATTTGTCCACCTGCACGACTGAACAGCGGGCTTGGTAACAATTACAAGGCCAGGAAAGAAAACATTACAGAGTCATTACAATAATGATAGTAATTCAGGCCGGGAGAGACGCAGCCTCGGCGGGCCGCCTCCTCCTTTTGGCCTCCTTTCCTTCGTTCTTCCTTCCCTTCGCCATCCTTACCTTCAAACGTATGGCCGCCTCCTTCAAAGCCTGCGTCGCAGATGAGAACCGTAAATCAATTGTATTTTCCCCTCGGAGCGCGGCGGCGCCCATGTTGCCGTGAAAACGATATTGTCCGTGGCTTCAAACGGTTTATTTATTGAATCGGGAGCAAACAAAAGGAAGCATGCAAATGTCTACAAACGGAACGCACCATTTAGGAAGGAGCGCTGGCCGAGTCCGCCGGGGCCATGTTTATGTCTCGCTGGCACATTTGGTGGAAAACTCTGGAGAATTATTTTTTTTCTCATGTGGTACTAACGGGAAAAAAAAAAAGGCAATAAGACAAATGGCTGGAGCTGCTCTTCTGGGTGGGCCCCTTCAACACAGATATGCGAAATGTGCGACGGATTACGTTTGTGTTCTCAGCAGTTTCTTTCATGGAGCGCGACCGACGTCTTGGCTCATGAAAAGAGCCTTTATGTTTCTGCTCTGATATATGCTCTGCCGATATCACATCTTTGCTATTTTACTTTTTTTGTCGGTGTCGATCGGATAATATCGGCAGTCGTCGCGAGTACCCGATACCTTGTCAGCCCGGTAACGAAAACCCGCTAACTTTTCCGACCGAATTAAGTGAAACCGAAGCAAACAAGATGAAGATAGGGCCAGGCCACTCGTCCAAATTTGTAAAGCCCATTTGACGGGTTCCGGATGTGAGCAAACAGCAGAGAGGTTCACTTAAGAAAACACTCACACCCTGTTATCAGATTTGAGCCTCTACAAAGAGCTCTCAGGCAGCAACAAAAAAGGCTCAAGATATCCCTCCCTTTTTTTTTTTTGTGTCATGTTGGTCTTTCTCCTCCTCTCGCTCTCTTCCCACCCCCATTCCTTCCTTTTGCTTTCATTTGTTTGAGCTGTCGACAGGCGACCGGGCCCGAAATAAAAAAAAACCTTTTGTGTTTGTTTGCACGTTGTCAACACGAGGCTTTTCCCGTCATTCCCACGGACGGCATTACTCGGGACTTTTGGTGGGCTCAGTAAATGGAGATTGAGAAATGCAAATTTTTTTTAATTTCCTTAAATATCAATTGATCACCGAAAGGCTGTTTTGTGCCAGACACAGTTTGCTTCCCAATCAAGCTTTAATTGCATGTCTTAGGGGTCAAGCACACACTCCATTCTTGTGTGTGACCCACTAGCCAAATGTTGATTCTGCGAGGAGGAGGCGTGAGGTCAGGTGGCGACTGATGATTGAGCAGGAAAAGGGGGGGGCAGCTTTATTTATATTAGCGTGTAGCAAATGTTGGCTACAAGATGTACTCTAAAAACTCTACACACCCCTGTCTTCATTCTCCTATATGGCGTCGAGCTCAAAGATACAAAGAAAATAATTGAAGGCTTTGCCAGAAGCGACTTTGCACGATTGTGAGGAATGCGACGAGGCCGAAGCTTGAGATGGCGTTGACAGGGTGAACGGAAACCACCTGGAATGCAAACCAAACCTGCAAGGTCACTTTCACGCTCATTTGTCTCCTTGTGTGGCTTGTTAAAAAAAAAAAAAGAAAATGGAGATCCCAGACATTTGTTAGTTGCAATACTCTTTTAGTCTTTTGGGCATCTCCTGATCTTTGAAGGAATTTCTATTTAGGAAGAGCAACATCTGGAAAATCTCGTGGTTTCTCGCGTTGGCATTTAAAGTATGACTGCATTGCGTGAATACCAATCCGCAGTTCGACGTATTTGACGGAAAGTGAAGACAAGCACTGTGAAATTGTGCCAGGTGCAGCCGCGGGGGCCTCGGGTGTTTTGTTGTCAGCGTCTTGCTCGTAAATCCCCCGAGCTCATCACTTTCAAGGCCTCGCACCATTCTAAGTACACACTCCCCCAAAACCTCAAGAGCTGACTGCGTTCCATTCAGAGCTACAACATACTTGGAGCCTCTTTTACACACACACTCGGCCCATAAAGCCAGTTTGTGCTTTTTTTTTTTTTTTTTTTTTAAAACCACCAGCCATTTTTCTTTGAATTGTTTGCGTTACATATTAGGCTAAAAGCAGGATGCTGACGTTTTGAACCCACCTTTCCTCGGTGCCCTTTGAGAGCATGATTCATGCCCATTATGTTTGCTTAGCGCCATCCGAGTGATTTAGCGCCGCAGATTTGTGTGGAATTAGTCACACTTGAGGCCCCCCCCCCCGGTGAGCAGGGAGCTTCCAACATTATTAGAAAAGTGAAAGCTGTCCCTTCTTTCTACTTTTATGGTCGCCCAGTTTTCCACCTGCGCCGACATGACTGAGACTTTACAATAGTTCTCAAAGAGTTACGAGTAGCCGGTGAGAAGTTTTTTTTCTTTCTTGTCTGCCTCTTTTTTTTCTTTTTCTCAAATGGAGTGGGGGGGGGGTGGTTGTAATTATTGCCGAGCATTTGTCAGGCAGCCAGTTGCGGAGGCGGGGCCAATTTGTGATTTATGGCAACATCTGCACGATGCAAAGTCCTCCTATGTGCTTTTAATTATACAAAGAGCGGTGGCTGGATTGAAAAAGAGAGATGGTCCAATGGGATATATATTTTTTTTTCCCGAGTCCCTCCGATGACGACTTGTGTGAACGTTTATACGAGCGTGGGACTCGTGCGGCTTTCGAGCTCAACCGAAAGTCAGCTGCTGTTTGTACCAAGCGTGGGCTATTTCTGTGATTCCCACATGGTCCAAGATAACCTCCGAATAGTTCGAATGCTTCATCTCCTACGAGGCAAAACCCAAACCGTGAGCGGACAGAACACAAATCTCTGATTTATCCGTCATCGCCTCCAAGTCAAAGTGACCGTGACCTCGCATTCCTCGTTTCTTTTCAAAATCTGCATTTCGAGGTGGCTTTTTTTTTTTTTGCAAATGTCGTAACAAGCTCAAAGATCGTAAAAGTCCGGGTCCCCCCGGCAGGTTTCCTGAGCGTCAGAACGGAGAAATAATCATTCCTGCAAGCCGCCTGTAGCTATTTGATATCATAAACATCTGTCTGCGCGTCACCACATCTGGCAGTAATAAAGACAAATTAGCTGCAAAAATTCAAAGTCTGGCTGTAGTTGTGTCCTGCCCGGTGGTACAAGAGGGCGGGCTAGCCTAAGGACCGGACCGAACCGGACTCTGATCCCTGACCGGGACTCCCATCAGTCATCTGCCAGCCATCAACTTCCTGTCTCCAGAATCAAAGAAGGGAAAACTATTCCCCTGTGTTTTTTTTTTTTTTTCTTTCTCCCTTCTCAGATCCACAGAGAAGCTAGCTGTACCCTGGATTTTTCTTTTCCCCTAACAAGTAAATAAACCATTACGGAGAGTGTTTGCGGGGGAATAACAGCCGCCCTCCTAATTGTAACATGCCCAGTTTGCCGTGCGCAAACACCCAATGAGTGTGGATTCACCAGAACCGACCTTATACATAAATGCAGAAAATCATTTTAATGACATAATTGCCGGGCCAGGTTAGCTTGGCGCTCTCCAGACTAAGACCACGCAAATGACTTTTTAATAGAGCCCATGTCTCATTTTGGACTGCAAAACGATTTGTTTGTTTTATTAACTTTCATATTGACCATTAACTGCCCTTTCGGGGTTGTTTTTTTTTTCCCCTTTATCTCAATTGTTGTGGCGCCTTTTCTGGAAATGACTCTCTCCAGCCGTCTGATTGCCTTTCACTTCTGCGTGATTTGGTCTGACCTAAAAGCCTCGAATGTTCCTCCGCCAGCAGATGTCTCCCAGGTGTTGGCCGTGTCTGCTTTCTCCACCATCTTGCCTTAATCGCCGCCTTTCCCAAAAGGACTGGCAAGACTTCCAACAAAGTCCCCCTCATTCCTTTGCAGTAGGCTAAAAGGCGTACAAGCTAGCCAGACCAGGTGTGCTTCAACAAACCATGAGGAGGGCAGCTAAATTCAATTTAAGAAGCTCTTATACACGATTACAAATCTAAAGACAATTTCCAAGAGCAAGTTTCAACAACCTGCCCCTCCCCTTTAGTTGAAGAAGAGGGAGGCCTGAAACAACAAACCACAGAGTAAGAGGGAGGCTGGCAGATGAGGGTGGGAGGCAGTCAAGGGCGATGAGTCATTAGCCAAACAAAGTGGCGCTAAGGCTAAGCTAATATGCTGTCGCGACGTTGGAACTGTGGGGGATTTATCGCAAAAAAGGACGTCGTATCAGAATCTTACTTCTTATAAGCTAAGCTATCTTATCTTGGCTATCTTAACTAAGCTAGCTTAGTTTAGCTGGACACCAAAAAGCAAAAAAATCCTCTCCAGTGAATGTAGCAGCAGCACACATTCGGGTGTTTTTATTCTGTTTACATATGTGCAAAACATTGCTTCATTGAAAGCACATAACCAAATAAAATAAAAAAACTTGGAATAACTGAACTGGCTGGGCGCGGCAACATTCCCTTACATGACAGATGTTAAGCAAAAATAATGTAATCTGTTTATATACAATTTACAAAATATAAAATATTTCTATAAAATGTTTATATTCATCTAGTGAAGCTGTTTCCAAAAAGCACAAGGCTTGTACTTTTTTTTCGGAATGTCCTCTTTTACATTCACTTGTTGCGCAGTCTTTCATTCCAAAGGTGTCGGCTCAGTGAGGTAGAAGTATTATTTTCAAAATATTTGGTAATCTCTTCATGGAAAATGAGTCTCTCAGCTAACAGCTCGTTCCGTTTTGAGAAAAGTCCGTCCTGTTGCTGTCAAACGGCTGTTCGTAAACGCTGCGGCTCTGCTCCGATTCCGAGTTGTCCTCTTCGCGATCCGACTCCGTGTCGACGCCAGCGTAAGGGTTTTCGTTACACGTCGTCGGAGGTTGGCCGTATCCCGAGTACAAGTCCTGCTGAGGCCTCCAGGGCGATTTCCCAAACGTGCCTAGATGAGGAAAATTGGATGAGTGAAGCCAGGGACCTTTAGGGAGGTTTGGTTTTTGGTCCGGAGACCTACCCATGAAGCTGTTGTAAGGAGGCGGAGACTCGTAGTTGGACGGTTCTAGCTCCTCCATGGATGGTCGGCGGCCGGTCTGCTGATGGGAGGGGCCAAGGTGGAGGCTGGCATTGGGGAGCTGCATCAGGATCGTAGAGGAGCAAAGGTCAAAGGGCTCCGAGAGGAGGTAGTCCTGTCTTTTAGGTCTGGTCAGACTTCCACTGTAGGACTCGGTGCAAACGGGTCTTGGGTCAACGGAGCACCCTGAGGATAAGAAAAGAGATTTGACACAAACTGAAGACATGGTGGCGGAGATGTTGAGTTGAATAGTCGTGCTGACCTGTGTAGACCTCGGCCAATTCAGTCGGGTACAAATCTCGGCGAAGCAGTGTGCTTATCGGACCTTGGTAATGGCAGAGAAGAGGGTCGATGGACGCCGCTTCCATCTCTGCTTCACTTCCTGTATCCAGCTGACAAAGACCTGGACGGAAGACAACCATGTCAGGAACTTCAGCCTGTGGTTCTTCTCAACCAAAGGAAGGCTCTCGTACCATTCATGTCTTTGGGCTGCAAGTAGAAGCCGCTAATGGATGAGGCCATGTACTGATGGCTGCTGCCGCTCTCAGATGGGATGTAGCCATCCTGGCGGTCCGCAAGAGTGCCTTGAGAGGAGAGGTAGCTTGGGATATCTGCTGGCAGGTTGGTCTCGTCTGTAAAACAATGGTGGCCACCATGACACTCGTTAGAGCTATTCGAGCGCGATCGCATGGCTTTCCGAGAAAGGACGTTGGTACGTACCGGTGTTGGTGACACTGCAGTCCTCGTTCCGCCGTCGAGTGTGGTAGATGATCACCACCCACACTAGCGAGGTGCCAACGACGCAACACACCACGGCTATGATGACGATGCCCACCGTGGTCCAGCCGTCGTCTTCCGAGCCCGTTCCGCCGATGATCCCGACCCCGATCCCTCCTTGGGCTCCAGAGTCGCAATTTGGGTTGGGCATGACGGAGAGCCTGATGTTCCCCCGTTCGGTGCCCAGAGCGTTGGACATCTCGCAGGTGTACTTCCCGACATCCGCCTCGGCGGCGTCCACGATGATGAGGAGCTGATTGGCGGCGGCGAAGAAATGGCGCTCGGTCACCACTAAAGGACTGTCGTCTTTGGTCCAGTTAAGTCTCGGAGCGGGGCTGCCGCCTGCGATACATTGGAGTACGGCCGTTTCGCCCTTGGCTACCGTGCGGTCCATAAGGGGTCGTAGGAAAGAGGGCGTTTCTACAAAAAGGGTTGGAAAAAAAATGTGATGAAATACCAAAACACCAAGAGCCTTGTTTCCGAGTGTCTTCTCACTTACCTAAAACCGTTAGCGTAGCATTAGCCGAAATGGCCCCGGCGATGTTCTGAGCAGTGCAGCTGTAAACCCCAATGTCCTCCGTCTTGACGTCCACCATGAAGAAGACGTCGTCCTCCGGCATGACATGCATTCGGCGTTCGCGGGCGGCGGGGAAGTCGATGCCGCCGTCTTTCTGCCAGGCGATCTGAGGCGACGGGTGACCCACCGCGGCGCATTCGAGCCTGGCCGTTGCTCCGGCGCGGATACTCAAGTCCGTCGGCATTTTGGTGAAGGAAGGAAGCACTGGAAACACAAGTTGATAGAAAATCAGATTCTTGCTGGACTTTGGGTTAACAAGATTTGCATCCCGACTTTTCAAACTTACTATTAACCGTGAGCCTGGCCTTGGTGGAGTACGAAGATCCAAAGTGGTTGGAGATGACGCACTGGTATTTCCCCTCGCTGGAGAACTGCACGTCACGCAGCTGCAGCGTGGTTGTGTACTCCGTCACCTCGGTCTCGCCGCCGGAACTTCCCTGCACCCTCAAGTGGGCCTGGTTGTGGATCTCGGGGTCGTTAAGGACCTCGTTGTCTTTCTTCCAGGCGAAGGTCATAGGCGAGTCGCTGGAGCTCGCGGCCGAGCACACGAAGGTCACGTTGGATCCTTTCAGAGCCGACTGGGTCTCCGGCTGAATGGTGATCTGAGGCTTTGGGAAATCGTCTGCGGGGAGAAGTACATTTCCATCAGGTTGGAGTCAGGGGGGGGGGGGGGGGAAATATTGGACAATCTGGGTCAGTTCATAAATGGAAAAGGGGGGGGGTGTATAAATGGCTGTTTTTGAGGCGTGACGGTGTGCGGGCAAAGTTGCTCTCCAGTGTAAACGCTTTGCTCACCGCACACGAACTCCTCGGGGCCAACGGCGAACACGCTGCGGCCCTTCAGCATCTGCGGGTGGGCGCAGCTGGCATTGACGCTCGGGAGGAAAGTTTGTTCTGCCACCCAGACTGGAAGCCACTTGAGCTGGCAGTCGCACAACAAGCTGGAGGTGTTCAGTCGCCTGTCAGGGAGGGGGGGGGGGGAGAGAAAGATCCAGAAATGTTTCATTTGAGTAGAATTAAGTGCAAATGACCAGTTAGCAATGATGTTTATTTATTCGAAGCAGAATGCAAAGAAGACTTACAGCTCTTGTAGATTTTTCATCTGAGAGAAAGCATTGGCTTGGATGGACATGATGGCGTTATTGCTTAAGTCGCTGGAGAGAAAAAGCAGAAATGCTAGGTTAGAAATTCAAAAGTGTGCGGGAAAAAAAAATTATGATGAACTCACAGGTGCTGTAAAGCGTCGAGGCCAGAGAAGGACTTCTTGGTAACTGATCGGATTTGGTTTCCTTGTAAAAATCTGCAAAAAAAACCAAACTGATCAATTTCACATTTCCCCCCCAAATCAAGATTTTCCAGTGATTCCAAACTTTACATTCTCTTCAAATTGTCCAACGCTGAGAAAGGCCCGTTCATGTCCTCGATGGTCCAGGAGATTTCATTATTTTGAAGATCCCTTTGCAGAAAAGACACATTGAGAAGGCATTTCAAAACTTGTCCCGGAATTTAATTTGCTACAAAAGTGCCACTCACAGCGTCTGCAGGCTGGAGAGGCCTCGAAATGCTCCGTCGGCGATGAAACTAACGCGATTATTCCCGATGTGAAGCTCGTCGAGCAAGCTGAGTCCCACGAAACTGGATTCTTCCAGTCGGGACAGGTGGTTGGAAGAAAGGTTCCTGTGAGGGGAGGGGGGGAGCACCACAGGGGCATTAGGACCAATTAGGACTCTGTTGCTTTCATGAACTGGTATTTAATGTGAGTGAGAGGACATCAAAGTTGGCAACGGCGATGTTTCCCCGATAGGCCGAGAGCAAATCAGATAGCCGAGTCCGTTCCCGGCCGACTGGCGGCATGTTTACTTGCCGCTTTTGTGATAACAGTGAGTGAAAAGAGAGGAAAGGGGGTGAGGAGGGGAAGGGGCGACAACAACAACCACCTCTGAGTGTAAAAAAAAAAAAAAAATTCCAGACTATAAACAGCAGTCACAACAAAGGCAATGCAATCCGCTAGTCTTGCCTCATCGTTTCGTAAACAACGCAATTTGCTAGCATAAAGTGCTAAAATGTAGCATTGTTTTTTTGTGTATTTGTGCTCCTGGCATCCACGGCGTGAGGAAGGGCAGGCGGGGGTGCCGCACAAGAGGAGAAAAGTGTTGCCAGTTCACAGAGTGAATGGAAAGCCAGGAGGGGCCAGGAGGGGCCGGACTCACAGCTCGCTGAGTTTCTGGCAGAACTCCCAGGCGTCGGCTCGGATCCTGCTGATGGCGTTGTGGCCGAGGTGGAGCTGCTGCAGAGTCAGCAGGCCGTAGAGCCAGCCCTTGCTCACCTCCGTCAGGTTGTTGTAGTCCAACTGCCTGCCGGGACCACACGCAAAACTCCGCTCGGAACACTCGGAGGATTTGAAGGACCCGGATCGGTTCGCCGAAGCGCTTACAGGACTTCCATGTTGCCGAGGCCCCAGAAGGCCCCGTCCATGAGGCGAGTCAGGCCGTTCCTCTGCATCTTCAGAGAGCGAAGGGCCTGCAGACCGTGGAAGGTCAAACCTTCCACCCGGCGCACTCGATTCCGGCTTAGCTCCCTGAAACACGACACGCTAGATCGGTTATCTTCAAAAAAAAACTTAGTTCAAAAATTTGTCGAAAAATCTTACAGGTGTTGCAAATTGGGCAGCTGGAAGATTTTGGCCGGGATGGAGGAGAGACGGTTGCGGTTGAGTCTGAGAACCTGAAGACTGTTGGACAGATTACCGAAGCAGCCCGTCTCCAACGAGGAGATGCGATTGTTGTTGAGGAATCTGCCAAACGAGTCGCAAATGTTAACGCGTGACCAAATTCTCGTCTGCGAGGGACGACTCACAAGTTCTTGAGAGGCAAAACGGGGAAAGAGTTGGCCTTGATTTCCACAATGTTGTTGTTGCTGAGGTCCAGCGTTTCCAGGGCGAGGAAAGGCCTGAGCTGCTCGGCGGCCATCTTGGATAACCTGTTGTTTGCTCTGAAAACACAGACACCATCGCTCCAATAAATGACGGCAATCCCGCAGCCGTGTCTCGCCTTGCCACGCACACAAACACTCGAGTTCCTCAATTAGCTTATTGACCGACCGTCATGGCCGCCGTTTTTCAACCAATTACCCAAACGGATCAATGCTTCTTTTTCGTGACGTGTTATTTTGTTTATAAGGTCATTACCAACAAGGTATTAAAAAAAAAATTGTAAGCTGCCAATTACTTGGCTGATGAATACCATTCCCTGAGTGAAAGCATGCCTTGGCAGAGGCCGGCAATTTCCTGAGCTGCACGCCTCCTAAATTGCTGTGTGGGGACTGCTTGGTTATAAACAGAGGCTGTACAGTGCCTTCTTTGTGCGTCGGGAGGGGGGGGGGCAGGAATTCCCTCCAATGTACCAGACGACAGGCCTCGTTTTCAGTATTCATTGCCCCCCTCCCGCTTCACCCCTCCGCCAGATACACCTTACCGACCAGAGTGTTAGTTTTTCTGATCCCTCTTTATTACCTAGCAAAAAAAAAAGTGAAGACAGTTTTATAATGTGGGTTTAATTCGGGATGTGGTCTCGTTAATATTTGATTGTGGGAATATTTTAATCGGGTGACCGACGGGACAAAATGGTTTGTGTGAGCGCTATGACGTTAACTTGCTTGACACGGCATGGGAAAACTTTTTTTTTTCCATAGAAAATTGGTTCTGTAACAATTTTTTTTGCAACCCTTCATTTTGGTTCCAACGCTGTTGGTGGAGTACTCGTGGTTGCTCGCTTAATTAGTGCTTTGACGCAGCATGAAATAAGAATCTGGAAAAACTGAGATGTAATAAGTAGAGATAGGCCGATATGTGACTAGGCCGATAATCGATTATCAGCGCCGATATTTGGCATGTTGTATTAGCATCGACCTTGAAACAGACATCACCAGTAAACAATCGCGACGTGGAACATTTCTAGTCGTCTGGTAATTTCTGGCGGCACGGAGACTTTGGCTGGACTGCGAGGGTGACGCTGGAATAAGAGCCAGCCGAGCATGTCACTCCCCCCTCTGAGTCTGAATTGGAGCGTGGAGCCGAGCGAAGAAAAAGACAGCGGTTGGCAATACGCTGGGTGCGAGATAGCATGACTAAAGATGCGGCCGAGATTTGGAATCTCGGCGGCGCAAGGATTCCTGAAGACCAGCTCGTATCCCGATCGTTGTCGCCAATAAAATTACACAGGCAGTTTCTTTGTTGGGCGATTTGCAAAGGGCTTAGCGCACCCCCCTCCGGCCCCTAAACAAAAGCGCCGCACACCACCTTGTATCTCAGTTTTCATGTTCCCTTGACCGGCCGCTGAGAGAAAAAGACTCGAAAGAACCGGTCTTTCCAGTTTCTCTCTCGGGGTTGTCTCGGGAGTCCTTGACCCAGATCATCAAAAAGGATGCTCGCAATTTAGATGACCTGAAGTCAATAACAGCTATTTTTTTTGTATTGGCGACAAAGGCAAATTGGCTCCCCCTTAATGGAACATAACCCCCACTGGCCCCCCCAAGGAAAAAAATCCTAGCTGCGCCAGTGCTGAGGTTGCCTTTGCTAAAACTGTGTGTGTGTTGTATGGTATTTCCAATTGGAAGGAGAACTGAGTTTTGAGGAGCCATCTGACGACTCGCTCTCGCTGCAGTGGCGCCTGTAATGAAAACCAGGACTTGCCGTGGAAACGCTCGTCCGTATCTCACGCCAGCCGATGATCAGCTTTTGGGGAGTTTGAAAAGACAAAAAGCTCGTCGAAGGTGAACGACTTTTACCCCACAGGACGATTCCGAGAGTCTCGTCCGAAATTGTTTTCCTTTTTTCCACGTTAACCCCTCGTGAACTTCTAATCAGACCTGAGATCTACAGGTCATTCGCTGCAATACGGGCTTGGGGATTTTGTAGACCCCCCTCCATAAATTCCTGGGAAATGGTTCAATTAATTAAGATGATCACGACTCAATTACTACCAGCTGCAGAGTTATTGCCGTTTGTTTTTACTCCAAGCGGCGAGGTCAAGGATGTCGACGAGAGCTGCCGCTATGTCTGACTGGCTGTTTGAATAGGTGCTATTTGATACCCCGACCCCCCCCCCCCCTTCCCTCTTTACTCCCAGCTCGGAGAAATCGAAGGAGGGAGAGAAATTCAGGAAAAACGTTCCACGGAAGAGAGAGAGCAAAAAAAAAAAAGTGCAATCTGAAGAAGAGGGTGTCACGCAACACAGGCGGTGAGAACGCCAGTGAGAGCATTTTTTTTGTTTTTGTTCGACTCTAACTTTGTGGTCGCTCTTGCATTTCATTTTGCTTTCAACACATTCGAAAAGAATTACTGTATGTTCCCGCTGCCGCCAGATGCAAACACTTTGGATTGACAACGCTGAGAGAAAAGAAAAGATCAACAAGGTTGTTTTGCAACTTCACCAGACGGCAGAATTCAGTGAAAGGAATCCGAGCAACAATCTAATCCGCTTCGTAAAAGACAATCCATAGCCCGAGGTGACGTTCAAGCGGTAAACTCGGAAACAAATTGCCAAGCGAACGCCCCCCGGCGGCCGCGCGGCTTCGTGTCAGGGCTTGACGAGGCGCACGCTTCATCGGGCCAGGAGACGTACGGATACATTCTTTGGAAATAACTTCACGCCCGTTGCTTCGCTGAGACGTGCCGAAGAAAAGCAAAGACGCTCGTTAAGGTTTCACACAATGATATCGCCTGTTGTCGGGAAAAAGCACGTACTAGTGATATTATAAAAAAAAAAAAATCTTCACTGGCGCACTAAAACGTAATTTACACTTTAGCCGCCATTACTGATTGCCATCTTTTCTTTCTCTGCAGGTTAAAAATACATCAGCAGAAGGAGCCACCAAACAAAACATTTCCATTGGCATCCGTTTTGGACCACGTGACCCGTCTGGGGCCCGCTGCCATGTCTGCGACTGCCCAGTCTGGGAACCGACTCAGCCAACAAGCTCCGGCCAGGCCCCCCCACCTCGACGCTTTCACTTACAGAATCAACGTGGTGACGTTGGACGCGCACGGACCCAAGTCAGGTATCGAATCCAGTTCGTTGTGGTTCAGCTTGCTGCGAAAGACAACAAAAAAAAAGACGGTTAGGAAGCACAATGAGACGACCAATGAAGTTTTCGTCGTACTTACATTTCGTTCAGATATCGCAGTTTGGAAAACAAAGTGCTGTCGAGCACCTGTAATTTATTGTGGCTCAGGTCCCTGAAAAAGGGAGAAAAAATGAGTTACTTCACGGATTACTTGATTTAAAATGTAAGGTAACCATGGCAACACTGTTTAAAAATGTGCCTATTTTTTTGACTCCTAATAATTCTTTCCAAGTATTTGTAGAAATGACTTTTGTGAGAATCCCGCTTGTGTTTTTTTTCCCCTTCTGTCCTTCCGACACGAGAAAGAACACGCCAAAGCGGCTGGCCTCATCTCCAGGCCGCGTCGGCGCATCTGGCCAAAAGCAACAAACGGAGCCGCTGCTCAGGGACGACTTTTTGAGAGGAAGTCCAAACCTGACGATGGATTTGGACTCGAGGTTTTAGCCTCGGACGATACTACTCGTATCATGTTTTGGGAAAAAATCTCCAAAGTCAGGTCGTGGAGTTCTTGCCGCGGCTGCGCACCATCAACACCGTGGTGCCAGACCCCCCCCTCCCCTTTTTTTTTTTCTTTACACCTCCTCCTCCCCCTCTTGCTGCCTCCCTCATCTGGAATCCATCAAGTTACACTGCAAGGAGGGGAGGAACCTCGTCATGTCTTCACAAGCTACACCTCTGTCGAAATTTCAGCTGGCCTGCTTTTTTTTTTTTTTTCCATTTTGCTGTGAAATGAAATCACAATTGAGCCTTTCAAAGAACGCAACCGTTCTGATCATTATTGTTGTTGTTCTAGTTCCACTCCTGGAGGCCAGATGGGAACGGCGTCCTATCACGAAAGGCTGAGATAAAACCCCGAGTAGCTCCGACACTTCCACTTCCAGGCTGGCGTGGACGGCGAGATAACACGGCATATGCAAGCCGTGGCCTGCGTCTTCTGCGACAACACGCTACTCGCCACGCTTATCAGCAGCTGAAAAGTGAGTGGAGGAGTTACACCTTGCTTGAAAGATCCACAGATTTTCCTTTTGACTGAAATATGCTGAAAAGTGAATTCGATCTCATTTGGCAAGGATTGATTGAGGCAAATTGGAGCGCACTACTTGGCTCTGACCAGCAAGGGCGCTGTTGAGCAAACTAGCATCTTCAACTCAAAACTATTTTGGGGGAAAAAACAATCCGGTTGATTTTTCAAATCCTCACATCCAATCCTGACTTTGTACTGCCTCTCATTTATAAAACTAATTTATATTTTTTTGTGTTATTGTGATTCCAAAAACAAACCAGCAGTCAAAAGTTTAAATATGATTTAGGAAAAGAAGAGCGCACAAGTCGATGAAAGGATGTCGGCGGCTGTTTAATGCGCCCTTCAATTCTATAAAGGGACTAAAGACAGCATGTGTTGTAAGGCAAGCTCCCACGTTTCCATGGCTGCCTCCTTTCCCTTTCTCCTCCTCCTTCCCCCCACTTTTATTGCCAACTAATCCTACATGCCCCTCCTTAATCAGCACCATGGCTCTGGTGTTGCTAATTCAGCAGAAATAATGGGGTGCTGGAAAACAAAGGGGCCTCGCCGGTCTAAGGGCTTTAAGATGTGCCGGAGAGCCACTCGTAAATTAGCATGCCAGAGTGAAAAGAACCCCCCCCCCCCCCCCCTTTACTCCATGTACAACTTTTTTTTTCTTTTCTTTGGAAGGCCAGTCTTGATTACGAGGCAACCTCGGTCTGCTTTCTCTGGCAAACGTAAAAGTTTCCACAGCGGCGACTTCTCAACCTGAAGAATTTCGAAATGTTAAGGAGCTTTTTGGACAAGGCCTCGAATCAAATGCAAGTAAATGTGGGCTGATAAAAATGATCTGGCTTGACACAGATCAATTATAAAAAAAACAACTCGGAAGATGGATTATCTCTGTAAAGTGGAGCACAATATCGAGCTTGCCAGTTTGTGTTTGCTATTTTGGCTGATTCCAAGTGGACAAATGAGAAACAGATAGCACCGTTGAGAAATACACGCCGTCTGATTTATGTTGTGATTTTGACACTTGGCAAATCAACCCAATTTTTAACCAACTTTAATCCCAAGTGTGTGTATAAAACTTTGCTCCTACACTGTTTTCCCTTTATAACCATAACAACAAAAAACCAACAGGCACCGAGGGGGATTAGTTGACAATTATTCCCCCTTACACACAAAGGGACATTGATGTGTAAAAAAAAAAATAAAATCCGGCCCCCAGGAGCCCCACTGTGAGGGGCACATAAATAAACCCCCTGTTATAGATTAATGGGAAATTTGAAGATATGTGCCGAGTTTAGCCACTTTTTGCTCCTCATGCGGTTTCCAAGCCTCAGCCAGCCACTTTTCACTGGGAGAGGAATGTGGATCATCTCAGTGCCAAATTCGCCCTCCGCTGCTCATTTGAGTGTAAAACTCACGGATTTTTTTTTTTTTAAAAATCAAGAAAAGGAGGAAAATAGGTCAACTTACAGTTGAACTGTCCATTCCGGGAGAGAGTTTGGAATTTGTCCTCTTTTCAGTCGACTGCAGTCCACTAGATCCCCCAAACAAGCGCACGGAGCGGGACACGTCCGTGTGTTCCCAGCAACCCCGCAAAACAGCAAGAAAAACACCACGGAGCCCGCAAAAGTGCGCGGCTGCCTGGATGAATACATTTTTACTTTCCCCGTCCAAAACAGAAGACACCCTAGAAGTTCTTTTTTTTTTCCCGTGCGACAAATCCCCAAAAAGTGCAAAATAAAATCCTCCAACGTTGCAATGCTGGCAGATTCAAATAGATCCTTTTAAATCCTTTTTCGTGTTGTAATGGTGAAAAAGGAAAGAAACGCGGTAGTCTCGCACTTAGCCATTTTTTTAGTCAAACTTTTCTTAGTGAGCGCTTCTCTTGGCTTACTGTTGCGCTATGCGGAGTTGAGGATCCCCGCAGAGGAGCGTGAACGCTCGGGAGAGGTGAGCGGGGGCGGGGCCAAGGGCCGCGGGGCATTGTGGGTAATGTAGTTTAAACTCAGCCGCCCCCGTTTCCCTCAACCAGCCATTCTAAAAAGACATGAAATAACATCTTTGATGCTTCAACTTTTTGAATGACTCCAATTTATTATTCATAATAGTTTTCCCATATAAATTAAAATAAAAACATTTAAAAAATGCAATTGACTTCCACTGATCACTTTATAAAGGCATTTCCATGCTAACCTGAAGCATAAAATCTGACAATTTGCCCTACACCCAAATTATTTGATTGCTATGGTCCTTAATAGACTAATATATTTCACCAAAGAGCCAATTCAAAAACCTTTTTATAGAGGTGAAGTCCGTAACAGCAGTGTTAATTGATATTCAGTGCTTGAAATAATACATTTACAATTTAAAACGGTGTGTGAGTGCGCTGTTTAATTTCCACATTAGAAGGCCCCTTCATGGGATATTCATGGGTGCAAAGTCCCCCCCCCGGGCCAGTTTCCTGTTAAGCAAGGTCACATTTTCACTCTTTGTGGGCATTTCCTCTTCGCGGGGAGGACGCAACCTCATTAGCCTCTTGACACGCGGACGCAAATGTGACAAACCACAATGGAAACTGATTAAAAGCGGAATCGACTTACTAGCGCCTTATACCGTGTTGATTCGACAAGCACTTCATTTGACATGCTTAATTTTTTTTACCATTATCAAATTAGGTCACTGACGAGTGAAAATGTTTTGCTAGCGTAGCATCTCGCTATCAGTATAGCTGATGTTGCTGTGTTTAGTTCCTTAAATGACTTGTTTCCGCGTCGGTTAACTGTAATGGCTTCGCACGTCATTGTTTTATCTTCACAATCTACATTTTTTTTACACCTGGGCTGGTTGGCCCGTTTTACACGTAATGCGGTTCTGTTTGATGTCACCAAGCAGGTGACGGGTGATAAGTTACTCTTTTGTTTTGGGGTCGGGGGTCGGGGGGGTCTTGTGAATGCTTTTATTGCCTTGCTAACAGCTGCGTTAGACTGTTAGGCCAAACTCATTTGTATTTAAAAAAAAAAAAGGCAAAGAGGAAATGAAGTTTGCGGCCTTTTTGATCACGCTCCACTTGTATTGTCAATCGATCAATACAGCAGATTGCGCGACTGCGGTTGTAAACAAAATCTATCGACTGCACATTTCTCTCGTTCTACTTATTTATTCAATAATAGACATCGCTAGGGGAATGCTTTTTAGAAAATTGCGTTTCACATTCGGCTTGACTTAGCTTATGAGTGGAGCAACGCATTTCAGTGAGTTAACCTCTCACTGCGGGGGAAAAAACAAACAGACAACAGTGTCCCAGCATGAATCCTTGGGGGGGTTGCAGGAATGGCATGCTGGAGTATTTTTGCCTGTTTGTGGTGATTGATTAGATCCCTGTGGACTCTTGCAGGATTTTGGAGAGCATCCACACGGATTGCTTCCTCATGGCCTCCTCTTCCGACGCCGCTTTCAACTCCAGCAACATCAGAGGGACGGCAGCCGCTTTCATGTAATATCGCCTTTTTTTTTTTTACTTTACTATAAACCGAAATGGCGGTATAGCCTCCATTTTTTTTTTCCAGCTACTACATGTCAACAATGTAAATGCCTTTTTTCAAAGTCCTTCCTATAAACCCTTCATTCCTCTTTGAAAGAAAACATTCCACTACCTCCAACGCAACATACGGTTCACACCATCTCTCACGTTCCTCTCTTGGCAAAATCATATTTTCTAACCACCGCCGGATTTGTTTGGTCACAGCGGCGCCTGCTTGATAGATCCTCTTTTGGCTGCCAAACGCTTCCCATACACCCCGAAGCGCACCTCCAAAGCGGACCGGAGTGTGCCAGAGATTTTGCGGTCCGCGTCGAAGCGCACACGCACGCTCACAGATGTTGGCGGCGACTAATGCCCAGCGTGGCCGACTGCCAGAAACGATACTGAGAATAGCAACAGTGCGTAAAAAAAAAGCCTACCCAGCATGCCTCGCTCCAGGTGACTTCCAGTACAAACATACAGTATGCACGAGTGTATATGTGTTTTCAGGCTTCAGAAAATATTGGCAGCGTCACACATTAAAGCTTTTTTTTCGGGTAATTATTCAATTATGAATACGCCGCTTGGATAAATAGAAGAAACCAAAAGCTTGTTAAATACTATTGGATCCGAAATCAAGATAAGTCAGTCGTTTGTAAAAAGAAAAAAATTTACACTGAAGCATTAGTGTGGATGGATGTAATTTAATATAAATTAAATAATACAAAAATAATATAAATTCAAATCATCAAACACTTTGATTATTCTCAGGTCATTTGTTTCGCTCTTTTTCGATATTTTATGATGATATCCAAAGCGCGTCGAGGATTTTTGCCGGCGTTGCAAATACGACCCGTGTTTAGCAAAACGTCCCGAGAGAGAGAGAGAGAGAGAAAGAACAGTGTCGCTGTTGTCAAGCCTCGTGGGGTTGACATTTTGACGGGCAGCTGAGAGGCTCCAAAGTGGCCCAAGTTAAGGCGGGCATTGTGCGGCCGGCCACCAATTACACGTCCCCGAGTCCGAAACAAAATGTCTGCTGTGCGGAGGGCTCATAAGCGCGGCAGTGTTCGGGCCCGGCGGAGGACGTCTGTCCCTCGTAATTAATGGGATGACCGACTCGGGCACCGAGTGCGCTGACCGAGAGACTGATGGCCATAATTTGTCAACATATGGCTTTTCACCCCATAATTTCAAGCCCCGTGTAAACACACACGTATGCTCCCATTCACTCCAAATGGGAACAGAAGGTCTCGAGACAGTGTTGGGAACAAAGCGTTCAAGTATATCCAAAGTGTTGACACCTTGCGCAATGTGCTCACTCTGCAATCCCATTTTCATCTTTCAAAGCTTGGTGTCGGAGGCGTGCAAACATCAGGCATCAATTAAATGCAATTTATTTTGCACTCGCTGTTTTCTTGCCCCAGGCTGCAAATCCGATTAGCGTTATCAGACAACTTTAATCGCTAACACAACATGAGGATGTGAGTTTTAATTTGTCAGTGATCAAATTGCAATGAAAATATTTGAATTGAGTTAATAGAAAGTCATGGAGAAACTCAAATAAAACTTATTTACAAAGAAATCTTACTAAATCATATTCAAAACAAAAAAATATGTGTAGGCCCGCGGAAATTCGAGTGTTTGGATCAACAAGCAAGGTCTTGTACTGATTAATCGATTATCCAAAAATATCGATTAATTGCCCCTAGTAGGCTTTTACTGATTTTTATTTTCTAGCAGAATAAAAAGCCTGAATGACATTCTTCTCATTCTTCTGTCATGGCCGCTCACTTGTAGATCTCCCTACACACGGCGCTGGTGTGTTCCTCTGCCCAGACCGCCTCTGAGTTCTGGTAAACAAGGCGGTAGTCACGTCGCAGCGGGACCTCCTTACCCCGCTGAGAGCCTCCAAAACGTCGGGACCCCCCACCTTCACACGCTCTCCTGCTCTCCCCTGGCTTTTAACCCTCCCGCCGCCTCGGATCAGCGGTAGGTCCCGGCAGTGATAAAGAAAACACAGCTGCTCAAACAGTTGGACGGAACACGGCGGGGGTGGTCGGATGGAGGGGGGGGGTCACGTCAACATATTTAAATCGATGATCTGTGCACATCAATGGACCACCTGAGAAGCAAAAAAAATCTTTCAAACCAGAATTTTGCTTTGTTAACCTTTGCTTTCAAGGCAACAAACTTTAATTAAGATTTTAGGGCAATTTAAATATATATAGGTGTTGAGGTGAGAAATGTGTCATCACCCCCCTCAGCTGCTGGGCCTTTCCTGATGGAAACAAGCTGACAGCAGACGTAAACATCAAGGTGTGGAAAGAGCTTCTTCCGTCCTCCTTCCTCTCATCACTCAGGCAAACTATCCATCCATTTTTGTCTAATGGCGCTTCTCTTCCGTCACTGGGGCACGCTGATCAGCTTGATTGATTAATCCTCATTGGACTACGATAACCATATTCCCCGTCGTTATTGCGAGGTGATACATTTATACTGGCAAAAGTACCCAGCTGCTGTCATATGGTCCCTAACACAAAAATTAAACATAAATTGGATTGTAGGTTTTTATGGTCCATTTGGAAAAACTTTACAGCTCTCATAAAGACCGGGGGAGCTCTCCTCTGCGGCTCCGTTCAAGGACAACTTCTTTCAGACGGTGGTGCTGGCTTTACAGCGACCCCTGCTGTCGGGATGTGTCACTGGCGCCCAATAAGAATACTGAACCGGATGGCACGCGTCATGCGCATGCTTCTCACTACCACAAGAGGGCGCGGATTTACAGCGCCTATAATTATGATCGGCAATGCGGTCGTAATAATGTGCTAGTTCTAATAATGTTCATAAAGTTTTTTCTAAATCCTCTTGCTTACTCATGAGCTTGTCAACGTGTACTTAATGACGTTTTTTTAGCAGCACTATTTTGTAACACCATAGCATCAAAGTATTTATTTTTTTATTAAGGGGTTGATCTTTTTAATTTTCAAAGCCATTTAGTTAAATCCGGCTACTTTAAAGTCGAATCAAAAATATTGCCTGCGCTGCAACAGTACAGTAGAGTACAGTAGGATGATGCAACCAGTGGCGTCGCACTCCCGTGGCTCCAAAATAGAACGTAAGCAACAGCGCCGCCCTCTGCAGCGCAACCAGTCCACGTCACGCCATCTCAGGAAATTCAAACAGTCCCCCCCCCCACGCACACGCGCACACAGCGGATGTCCTAGCTCCGAGCAGCGGCATCTGTCTCCTCCAAGGTCAACGGAGCCTGCAGCCGCCCCTCGCCCTCCCAATCCGCGGACACGCACAGACGCGCCTTTATTCTCCTTCAAGGTAAAGAAAACTTGAACTCTCCTGGACTTTATCTCTATTTGAACCTCATTTTTTCCGCTTCTTATTATTTCCCGGCTGTGATGAGAAACGTATCCCAAAGAATGAGGATTAGTGTTTTAATTCCATTCGTGCGCGCGTGTGATGATGTGTGGTGCGTTCACGTGTTGTTTATGCTGGAAAATCCTACCCGGCGCATCATTTAAAGCTTTAGTTAATTAAGTGCTGCTATTTTTGGAGCTCACGGCCACTACCAGGCCTCAGTGGTTCTGTCCTTACATCAGCCACATCACATGCTATTGACTCACCTTTTTTTTTTGCTCTTTACTTTATGGCACATTTGCTCGTCACGTGCTATGAGAATTAAATAAAGGAAGTCAGGAGTTCTGCTACTGCTGACTCCTTATCGTGATTAATCTCTTGATACCATGTAAACATTAGTCACAGTGCAGTGACAGTATTTTCTGGTTACATAACATTTACATTCGCTTGTTTTAGTATTTTTTGTTATGGTTATTTGGTATTTTGTCACTTTGTGAGTTTTAAAAATGAGGAAAAATAAAATAAAATAAGTTTTACATAATAGATGAGATTTACAGATTTTAATGTGACATTTTCGCTTCTTTCTAGCCCACTAGTTGAATTTTTTTTTTTTTTTTTTTTGGGTGAAGGTGGTAGATCAGATTTCAAGATCAGGACCTCTTTCCATGAACTTGAAGAAAGTTTGTTGTGAACACAAAATCAGCTTTGTGCAAACACCACCTGATAGAGAACCTGCCAATACTGCCCCCCCCCCCCCCCCCCCTCAACAAAAGTATCTTTGACCCCCCCCCCCCTCCCTCAACAAAAGTATCTTTGACTTAGATCAATCAAATTACATAATCACAGCCACTCGGAACAAATTGTCCTGTTTTATTTCTGGACATCAATCCTATTTTTTGTATTTTTTATATAAAGATTTCCTCAATCAGCTCTCACGTTGCTACCACCTCTCTGAGCGCAAGTTGCTAATGGGCCTAATGGTGAGCTATTTCTGCTGCTAGTCGAAAGCAACTTTGAGGTTTCCTTTCGAGCCAGCATGTCATAACTTTCATCGCCATGTGACTTAGATGGAGGCGACCGACAGGAGCGGGAGGGGGGGGGGGGTCAGTCGGGGGTAACGCCAACCGCCGCTCACCGGTAGAGGTCGAGTTTCCTTTTGTAGAGTTGGACATAGTTGACAGCACCTGTTTGGATACAAAGGTCTTATCGTGTATGAAGCTTTTTTTATTTTAGGAGTGTCACGAAGGTTCAGTAGCAGTTAGGCAAATTCCAAACATCGCCTCACGCTGTGACGTCACCACCACCCTCATAAATAATCTCAGGTTATCACGTTACCTCAGGAAGTTGTATTGCGAGCTTTTAGGTAGATTAGGTCATGCAATGTTGACTTAAGTTAAAAAAAAGAAGGGCAATGAGTGTAATGAGAGCCAACCAATCTGGTTCAAAGAAGTCTAAATTTGTGCCCTCGAGTCTAGACAAGTTACCTGATTTAGTTTTCAAGGCACGCTTGATTATTGGGCTCCTGCCATCTTCTTTGTTATAGTCTTACGCGTCACAAAAGAAACTAAAGGTAGTCATCTTCTGTCATTGTGTCCCAATGAGGTCACGTGAGCGTTTCAAAATAGTCTTAATCTCCCGGTGTTGCCGCTCCAGGTCGTCAATTACCAGTCGGCTGACCTTGCGGGCTGACCAAGGACGACAACACAGCATGATCCCAGTGTTGACTTTTGGGACGGACTTTGCTCCAAAGAAATGCGTGAGCAGCCAACAAAGCCTCGCCTTCATTCATAGTCAGAATTCACTTTGCATTGTCGTTACTTGAAGCCTTCATGTTGGTCGAGACTCCATTTTGACTGGGGAACATCTACTGCCCCTGAGGGCTTAGTGGAGGGGGGCGGGGTCAAGGTGAATGGTGGGCGGGGTTCAGTTGCAGGTAGGAATGAGCACTGTAGGTCAGTGTTTGCACATGCAGGATCCAGGACTGCTGGTATGCCCCCACCCTCCTCTCACATCACCGCCGGCAGTTTCTTAAAGGTCCTTTGTAACAGCCAGCCGCTAAGCGACTGGAATTTAAACGACAACTCCACCCTGTATTCGCTGTAGGAAAAAAAATAGAAGACTCGTGTGTTGAGCTTAACACTGAATTTTGTATTTCTTCCCGTTGCAGTGACGAGCCAGCGTCGGTCCAGCGATGCCGCCGCCAGTTGCGGGCCCCCCCGCCGTACCCCCGCCGGACGGCGGTTGGGGCTGGGCCGTAGTGGTGGCGTCCTTCATCTCCATCGGCTTCTCCTACGCCTTCCCCAAAGCCATCACCGTCTTCTTCAAGGACATCCAGATCATCTTCGACGCCTCCTACAGTGAAATCGCCTGGATCTCCTCCATCATGCTCGCCGTCATGTACGCCGCAGGTCAGACATTTTGCGACAATTCAGCCGCTGTGGAATTTAATGACACAACAAGGTGTCACCGGATGACCTCATAGCCGACCGGATTCACGTCACGAGATGTCAAACGCCGTCATCGGAGCTGCCGTGTAAACGCGAAGAAACCAATAGAAATAAATCTATCGCTCTACCGACAAGCGTAGATGAGGTTGCGCAACATTTGCAGGCTGTTGATCAGTCCAGATGGTGAGAACTGTAGTCGCTCGAAAGACAGGAGGATTACTGCATCGCCAGATGGCAGCTGTGGCGGCGACGGATGCCGCGGGCCAGAGTGGCGAAAGCGGCGATAGCGACCACAAAAATATATTTTGACGTGAAATCCGACGAACAGAAGGACATCCACGGTAATAAGAAAATAAACATAATGGTGTGATAGTTCTGGCGTCGAAAGAAAAAAATCAATCTGCAGAGCGTGCGCCAGCCTGGGATCTGTGTCGTTAATCTAGAGCGAGAGAGAAAGCGAGTGACAGAGTGAGAGTCGCCTTTGGGTGAGGCAGCAAAGAAGCCAAGACACACAGGAGGGAGGTTTTGTAAAAACAAAAGCGCTTATCTCAGAGGCAGTCAACCATTTTTTTTTTCCTTTCCAAAATGGCTGACGGTGAATAAGAGACATGATCTGTGTCTATGAATGGAAATGTTTCAAAGTTGCCCGGCTTCTAACCCGATTCAATCATCTGGCTAGGTCCCGTCAGCAGCGTGCTGGTGAACACTTACGGCTGCAGGCCCATCGTCATGATGGGCGGCTGCCTGTGCGCCGTGGGCATGACCCTGGCGTCCTTCTGCACCAGCGTGCTGCAGCTTTACCTCTGCATCGGCGTTATTGGCGGTAAGTCCCTCGCAATCCACTTAACCGCCTTGATGAGCTTCTGCCTCGGCTGGAAATAGGCGGCCGGGAATAAAAATATGAGTTCTCCCGCACAGGACTCGGATTGGCGTTTAACCTGCAGCCCGCTCTGACCATGATCGGGAAGTACTTCTATAGGAAGCGGCCCATCGCCAACGGGCTGGCCATGGCCGGCAGCCCCGTGTTCCTCAGCTCCTTGGCCCCGCTCAACCAGTACTTGTTCAACAACTTTGGCTGGAGGGGGAGCTTCCTCATCCTGGCCGGGTTGCTGCTCAACTGCTGCGTGGCCGGCTCGCTCATGAGGCCCCTGGGCCCGCCTCCCGCCAAGCTGAAGAAGGAGCAGGTGGAGAGCGCCAAGGTGAAGCTCACGCCGTGGCAAATACTCAACAAGTACCTGGATTTGTCGCTCTTCAAACATCGGGGCTTCCTCATCTACCTGTCGGGGAACGTCATCATGTTCGTGGGTTTCTTCGCTCCCATCGTGTTCCTCACCGCCTACGCCAAAGATATGGGCGTGGACGAGTACTCGGCCGCCTTCCTCCTCTCCATCCTGGCCATCGTGGACATGGTCGCCAGACCCTCCATGGGCCTGCTGGCCAACTCCCGCTGGATCCGACCCAATATTCAGTATTTCTTCAGCTTTGCCGTGCTCTACAACGGCGTGTGCCACATCCTCTGCCCGCTGGCCAGCTCCTACACCGGCCTCGTGATCTACGCCATCTTCTTCGGTTTTGCGTTCGGTATGGTCAGCTCGGTGCTGTTCGAGAGTCTCATGGATCTGGTCGGGCCGCCCAGATTCTCCAGCGCCGTGGGACTCACCACCATTGTGGAATGCTGCCCGGTCCTCATCGGGCCACCGATAGCAGGTACCGAGTTTAATTTCGTTTCTAGGTTGGCAACATCATGTCGTGATTAGACGAGCTGTGTGAAGCTCAGCCGCAACGTTCACCCCGAGGCGACTTTTCCGAGTGGCGATTTTCAAACATGTTTAACGCTGGCGTTGGACCAAATGTTCAAAGCGATTGCTGCGATTATCTGAAGCAACAATTGGGCCCATCCCAAATTCCAACATTATACAGACGTGCACATCTTTTTTTTTATTTAAACGTTTTTATTGTCTTGCAGGGAAACTGGTCGACGTCACCAAGAATTACAAGTCCATGTATTTCTGCTGCGGCGTCATCGTGATCGTAGCGAGCGTTTGGCTCTTCATTGGCAACTTCATCAACTACAGACTTCTGGCGCGCGAGCGCAAACTTGAGCAGTACAAGCCAGCCGGGTCGGAGGATCCCGACGTGCCCCAGAAGCAGGCAGAAGTGGACAACCCGGCCAAGCTCGATGAGGAGAAAGGCAGAGAGCCCATGCAGCGGGAAACCAACATTTAAGAGCTTTTTCTCCAAGTTTCCCTCAGATCAAGCCGAGAGAGTGCCTCGCGGTGTTCCACCTGGCTCTTTTCCGGGTCCCCTGCAACTCAAAACTGCCAAAGGATCAAGCGTACAGAACAATGTGTAAAAAGTCACAAGTTGGACCTTTTAATGTCTTCCAATTGAATCTAAATACGGCCAAAGTGCATTGTCACTTTTTCCGACACGGAACCAGATTTTCAAAGGTCCAGCATTTGGTATTAAGCAGTGTTGCAAACAGCCGCCGTCAGTCCCTGAATGTCTTGAAGGCAAAGGCGTGGACGTATAACAGCTCCGACTGGTTGTCCGAGCCAATGTCCTCATTTATGCAGTATGTCGCCGAGCAGGAAATAAAATGCAAGCTCCTCATTGTATCATATGACTTGCACCCTCAACGTTTTGCTCTGGCGCCCTCTAGAGAAGGAGGCTGCAATTATTCCAAAAGTCTAACTTGACTTTAATTCATGCAAAATTGAATGTACTCTCCTTTCGCGGGCCTTAATAATAAGGCAATAATGACCAAAGCCATCTGCGTGACACTGAACAATAGAGACTGAATGGACACTTCATTAGGGACACCCGAGAGCTCCAATAACGGTAAATAATGTGATTTTGTTTTTTTAAGATGCAATATTTGGCCCTAAATAAGTGGCATGAATAGAAAAAGAGAATGATTTTATTGAAAATGAATATGAAATTAAGATATTCTACCGGTGGAAGCTGGGAAGAATGGAACTTTATTGTTACTGAAGTGATCAACGCTTCTACCTGAAATTCCTTCCTTCCATCTTTGGCCAATACTGTCCACTGATTAACATTTTGCCTTCCACAAAAATAATGAAAGTTGACCAGTGTGTCGACATATCAATGGCTGAACAAAGCCAGCTGAAGAATAGAAATCTATATTTTGCAGCTTTTCAGTGTTACACAGTATTTTCATACTTTGGCTAACGTCCACTCTCACTGTGCTTTGTATGACTTTGAATGTTTTCTCGTCGATTCAAAGAAAATCACTATGCAACCTTTTTTTTTTCATGCTGATTTTTAAAGTAAATAAGCTGTCCAATCATGTTTGCTTTGCAACACTGCCCCCTGCTGGTACGTCAGGTTATTCGGATTATTGCTTTCTATTGTGAGAATTCTTGATGCTGTGATGCGCTTGAAAAGCTGCTGGGGAAGGAGACGTGACGAGACGTTCTCTTATTCCATGTTATACAGAGAACAAACATTTCTTTGTATTTGAGCTCGCGTATTTATTTTCTGAAGAACGATATATTAACTAGAAACAAAACTATGAACTGTATGTTTTTTGTTACTTTATTTGGTTTGGGTTGAATTAGCAGGATTTTAAAAAAAAAAAATGGAGGATGACTGAACAAATTTGCTGCTGGGAGGATCTCAATTTACTCTGGTGCCTTATTTTATTATGAACATGCACTTGGGTTGTTTCAATTTCCGGTCATCAGTGTGTATTTTGTATTAGACTTTTTTGAGTCCTAAGTGTGAATAGCTGAGACTGAAGCTTTGCAGATTGTCCTCATAATGTGCAACCTGTAGCAGACAAATTTTCTTCACCCTCCTTGTGTCATTTTCTGTTTGGCATCCAAATACTTTATTCAGATTGTATTGTTCCACTACCTCTGCAAATGTCCATTCATGCTAAGCTAAGGACAAATATAGAGCACGGGTGTAGATACCAGCAAATATTTTCTTCGGGGGGGGGGGGGGGTAATCTCTTATCAATAAAGTATTTATCAAGTCAAAAAATGGTCTTTATCATGTTTAAATGAAAGAAATCCAGACACAGCTTGTATTTGAATTCATTTCTATGCAAATATGAAATTATACAAAGAGATTTTTAGGTTGAAATTGCAGCCAGTGGTTGAAAGGGCCAAATGAGCACCATGAGTCATAACATATGGATGTGAGCCCCCCCCCCCCCCCATTAATAGTCGGCGCACATGCTCATTGAAATGTGACGCGCGTCTCTCATTAGACTCAAAGTGTGACTCCCTCTTGCTCTTTGGCTGCATTAAACTGACTAATAATCAAGCGCGAGTCGGTCAGTAAATCTGCCCGGTGACCAGCCCTCACCTCCGTGAGCCACAGTTAACATTTTAAAAGATGCAGAGAGAGAGAGAGAGAGAGAGAGAGAGAGAGAGAGAGAGAGAAAAAAAAAGAAAACACTTTTTTTTTCTTGCCTCATCTGTATGCTCTGCCTCGGCGAGCCGGTGCGCGCCGATGATGGCTGGAGACCCTCAGGCGGAGTTTGAGGCGAGATTTTAATGGGACAGTAAGGGTCAACCGGGGAGGAGAGAACAATAAGCCTCTGCAGGTCTATGTGATCAGCCGGACCTCAGGGAAAGGGGGGGGGGGGGGGGCTACCTGCTGGGGGGCTCAGAGTGCATGAATATGACCTTCAGAACAGCATCTCTATTCCCTGCGTGGCTCTGCCGGCCGGCGATTACAATAACCGCGCTAATGAACTTACAACAGAGCACAAGGGAATTTAGGAGTTGCTGCGGAAACAAAAAAAAAGGCAAGCAGGTGGATGGTTTGCTTTTGCAATCATGAGCTTGCGGCGTAGCGCTGGGTCGGATTTAGTAGGATTTATTACAAAATGCAAATCAGTCTAATTTACTGTACTAAAGAAAACATGAGAAAAATGTGCAAAAGTCTACACACCCCTATTGTAATTCCTACAAGCACAACAGTAGCCCTGACTTCAATTTAACATGAGTTGAAAGGGTGTGCACACTTTTGCAACCACATTATTTCAGTCTACTCGTGTTTTTTTTAACAATTAAAATTATTCATGATCTTTTATTTTGAAAAACTGCCCATAGGGGTGTGTAGACTTTTTTTTCCCTCCTCTGTTTATTTTATTAATGTTCTACCTTTCAGTTGGCCCGTCAATGCAAACCAGCTGATTCCTTTGTTTTCATTGAACATCCTCTCTAGAGGCAAATCTCATTAAAGACGGGAAGAAGTGAATCTTTCCAAGCGAGTGGAAAACCGGCATGCCCATGTAATGGAGAGAAGAAAACTGCCGACTAAGCATCACTGCACATCGCCGTTATCGTCCCGCACCCGGAAAAGCGTGCGCACAAAGCCAATAAACGGTCAGCCTCGAGGTGTTCTGACCCAAAGTGGACCTTGGACTGTTATGCCCAAAAGCTACAAGCTGCTACCGTGTCTCAACAAGACACGCATTAACCTTTCCGCCGTTATATTTTTTTCTTCTTCTTCGGCGAGGATGGTCCACTTTGAAGTGCCTCCATTTAACCTTCATTTAACTTTTGTGTCATGCGCTCCCAAGCGAGCCGCTCATGACAGCGGAAGCCTTTAGAAGTCAGCAAAAGGCCCGCGGCTATAGATGGCACATCAGCACATCTGTCTGCTGAGCTCCGTGGCCAGGTTGGAGACGGGTTTTGTTCTTCTGTCGGCTCTCCGCCGCGCCAAATGCCAATTGTCAGAAAAGGTGCAACAAGTCCGGCCGATGCTTCAACGAAATTCTTCACCTCACCCGTGCGGCTAAATAAGACTCAATGGTGAGTCAACAATATTTTATTTCCCTCTTTGCTATTGTCCTGCCTACCGACGACATCGATAATCTAATGAGTCCGCTTAATCTCATTTTCAGCCGACATCAAATCAGAGATGTGCACAGCATCATTCCATTTGGACTCTTAATTACTTCCGTGCAGGTGATAGACTGGCAGCGGGATTCTGTTTTTTTTTTTTTTCTTTACTCTAACTGCAGATTTTTCATCTAACAGCGTTTTTTTTTTTTTATGCTCTGTAATGGACTTATTAACTGAACAGGACTTCAAACGGAGCGCTTCTCATTTGGCCCGCGCGAGCGTGACTGCCGTTTGTACCCTCATCCCGGAATTGGAGGGGAATTATTAGCCGAGGGAGGAGAAAAAAAAAAATCTTGTCAAGCATCTGAGCTCGAGTTAGAAGGCGTAGATTGGCTCTGCGGCTTTGACGGCGAGGCCTTCTGGAGACTTAGCACAAAGTCGTTCATGCAACTTTGAAAGCTGCGGACCTCTTCGTGTTAATTGGAGGGTTGTTTGTTTATTTGTTGATTTTACAGGATATTTTCCAGCACAAGGCTTCACACTGCACATAGAGGGCACTCTTAGCTCGGTTTTCCCCCGCCGCTAACACCACTGGGATGCTATTTATAGGGACTGACATGCTCCATAAGCCAGGAAGTTCCATTGAGGTAATTAGGGAGAAGAAAAAGTTGAAAGGCTCATCTTTTCCAAAACAGGGAGGATCCAGGTTAGAAATTGTGAGCTGGAGGCTAAATAATGACAAATAATTTATTTTGGAGTATCTTAAGGTTTGTCGTTATGTAACTAATACAATTTTATGGTTTTAAATGTTTGTAGGCTCCCTAGCTTATTTTTATATCCTCTCACCTGAAGCGATACATTTTTACTTTGATGCCAAAATGAAAATATTATTGTTGTGGGAGGTTTTCCAGCTCCTAATTGAAATGTTGGTCTGAAACGGCGTCCGAGTTCACTCGAGGCTCAGCATGCCTGCGTGTTTCCCGCCACTTCTTTCCACCTTCAAACCTCCAGATTTTCACTTAACGTCACCTCGCATCAGCGTACGCTGACTCTTGACTGTGTGCTTGCAATGAATTCAGCATGAGGTTTTTTTGGGCTTAAAAAATATAAAAAGAAGAGGCAGCGCCTCTGATCAAGAACCTCCTCTGACCTATCCCGCTGCAGGCGGCCGTGCTGGCAGACGTGAACTGTCTGTGAACGGAGGTTACGCAGATTTCATCCAGCAGCAGGCTGCAGCTCTCATGCTGTGACGTGGGGTCAAAAGGTCAGCGGGATGGGCACTCACTCAGACTGTGCTTGCTACTAATATATACCTCCCCCCTTCTTTCTGTATCACTAACCACACATTTTAATGTACTGGAATTCGGCACTTGTGATTCTGAATGTCTCCCCCTAGTGGTAGAATAATTTCAAGTACAGTTCAGTTGTATTTAACTGTGTGAAGTGAGCAATGCAACGTCTATAAAATTGCTTGAAGTAATTATGTAAACATTTCCAAAGAAAACGGTTCATTTTATTTATTAGAACGTTGGGGTTATTGGTGTGAAAAGAAAGGTCTATAAAATGTTTTTGGGGGTAACATTTGTGAAAATCAAAATCCGTAAAATGCTTTCAAAAGCACTCTATGAGCATTTCAAACAGGTTTATTTCTATTTGACTCAAAAACATCCCACCGAAGCGCATTTAATGGGATTTATTTGTTTATTGCATTTCTTCTGGGCCAGTTTTGGGGGGAAGTGGTCTATAAAATGTGTTTAGGGGAAAATAAAATCCAAATAAAATTGTTTTTTTCATTTAATGCACATTTTGAATTTAAAATGCACAACCCACCGAGGCTAATTGATTTATATGATCATTTTTTAAAATTGATCCCAACTTTGCGGTATATTGGAGAGTGGGGTCGGATTGTGCAAAGCTTAAATCCATAAAACTGGTGGACGTAGCTGTGGACGTGATTGTCATTGACCTTTGTACCACAGCGCTTATATCTATCATGTTAGCGCCGCATTTCTCCCCTGTGAGAGCAGCATGCAACAGCATCTTGGGGCAAAAAAAGCTTTTAGAGCGACGGAGCGGCGTGGCGCCGTCAACTGTACTGTGAAACACATGCCGACTGAGCGCCATCCCCCTTGGGCGGCGCCCAAAGGCCGGAAGGGCGAGTATCAGGTCGCAGCACCAGGAAGTCACTGAGGTAAAGGTAGGACGATGAAGCATTATGGGAGGGGGGGTCGGGGGGGTTGCCTGGGTTTGCCTCACGGTAGCGCCGCCTCTGTTTGTAATTAAGTTGCAATTTAAAAGTATGAGGAACAAGCGGATGATTAACATCTGACACGTTTCTAATTCTGTTGTTATATTCTTACAGGATTATAATATCAGGTGTTAAACCTCCCGACACAGTGATTTACGGGTGTGAACCCGTTGATTGCATTCAGTGTGGCCAGAGGCGCTTGCAGGGAGTCTAATTATCGCCGCCGCCCGCAGACAAGGTGCAAACTCAAAAAAAAGGAGCAATGCAGTAAGGCGCAGGCAGACGAAGGAGGCCTTCTCCCCCTCCCAACACAGCATATTCTTTTATTTGTTGTTGCTATGGTGGAATGAGACATGTCCAGCAGCTAGAAAAACATTGCACTACAAACAGGATCCCCGAAGCGAGCCGAGGCAAAGGACTCACTAGTCCACAAAATATTTCAAGGTGGAATTCTACTTTCCTTATGCTTTAACTGACATTTCCCATCCAGTTGAAAAATTCCCTTTGAGCAATAGATTCTTCTCATCCGCACCTCAACCTCTCTTATTATAGCTCGTGAATAATTTAAGTATAACTGCTTTGTTCCTTGGTAAAAAAAATAAATAAAAAGCCAAATGTGCAACCGTGCAATAAATCATGTCTGAGAGTTATTCACGCTTACACCAACGTTGTTGTTTACTGCCAACATTTCTGCCTCGTTCAGATCGTTTTACCCTTCATCAGATTACGTCTAATGTTCCATTTGAAAAAGTAAAAGTTTGTTTTCCTAGCATGCTGTGCATGCTGTTTTTTGTAGAGCGGGGATAATATGAACCTGGAAATGATTGATGGCTGTTCAGTAAATGTAGAGGTGTAGACCCCAAAAGATAGCAAATATTTCTAAATGGTTTTTTTTTTTATAACTGATGACACAAAACAGTTGTTTTAAAAGATTACAATAAAAGCGTTTATATATTTAATATTCTTGAGAGGTGTTGAGTTCACAATTCAATTGTATTGAGGGCCAGGTTGAAGAGCTGATTGGCTGAGACATTACCAATAGGCAATTCATTTTTTTTTTAATCTTTTGATTTATATATTTGATCTATTCTAAAAAGTTAACGTTTTTACCCAATTGAGCAAAAAAATAAAAATAATAATAATTTGCCGAGACACGACAGAGCCGGAACCAAGAGATGATTGGTCCAAAAAAAAAAAAAAAAGAAATCAGTGACGTCACCGTCAGACGCGTGGAAGCCAAGAGATTTAAAATATATTTGTCAATATTTATACCAACTGAAAACTTGTGTTTTGTTTTAATTATCTGTATATTTATTATTTTATAGCGATTGTAAATCCACTTTACAGGCGACGAACTGATTGGCCGTGTAGTCCGGCAGCTGATTGGTTCAACCGCAGAAGCGAACAGGTGATGGCTACGTAATAAAAAAAAGAATCAGTGACGTCACCGTCAGAAGCGTGGAAGCCAAGAGATTTAAAATATATTTGTCAATATATATACCAACTGAAAACTTGTGTTTTGTTTTAATTATCTGTATATTTATTATTTTATAGCGATTGTAAATCCACTTTACAGGCGACGAACTGATTGGCGGTGTAGTCCGACAGCTGATTGGCTCAACCGCAGAAGCGAACAGGTGATGGCTACGTAATCAACATCCACCATTGTTGCGCTTGTTCGAACGTGAAAAGTAAAAACACAAAACACCAAACAGTAAATTACAGCTAGTCCAAAACAAAATAAGTTCAACTTTTTTCTTTTTAGGAAAATGTCCTCCAAAACGTCGTTGAGGTAAACTCCAAGGGAGCCTTGAGTGGACGCTGTCGTCGAAGGTAAGACCGACCACGTAGGTTCGTCCCATTGCCAGCTGTGGTAAAATAAGCAATATAAATAAAAATTGTATTGTAAATGAGTAGGTATGGATTACACTATTACTTTCACCAGTATTTTGAAATACAGTATGTAATTTGGGTTTATGTGCATAAATTGACATGTCGCATTACTCCTTGAGGGCCACTGTACATAAAATGGCGGCCTGTGTGCTTGTTATGTTTTGTTGCTGTTTTTTATGTTATGTCAATAAAACGATAATGATGTGATTAAGCATTGTCAATTTTCAGATGGACTCTGTCAAGGTCACAGACTTTTCTTTCTTTCTTTCATTTAGGGTAACAAAAGCCAGACTTTGGTGTGGTCAGACAAACTCTCCCTTAATGACTGTAATCGGATCGAGCCACTTACGATGTCAGGACGAATCGTCATCCCGCTCGCTCCAGACCTGCGGTGATGGACAGGTAGCACTCACACGGCAACTTGATCACTTAACAGCCAAACTAGGTTGAGTTACTTTATTTGTAAAATCTTCTCCTCGTGTATAATATGATAGTCAAGGGATGTGGTCGTTCCCTGTAGTGCTGCTAAAAATGAGCGCTCTCCACTAGGCAGGTAGAACATTACCTCTTCATTACTGCCATGTTAAAGCTCATGGACCTTTTAATGAGTGTGATGGAATGCTGTAAAAGTCACTTGGACAATGTAAACAAACCACCACCTGCCATATTGAACCAATGAAAAAGGGAATCTCTTGCTAAAGTTATCGTCCGTCCTGTTTCTCCTCTTGTTTCCGCCCTCTGTACTGTCCGTTTCACACACGTACACACACACACTGCCGCCGCCCTGACAAGTTACATGATGAACGCATCCGTAGTGATTTATAATAACTCACTCTAGAGCGATACCATTTCGGGGGAGGAAATTGAACAAACAGGCCCGCGTTATCTGTCACCAGACGGCCGAGTTCAAGTTCAAGAAGCTGCCTGTCAAGAACAATTGACTGCACCGCTGATATATTAGACCTTAATGGCAGCCCAGCGGAGGAGGAAAAAAAATAAAAACAGGCTCTTAACGATTGCCTTTGCTGGCCATGTGAAGGTCCCATGGAAGGGTTCAGTGCAAAAGTGAAACAAAAGAATGATGCGGCTGGAGACTTTATTGATGAGTCAGCAGTCAGACAGGATATCGCCAAAACCCAGCTTGTTGTCATTGTTGATTTCAATACAGTCTTCTTAGATCTGAAATAACGTTCACGTCGCCAATTTGATCCTCGTGAGGAGTCGACTCGGGTCGAGCTGAAGCGAGCGCGCTCGGATCGCAAGTGTGTGGGCCGTGCGTTTTGATCCCATTTGTTTGACGTGACTACACAGCCCACACTTTAGTCGCAGTAATAGATACTCTATGCATTTGAATAGTACATAACGAAAAATGGATTGTAAAATAATTGTCAAAAAATAGACACGATATATTAACTTTCATTCCTCTAACCTGGATTTTTTTGTGTGAGTGGGATTCTGTACAAGGAAGATATTTCTTTTTTTCTTTTTTAAAACTGGATCTTGAAACTTTTAGTTGCCTGAGTTACCGGCTCCTATTTTGAACTAATTAGGCAATTTGGGACTCCGTCATTCCAACTTTGCAAAACAGAGCGCCTCAGGAGATGGCGATTGTACTTGGCGAATAATTAGCAGTCTGAAAAATAACATGACAGCTGTGTTGTCGGGAAAAAAAAAAAAACGAGCACTTTTTTTTTATGGTCCGGAGTCACATGTGGGTTTGGAAACGAAGCAAATAAATCTGCGGAAGCTGTTAGAGAAACAATTCAGTTGAGTATAGCGCGTGTAGTTTGCGTCGGTTTTTTACATTTGTAGCAAAATAAACTAACCGCAAATTCTGTTTCATCAAATTGTTGATGTCGTGACCTGTGTGTGGAAGTAATTGAGCTTCAGAGGCTATTTGGGGTTTAATCACCCATGCGGGAATTAAAACAAAATTGGGAAGGGAAAAAGCCATCTCACAGCTTGTCTGCGTCCTTCGTGATTGGTCGCCGCCAGACAGAGCAGAACTGTCCCTGACCCGCATTAGGCCTCTGTCACGTCTCCTTCCCAGCGCAGACGAATGGAGTTTGACTTCTCGCCACGTATCCTCTCGGGCCTGAATTTAAAAGGCATCGGCGCGATGTTGACAGGAATACGTTTATCGGGATCGGGTCTCCTTTCAACGGCGGGCCACTCCGGCTGGGCTCGGCCGCCGTTTGCCTCGTCTGGCCCGGCCCCATTGATCTCCGGATCGCGTGGAGTGGAAAGTGATGCACCTGGCTGCTCCCCGCGTACAGATCGGATATTTTAAAGGGCTGGAGAAAAAGTAGGCTCAGGTTAAAAATAATATTTAGAGATGTGAAAATGAATCGATTAAATCGGCAAGTAATCGAATTTCTGTGCTAATTAGTGTTAGTACATTTTTCGACGTTCGCTCCAAACGCTCTTCAAGCTACCTTCTCAACTTTTTTTTTTTTTCTTTTCACAGCAGGTCTCGCTCTCCTCCCCTCGCCGCCATTAAGCGGGCGCGAGTCTTCCCCTCCATCGCTCGGTGAAATGTTTGCTCGCGCTTCCCGGCTGTGAGCGCGGCGTGTTGACAGAGTGCTTTCTTGGGAGGGAATAATTAGGAATCCGGCTTCAGCCGCACGTCTTGCAGCTTCTGCTGTTTGGAAGACGCCGTCTCATGATGCGTACGCGCTGTTTACGCCCGCATTCTCGCCTTGGATGGTGACGGATCGATTGCGGCCGTATTCCAGCTCGCGCGGCGAATTGTTTGTGTCCCTTCAAACCATATATGTTGTCATTAATTCGACACGTTCATATGTAGGACGGTTAAATATACGTCGGTAATTCCTAAATCAGATTGCAAAAATAACGCAAACTAATCTGGCCCTTGATTACTTCGGCTTTTCAACGTGGACCTGCATGTGTGTGGGTGTGTTGGAACATTTAAGCTACATTTGCAAGCACACACATGTATTAAAGTCTGATTTTAAACTCAAGCAAGATTTTCTTTCCCTCTCTAGATTCCCCCCGTGGAGTCGGATTGGACCGGATGGAATTGCTAAATGCCTACCCGATGTTTGACTGAGCAAAGGTATTTGCCTCACGTCGCTTGTTGTTGTTAAAAATAAAATGTAAACAAGAAATCTCATCAAGTCACCGGGAAGCCTGACATGTCATGTAAATATAGTAAGCAGGGAGATTGACAGTTAAATGATGAATCTTTAGCTTCCTGTGAAAGGGTGAGGGGCTCTCGAGTGCTTTCGCATGCAAATCGCTTCTTTGGTCCATCTCAAAGGCGTTCTGAACGCTCAGCAGAGCTAATGATACAAAATGTCCTTTTCATGGCTGAGACGGCCATCTTCAGATCCCCCGCTCGCTCGCTCGTTTCTCTCGCGTCTATATCTTCATTTGCAAGTCATAGAGACGTCGCTCGCCACGGCGCTAAAAGCCGAAGGCTGATGGCACGGCTTCATGCGAGTCGACACGCGGGCTTCGGCTCGGCGAGGATCAAGCTCTTTTTTTTTTTTTATCGCGGGAGGAAGCCGCCGGATTGCGAGAGATAAAGCCGAGCGCAACCCGAGCCTCCTTCCGCCCGCCAGTTCTGCCGCGCGTTCGCTGTTGAATCAATTATCCAAACACAACATCAGATGCTATAAAAGTGTATCGATCCCTGTAGGGGCATCGGGCTGCTGCTCAAGCAACAGCGATGCTATTTGGCGAAAGAAGAACATGATATTAGCGCGGCGCGAGGCGGAAATTAGCGCACCGCTTGGGTAAATGCATCTGTATTTTTTTTCCTCCGGCACATGAAGGTTCCATAATAATATTGGATCAAATTAGTAACATATTTAGTCATGTTCACAAAGGAATACTTTGGTTCAAGGCTTTGTCGGTCAAACTTCCAGTCATTTAAAATGTCTCGAAAACCCCGATGTACGAGGAACACAAAAAATATCAGCGTCAAAAATATAATATAGACACCAAGTCATAAAAACAACGCAAAAATAGAGTTAAAGGACCCCAAAACAAGTTAGTGTTGATTTTTTTTCCATGTAATTAGCAGATTAATCAGTTACGTCTATCGTTCCTAATTATTATTCAACCCAGAAAAATATTTCATCTGTGCTATATGATCTGCATCCTGATCAATATGGCATCACTATTCGTGAGACAAATGATCCGCCCTCCTCCGCCTCCCGGGGGAACGTCTCGTTTCTAATCACACCTAAAAGGCTTTTTTTTTTTTTTTGAGCAAGATTAATTGCATCCCCTGAAACTCTGGCTGCTTCCCGCCAGTTGGGGCCCCCTCGCCTCGCCAAGCCAGCCGCGGAGAGTATCGCTTTAACCCCAGTAAAATCCCGAAACAGCTGCCAGGAGACGGAGAAGCCTTGGCATCGGCCCAAACAGCAGGATTGGAAATAACGGAGATGCTTTCGGGAGCTTTTTGAGTTTGAACGCGTGCTGCTCTTTTCCTCCCTGCTGCTTTGTGCACCACGCCTGAGCGGTTGCCCGATCTGACAGGCCGGGATTCCCGCATGGCTGACCTCTTGAGGTCGGAGGTTGTCACGTGAGCAGCGCGGAAGTGTAGCGTACGGCGCGTCACGCCTCACCTGCACCGAGAGGCTTCTAAAATTGTCTTTCAAAAAGCCGCTTGCGTCCAAGTCTGGACCTTCTCCCTTTAAGACCAAACAAACTCGTAGTCCCTCCCCACACGTCTATTTTTGCATTCCGAAGCCACGGATTAGAAATCCCGAGGCCCGAGGTCACGCCGATTGAGATGGAAATGAGTTTGGGACAGGCGGAACGGTGTCGGCCTGAACTCGTGGAGATTTGTTATTAAGATGATATTCACACTTGTGCTTTATAAATGTCGCCCCCCCTCCCTCCCTGCCCAGCGTCATCAGTCAGTTACATAATCTCCCCCCTGTGCTTTCTCTTCCCCTCGCATGGCTGACCGCCGTGTCGGCGAAAAATAGCATTTTATCCGCACCGGGCCTTGTCTGGAAACCATTTAAGCAAAAAAAAAAAAAGTGATTAGGCAAAATGTAGCTTGAACAGATTGCAAGGGGAAGAATGAGCAGGGATCAATAACCTCTTGGTCACTTGTCAATATTTCTCGGTAAAATCTATCGGCTATACCTAAAGACACCCCAAGGAGCCGAGGAAGAAGCGAATGACTACAAATGTCATCAGGCAGAGGGATTTTCCAAAGGCGAGCAATGCCATCCAATTCCAATTATTCAAATCGGATTCTTATAATCCCGATGAATCGTATTTTAAATCACAATCGCAATATTGATGGAATTTTCTTTCACAGTTGAATATTCACCATCATATTTGGCCTTTTTCTAATTTGTTGTTCTCCTCGTTCGTTGTGCCAGCGCCAAGTCAAATATTGGATTTAATAGGGCACCACTAGCGTTATTATTTCTTTCCAAGAAGGGATTGTGGCAAACATAATACAGTAATTACAAATTTGACATTCAAACTTTGATTAGGTCTCATTATTGATCCAAACTGAGTTGTTTTGCACTCCTTTGCTATTCTTTCTCATCGCGCGAAAATTGCTCTAACAATGTTCACGGAGATGCTTAAATTGCTGTGCTTATTTTTTTTTCCGCCCCCTCGTCTTATTAGTTCTCAGAAGCATCAAACAGTAAGTTGCATTTTATAAGGGCAGACATTTTTTTTTTTAATGTTCTAAACCATCTGTAATGAAACCCTTTAATCGCAGCTTCCTCACCAAACACGGGAACAGTCGAATCAAATTGATCGGAACAGAAATGACTTCCCTTTGTCTCGTTTACATTTATTCCGAGCAGTTTGCAGAAAGTATTATGTATATTTCCAAATAACTTTGTGACAAACACCACACTTTCATTACTTCAAACCAACATTCCCACCATGGATGAGGAATCCAAACAATTTTTTTATTTTTTTATTTTTTATTGTGATGGATTACCTCATTTTGTGCAAGATGTTTTTTTCTTCCAAAAGTTGCGTATAGTGCTGACTTGGGCTTTGTTTGCCTAATGCAGCTTATTTAGACTCAAGACGGCCAAGTTGGAGATGTCGCATTAATCATCTCACTGCAAGACAACTTGCACCAAAGAGCATGGTGAAGAATTAGCATAGCATATATTTGCTTTGGCTTCTCATCTGAACGGCAAACATGAGCCTTTTGGTCACCTTCTTCACGGGACTTCATTTTTTTTATGCTCACTTGGGTATTTGACCTGATTTGTGTCTTTTTCATTAGTCACCTCTTTGTCATTCCTCGTTGCTTCTCGGTATTGTGGGTTTGGCGGCGGGATCGAGAATTACCCGCTGCTTTGTCTACGTTAGGATGCACCTGTCACAATGAGGGCGGAAGGAAAATCAGCATTTTTTTTTTTTGCCGACAGTCGTATTAGCTCGCTTTATATTGGCCGTTTTCTATCGCACGGCCGCGGCATGAAGCGTGTGGGTTGCCGGTGATGATAAGCGCTCGCTTCACCTGTGGCCGCGTGTCACAAGCCCGCCTCCATATCAGCTGGGAGGAAGGTGACTGAGGATGACAAGCAGCCAAATGACTTTTTTACCTGCAGCCCATTTCTGAGCCGAGACAAATAATGTCGACAAATAGGACGGCGGAGACGGCGCTCGGCGATGCGGTCGACCTTCAAGCGCGCACGCTAATGCCTCACTGCGTGATGGGGCTGTCAGACGCTTCACGCTCGGCCTTATTTACCTCATCACAAAGGTACCGTTTGTTTCGCAACAATCCAAATATGATGAAACGCATCGTGAAATGGCCGACGTGCAAGAAAATGCCAAAACCAAACCAATGAAGTAGTTGACAAAAAAATAGACAATATCTGTTCTCTAAACTTCAACAAGATATAATATAGATAAAGATACAACATTTCATTTTTTTTCTTGATGTATTATGTGCCACAAATGGCCCCCAGGCCTCACTTTGAACACCATAGATTCAGCCCCTGTGGACTTTTAAGACCACTCACCTCAATTATGTCCATCCAGTCTTCATCACTCTCCAATTAAAATGACCACTAGACTCACCAAGACAGACAAGGGAACAATACAGCTAATCAATTCTGCATGTGCTGATTAAATTTAAATACAGAGGTCAAGAGCACTCATTATTTGTCGTAAAATATTTAAATTAAGTTAATATTTTATACAGCCGTATATGAATTAATTCTAACGGGAAATATTTTCATGGAATAAAGTGCGTTAGTAGCCAGTCTGGCGAGGAGTTGCATTTTTAATTTGTCTGTGCAGAGGCTTTTTGCATCCCAGGTTGCCTCCGTGTCAGTGTGACTCATAAAGGGCAGCCACTACAATAAAAATAACATAAGCGTTTCCACGAGGCAAAGGGCTGTGTTGTTGCTGCACATTTTCTCCATATGCTCTTCGGTTTCCACGCTCTGTAAGTCTTGTGGCCCTTCTATGTGTCCATTGGGTGAGGATGATGAAGTAGCTTGCCAATATTGCATAAGATACACAAAACATCATTCGAGGTTTGCCATTCTTCTCAACATTTTACAAATGCAAAAAATTGGAAGAAGATGTTTGAATATCCTTATCAAAATTTAATTATTCGTCCGATTATACTGGCTGGCCGATTTGCTTCGATTTTACGTTTGAACTGAAAAAATCTAAAGACTATTTAATGACTCAATTTCCACGATCAATTACAAACCTGATCTCCAAAGGTGTCACGTGAAATTCATGATGGATAGTCTGAAAATTTTGGACTCCTGCATACATTGATAAGACGAGCCACGCACGGATAGCAGTCGGGCGAGTCTCCGATTAGTTCTGCTCCAGAAACGCGGAGAGTGACGAGCTAATCGGCGGCGTGTCGGCGCTGAGCGAAGTCCTCCGAGGAGCCCGGAAGACAGATCGATGATCCGTGGGCCCGCGGACGGCAGGTGATGCGCGGCGCCGTCGAAAAACAATGCCAACATGACGCATGGAGTCACGCGGCGCCCGGGACGAATCGAGTGGCGTCTAATGACACGATCAAGCCGCGGTCGGAGATAACCCGCCTTGTCTCGGCGGGTTGTTTGACGTCGTCCGCGTGTTGCGTGTTGATAAACACTCGCTCGTTGATAAAGGTCAAATCGACACTCCGAATGTGTAAAAGAGAATTGGGTGCGCCCGAAGGTGTTCCGCGAGGAAACCCATGTGTTTGCATCGCAAGGCTGCTACCAAAACTCCGCTAGCTAGCTAGCAATGTCCATTTGCTTGAATATACCCTAATCTTAGCCTTGGCTATAAAGTTCAGATGAATACCACAACTTGACCCCGGAGTAAGAAGTCGAATCCATTTAAAGTCAGCTCTTTCGGCTGATTCCCTAACAGAAGTCAAACTGACGGTTTTTTTTTCCAGGGCAGCCTCGAGGGAGAACGACTTTCTCTTGTCCAGCGCGGCGGTCAAGCTCTAGGGGGTTCTGTTGTGCTTTTTCCCGTTGACTGGATTAGTTGTGCATTTTGCAAGAGTCTGCAAGACACGCCGCGTAGTTCCCCTCAGGGGGCCACCGCTACGAAGGGCACGGGCTCCTCCGTTTTGAACCTTTATGCAGGCACATCTCCGACTGCCTGCCTACGCCGGCCGGGCTCTTTGAACTCAACCGGAGCCGGGCCGAACAAATGAAGTTCAAAGCGGCGTCGACTTATGGCAGCGCGCTGTAACAACAGTGTTGATTTAAAGCCGAAGTTCACCCTGCCCTTCCCCTCGCCCGACACGTTTCCCGCTTCAGACCAATTTACATGCCGCCGGTGATTTCCGCACAATGTCTTGTCTCTCGTCGGGATGGATTTACACTATGGCCATTTCTTTCTAATCGTCTTTCCTTACCTGTCCTTGGATAACCCACTGCCCCCTCTCCCTCCTCCTTCCAGATCTCGGCTGAGCGACTCGTTGAGATGGACGTAATGAGACAGGTCCACGCGGGCCGAGCCGTAAACAAGGAGAAAGAGAAATCAGGTGAGGGGACACGGCGGCTCCCGAGACGCCCGACGTCATTTTCACCGTCCAAATTCCATTTTACCGTCGGTCGGCTCTCGTTTGCTTTCTCGCCATTTTTCGTTTTTGTTTGTTTTCAGGCCTGTCTTCATTTGACCTAAGATGCAAGTTTGATCATCCCGGTGAGTCATATTTTAGATTTGAGTCCACGACCTCTGTTTTAGTATCACACCAGAATGAAAGTTAATGTCAGAAAACAGAATTGCTTCATCCCACATGCCTCTTATTATGATTACTTTGAGATTTCATTTCACGATAGGGCAAAGTAAAAGCGGAACCAAAATAATCACATTGATTCAAGTTTTGAAATTAGATTTGGGCTGTGGGCCTATATGATTAGGTCAGCCCGACTTGATTCCGTGATGCTATAACCAATGTTGTCTTGTCCCAACTGTGCTTTCAAATTTGTTGTCAGGCTACATTTGATATCATTTTGTTAAGTACGACCAATATTTTGACGAGTCCTTTTACTTTCCCCCTACATGTGCTAGAACCGAGGTCCAAATCAATGCGTCCCGCCAGACCATTTCTTAAAACATCAACTTCTGCCGTGATTACTTCTGCGAATCAATTAGGCCGCTGCGTAATTGAGTGGCTATGAGGTCATGATACTTTTTCAGCTTTGGCGGCCAGTCCTCTGTGGAAGTTAGCATGAAGGCTGCGATCGATTCAATGGATTCAGATTTATGTTATCGGGGCCTCTCCGAAGGTAAACAGATTTGAAAGTTGGCGTCGATGCGCGGCGCACATAAAGTGAAACGTCTCGCCAGTTGAAAATCTCCATTGATTTCCGAGCCGGGATATTTGCCGATATCGTAGCGGACCATCGTGAAATATTTACATGAGCTGTTTGTGCCTTATTTTTGCACTCTTTTGCCTTCTTGTATTGCGAAATCATTTGGAAATGAACAACCCCCCCCCACCCAGCTACGCGTGACATTGAGAATATCATTGCAATTAGCGGCCCTTTTTCCCCGAGGTTCATTATTACATTGGAGCTCCATTATTAGTGGTGTTCCCTTGCAGGCATTTCTTTACTTGCTTTTTCACACTGCGCCCGTGACGCTTGCGGATTGATACGTTACAGCAACCTGCCGTTTGCGGCTTCCGACTTGCATCGGCCGCACGAATCACCTTTGCAACAATGGCGCTAACAATCCGCCGTAAAAGGTTAGCGGGGTGAAGAGAAGTGCCATGTTCTTTTATGTCCTAAAAATACAAATACAAGACGTAATTAGGGGGAATAACAATAGCCGTGATAACCTAGCCACCGGGGGCCGTTGTCTGGAGCTCGCTCAGAGAGCCTCGGTCGCACTTACTTTTCGGAGTTCCTGCAGCCGTCCGCAAATGAGGTTCATGTGTTCATTAGCATAGCGCTACTTTGTGTGTGTGTCGCGAGCAACAGTTTCAGGCCCACTAATTGGACAGTATGCCACGCAATTTTTAGCCTTCTTAGTTTGTCAAAGCTTTTGCTGCACCCACTCCCAAGTGCAGCACTGAGCCTGGACTCTAATTGGTCCGGCTTAGAATTGAAGGCAATTGGCTAAAACGAGCAATCGGCCGGTGTCGTGTGTGCGTGTTACAAAGTTGTCGTCATCGTTAAGGAGCAGGAAAAATAAGAAGCACGAACAAAATGGTGGCGCCCTTTGTTAGCTTTCAACGTGTCTTCTACACAGCTGCCTCCTGCTTATTTATTTATTTATTTACTTCAATTTAGCGTTGTAAAAAGTGTTTGTGAACATTTTGGGTTTCGGCCTTGAGACAACTTTTGTTGAGAGTTGAGGCAGTCTCGCTAAAAACCGACAGCAATCTTCGGCAGCACGCTCCGTGGCCTCGCCAAGCGCATACGCCGGGTTGTTAAAATCTCCCCAAATAAAGTGCTAGTTGGCTTTCCCCTGACATTTGTTTTTTTTTTTACGCCAACATGGCTTGGTCTTTTGGAACTGTTTGTAAAATATGACATATATGAACTACTGTATATCACGTCGCGTGCAATTGAACCAACCGACTGATCTTGACAATAAGCAAGTCTTTGTTGCTTACCGATCGTCAGCCCCCGTAAGATTTACATACCCCCCAACCCCCCCACCCTCCTCGTTTCTGCAAAGACAAAGCTAATTTCCTCAGCCTCTGTCAAACAATGTTTTCACTGGCTGCCACTGTTTAATTAAGACGAGGTGAGCAACACACAAGCACGAACGCCCGCTCCGGCTGAATTAAGGAACTCCTCCGCGGGGACTTCATTCGTTTCGGGAGCCTCGCGTGGGCGGAAGAAGAGAAGGCGATACGTTCGCCAGAGAAATGTACAGTGCTCCACCAACACACGGATCACCCCGAGGGAGTTGAGGCAAAGAATTCCTCCTGGAATTTTCTCTTTTAGTCTCTTGCTCTCTTGCTTTATTGCGACACCTCCCCCCCCCCCCCCCCCCCTCCTTTCTTCCGCTCTCATTTTGGTCATGGTAATTCATCATGGAATATCAAAACCGTTCAAAGCCGCCGCATAGAAATGAAGGCTCGGGAGCTTGGGAATAATTGCTTTCTGTGAGGTGCCAGCGTACTTATTGAACCCTCTTGACTCCCTGTCCCGTTCAGCGGCAGCACGGATGATAAAGAGACAAGGAAATATTGTACTTGCTGTATTTTACTTAATGCCATATTATGGAATCATTTTGCTTGAGCACCAGCATGCACCGATCTCAACCAGAATCCAAGCCGGTTGCTGCGACTTGAATAAGAAAAAAAAACACCCCACATGCTCTCTCCCCTGCGGCGATGACTTCGTCTGCCTTCGCTCAAAATAAAGACGGTGTTGGACCTGAGAGATCCTCAGTGACTCCAGAGCGCCAGCGGCTCGGAACACCATCTGTGAGAGGCTCGGAATCTTCCCGTTGCCTTCCCGTTGCCCCCGTGCGGATCACACAAAGCACTCCCGCACCGACTCTTCCGGTCCACAGATCCGACTGACTTTGCAAGTCATGGCAATCCGTCCTCGGAATATTGCCGTGTTTACCAAGCTCAGACTGGAAGTGAGCGTGTTCGTTTCTGTCAGTCAGGCCTGGGAAATAATTTGTAACAAACTAAAATAATAATATATTAAAAATACAGTAGTTAAAAAACGAGCAATGAATAGATACCAGGTGATCCTGCTGTGTGCTCTTTGGCCTTTTAGGGGCAGTGTGGTGCTTGCATTAAATGACAGTAGAAGAAGGTAGTTGCGATTAAGCTTTATGAATGTAACTTTTTTTATATTATTGAGTTTCCATAGTGTTTGCGTGAGAATATTCATTATTGGATGGAATATCTTTCTTAGGACACAATGCTAAATTTGTATCATCATGTCATTGGGATTGACTGCTAGCATTAGCATCGGTGTCTGTCTTCTTGTTAAATACAAGGTGTAAATTTCGATTAATTGCCCAGCTCGAAGAATAAAATACCAACAATTCGCTCTGATAAAATGACACCTTCATTTCTTTGTTCCCTCCGACTTGCCATTCGCTCTGACATCATGACACCTTCATTTCTTTGTTTCCTCCGACTTGTCGCCATCCGCTCAACCTGAACTCGACACGCGCTCACTCCCAAAAGCAGCCGGGCGTCGTCCGAATAGAGATGTAGAAGATTGCGCGGCCTTAGGAACAAAAGAAGAGTCCAAGTCGGCGCGAGCTTAAGCGAATCCGCGAGATTAGAGCCGCCTTCCCCGGCATCTTTCGGCACACATGTGAGGCCTCCGCGCGGGATCAACCGCAAAGTTCTAATCGAGGCTGGAGAACTTTTCCACTGCCGGTTTGCGAGGGGGTTTGAGTGGGCGGGTAGGTGGGGCACCGAAGAACTTTCCCTGAACTCTCCCCGGCTTTGTGTCTCCTACTTTCATCTCAGGTCACTGTCAGTAGAGGGTTTATCTTGTTAAAAGCGCGCCGTAGATGAAACGGGGTCTGTTGCGGCAAACTCGGGGTCGCACCGGGGCTAGCTTTTCTTCTTCGTATACCGTTTAAAGGCGGGTTCCTCTTTGTGCGTGGCGCAGAAGCACCGTCACCCGTCGCTGGCTAATTGAAAGTGGGGAACTCTAGGTTGCAAAAAGAGTCAGAGTAAAAATAACTCAATAAAATAATAATAATAATAATAAGTAAATAAAATAATTACAAAAATTACATTTATTATTATCACGGAGCCATCTTTTGCTTCACCAGCAATATTTTTCCCTCTTGTGTTCCTTTTTGCAATTACACGACAACGTTCATTTCCATGATTGTTCGCTAGGAACAATTTAGCGCCGCGTTTGGATCGGTCCGATAAAAGACGCTGTCAGGAAACAAAAAAGGCTGACTATAGCGATAAAAGCCACATTTGTTCATTTGTGATGCGCCTTCACAAATGCGCCAGTTATTAAAATGGCTTGCTTTCATACAAAAGCCTGTTTCCTGTCTCCCCTTATTTGCTTATTGTGAGAGGGTTTCTTTTATCTGGCTAGATCCATCCCAGGTTGGCCTGATAATAAAAATGTAGCCAGCTCGGCACAATAGCAAAGCAAATGACACAGCCTGTGCTTAATCTGGCGTCTGGCAGCTCTTCTATGCGTCTCCCAGGTAGTTTTGGACGCCGCCGATGGCTCTTTGTCACGCTAGATGTAATGCTCTGCGGCATCTAATTTGCTCTCGCTTTTAGCCGCTCCCGCTCAACTTTTTACATCACAATAGGATGAGAAATGTGTGTCGGCGGGGCGGACAATGACGGAGACGGCTTTGAGGGGTGAAATGATTTCTGCCGACACAATGCGGGTACCAGATGCCCGTGCGTTCATTGTGCTGGCGACGCTCGGCCCGCGGGTCGCTAAACCTCGACGAACATAATGCAAAAAGCTGCTCGCTTTGACTGAAGGCAAAGATTTGAGAAGTATTAACGTGGGATGAATTGTTCTTTTTACTCTCCCAGTCTGCTTTTCGCATTGTCAGATAGACACGACGTGGCAAGGGAGAATCGCACGCTCGCCAAGCTTGCAAAGGCAGGACCCCCAAGTACTGGCGCAAAATGTGACGTGTATTTTTTGCCTTTTTTTGAAAACTCATTCAGAATTTACAACATGACTTCCCTGCAAAAAAATCTGTCTTTTTTTTATGAATCGTATATCTTTTTTTAATAATCGTCCGATTAATCGGTTATCAGAATGTCATTGTGCCAAATATTGGAATCATCCTCCACTAGATAGCAATTACAACTATTTGAGGGTTTTTTTCCTGCCAGGCTCCTGCCGAGTGCGGAATATATTTGACGTGTTTTGCTAAACACGCAAAACAGGCGATGCCCTGTTGTTCAATCCCTAAAAACATCAAGCTAACACTAGAGAAGAGCGCCTCTGGTGCAACATTTAAGCTCACCACTAAAATTTTGATGGCACCCACAGCAGCAGGCAACATTTTTTTTTATATTCAGTTTGACCTTTATTATTATTGTCCATGTGCACATTTTTTGATGTGATATGCAACCCTGTCATTTTTCTTTTTTTTTGTAACCATAAAGTCACAGGCAGCAATAAGTCAGTCTGTAGAGATTTCGCTCGGGGACCAGACGGCGGACTTAAAATATGGAAATTGGAACAGGTTGTTGTAAAGGTGCCCGAGCACGCCCTTGAGCAAGACGCCGAATCAGAAACGGCCACAGTCGGCGTTATTTACCCTTCGACCGTAAACCCCGGCAAAGACATGACCACCAATGAATTGAGCACTCGGCGGTAGCGCGATTGTTTACAGTAACCCGCCACAGGGGTACCGTTAGCCGGATCTTTATTGCCTCTCCCCTATTTAATTGGATGGCATTTTTGGATCTGCAATGTCTGCCGCTAACGTTATCCTGTAATCACAAGCCTTGATTTATTGAGCAGCACCGCCGAGTGTTGTGATGTTTAGTTAAAAGAAGATGCTAAGGGTCTCCGGTCTCATATGTCCTAGTCGTATGAACTTGTCCTCTATTTGTCTGATGCGCGTGTAATTCAAGCCAGCGTGCCGAAAGAATGCTTGCCAGTCAGAACTCATGGGGAAAGTGTCAAATAATCCATCTCGGTGCTAATTAGAGAAAGTCTCACTTGTATCAAGCGAGAAGGACTCGATCCCGCGTATCTCCTCCGCACTCTCGGATATCGCTCGCTTATCAAATTCCCCCACCACCGAATATAACGTCCTCGAGGGCAATGACAGTTTTAGATTGAACCGTCGAAAGAGGCAACATGAAGTACGTCTCAATTTGAATGAAATACGTTTGGCACGCGGAACTCCGAAATCACGTCGCCGAATGAAATCGAAATAATTATTCACCTTCGACGGTCGCTTCTATCGTCAATAAAAACTCCCATTGTTGCATCTCGCAATTCCCTGAAATTAAACTACCGTGGCGTTATAGCGCGCCCGTAATGAAATTTCTTTTCCCAGAGAATCGATGAGCTTCCCCCGCCCCTCCCTCGGTAGCCTTTGTAATTACGAAAGCCTCATTAGATTAGCGCAACGTGGAACATATGGTAAGAGAGGAAATTCTTTTTGATGCTCTTTTCTAATGACTGCCCAGGGGATTAAAAAAAATGAGATAATGGCGTGCCTTTACTTAATTTGGATGTCGACGTTTGTCTTGTATTTAAATACAATCATTTAATTCAGGCCCACCGCCTTAAGCCGCTCGCATGCTATGCTACCGACTGAGCTCTTCGCTTCTGCCGCTGCTAAGCTAATGCCCGTGCTTTCAATTTGGGATACGCACCGAAAATGTGAATTTGATTTGTTCTTTACTAGTCTTTTGAAATTTCACCTATAAAGGCTTTTAAAGTTCATTTCAGCCGAAAGCCGAAAATCCCTAACCTTTTCTGAGAGGCGTAGATAAGGCAGCCGAAATTCAATCGCAATACGAAACAATCCATGAATGCGTGAAAAGTCAAACTTGCCAGGAGGGATTGTTCAAAATCATCCAATACCGCTAGTAACGCTAATTTGTGTGCTTTTGAATTGACCAGGGTCGTTGTTAATTTAGCGTTTGATTGAAAAGAGCATTAAAAAAAAAAAAGCCCCCCCCCCCCCTTCAATATGGCCGTGCACCTGCAGGCAAAACAACCTGCTGCGGCTAAACTAGAAAGCTATTTGTTTTCAAAATGAAGCCCTTTCACCGCTTCATCAGCGAGTCATTTCAGAGCGCTTTTCAGGAGGATCAATGTGCCCTCTGGGGACAAACCCAAAAAAAAATCAAGTCATTTTTCAAAGGATTGATTCATTTTTAAAGAAAATATTGGGCTCACGGGAGGTCAATGTGACACTGACAGGATGGCGCTCCGCCGGTGGAAGGCAGACAATTTCCGGCGGAGAAACTCGGATACAGCCCGGGATGATAGTGTGTGCATTTCAAATCGACTCACTCCCATCCAAGCGGCGGTGGCGCGGCGGCGGCAGACGTTTTTTTTTTTTTTTTTCTTTTTTCCTGAAGAGCTGCAAACCTCCAGATTTGATATCATGGGTGTCCCCTCAGAGGTGACAAGCTGGTAAAGCTCGGGCTGTTTGCCGTGACAGCCATGCAGCTGATTGAACTCAACCGCATCATCCCCGGGATTCTTCTGCAGCTGTCAAAAGTCGCGCGTCCGACTTCCAATTTCACAAGAGGCACGACGCGTGCGCTATTTTTAAATGCAGCATTTACGCGGCAATTGGCAAACACAGCAGGTGCGCCGCACAAAAAGAGGTGCGGCGGAATAAAAATAGCATTGAGGTGAAAATTACCTGAAAAATCCCGTAAAGTGAGAATAATTGGACTAATTTCTCGGTCGCTAGAATAAAAAATTGACAATTGTAGAAAATGAGACTTCAGAATGATGGAAAATCAAGCACTTCTCTCCGTTCTCAAATTAAACCACATAGCAGCATATTACTGGACAAATCGAATAAAAATAATTAATTCTAGTCATGGAATATAGACAGTTCTTATTTTTCAGCCAACGATAATCATAACACTCGCATCTCGAATATGTAAAACAATAGTCATCAATGACACAACCACAGTTTATTACTGATGTCATCACAGACAATGTCCTATTTCGGTTGAAAACAGTCATGTAAATGTTGATCACTCTGGATTTTTTTTTTTCTTCACTAGTCAAATTTCAGACGGGGATCTGATATAGAACACATTAAAAAAAAAAAAATCGCAGAAGCTGCCAGAAAATGTATTCTCGCAAAACAAAGGGAAAAAAAAACGACTTTCTGCTATCTGCTGCTGGCTGGTTATAAAGATTTTAGACTCAGCGATTACTCCACCGATGCGCATTTTGATTGAATTTTCTCCCCCGCTAAGTTACTTTTAAATGTAGAACGGAAACATGTCGCGTAATTACATCAAACGTTTCAGGCAGGGGCGCTTGTGAAAATCCCCCTGAATATCTGCGTCGTTTTCATCACGCTACTGACGTCTGGCCCGAGAAACAAAACCCGTAAAGGACGTATGACTCTAGAATTGAACATTTAGGCAAAGTTCACCATTGTAATCCACTACAAGCAGTTACGGCATAAGAGAGCAAATCCTTTTGTCCTCCAATCGAAATCCACTTCTATGATTGGACGTCCGATACAGTTTGTGAGGGATTCCGTTTTTCCGAGGAGTCACGGCAGTCTATTTACAGAAAAGTCTTTTTGCATCAAGTCTCTTCTCCTTTGATTCACCTGTGGTGGGGAAAACATGACATATTAATCGAAATAAATGTAGAAAACGATTGAGCCGCTCCACACTGATTCGAATCGCAACACCGCTGAATCGAACCGAATCGTTACGTGTGAGAAAAATCGAACCAGTTCCGAATCGTATTACACTCGCATCGAATTGTCTTTTAGTGGAGACTGCAGAGATGTGTGTCGCGATAACTTACACGAGGAGCGTTGCAGATTTAAGATTCCACTTTTATTAAAAAAACATCCAAGAAGAAGTCATAAGACTTGCTGACAAAATATTGGCAAAGCGGTAAAAAAAAAAAAACAATTGACATTATTTAACTCTTGAGGCCATTTAATATTCTTCCAGTTGACTTTCTTTATGCGCACTAAAGGGAGACGAGAGCATCATCTGAGCAGAAGGTGAAACAAACAGCGGCCTGATTGGAATTCTCATTTCCCCCTTTGCGCTTCATCTTTAAATTCTTTGAGCCACCCAAAGAGGATCGGCGGCATCGGCAGGGGTGAACTCAATGACCCCTGTTTCGAAGGTGGGAATGTTTTCCGCGCTCGGGATAAAGATGCTGCTAAGTTGGACGCTCCCGACTTGAAGTTGCGCAGATTAAATTGCCTGTCAGGCCGTCTGAGTTGGCTGACTGGCAGCTCTTTCGCTCTCGCCAGGAAAGAACATTCCGGAGGGGAGGGGAGGGTGCAGAGCAACCTTTTGTGACGGCTCCCTCCATCGATTCAAACCTCCCATCAGAATGGCTCCAAGAAGCCATCATCCAATTTGTTAGGGAGGCCCAACTTTGCATTTTTTTTTAAATATAAATGTCAAAAGTATTTGTAGTTTTTATTCGATTATAAATGGGGCGGGGGGGGGAATGCTAAATTAATAAAAGTAAAACATTTCTCCGCCTCAATCTAGCTACTACGCATTAAATGTTGTTTTTGTCATTTAGATCCTTAACTGTGTCTGCCACGAATGCGAGGCTAATTTGGGAGTCATTTGCAGCTAACGAAGACTAAAGGCCTAGATGCTAATCATCAGCGTGCGCCGTGGTGTGCAAATGATTATTAAAACCACTTGCGTGAGTGTTTAAAAAAAAACACACACACACAACTATAAATACAGAAAGAAAACTCTTGTTAGCTTGTTGCGCTGTTTTAAGATGTCTGACACGTGCTAATTAAACGCATAAAAGATTCTTTCCCACCCTGTGTCTGAAGTGTGGCTGGCTTCAAGATTTAAGACAGCAGGTGTGCGGTGTGTGTTTGTGCCGTTGTGTTGCCTGCAACACCAACTGGGTTTATGATAATAAGGCACTTTTAAAGCTGCAGGCGGGATTATTAGGCCATAATATACCTGGAATGTCAGCGGGAACTGGAAAGCTGAGAAACTGCAAACTCGACTCTGTAAACACTTAACGGATGATGCGAGCGATTCAAATATACAGACGTGCAACCGCTTTTTGTGCCGCCAAGCCGTTGGCATTTTGATGGACAGGCGTAGAAGCAAATATAAGCGCAACTCATCATTATGGTAACTGTCGTAATGACACAGTTAAGCGCAGGTCGGAGACTTTGAAAATAAGACGGTGGTGCATGAGAATCAAAATGATTGATTTTTTTATCGTGTCGCTGCTGATAATTACATATTAGTTTGCATTATTTTTGTAATCTGATTTATGACGTATTTGACTGATGACAGATTTATGACTCAGTGTTTGCGCCGCACTGAAAATGTAAAATGTCACAAATGCTACAGCATGCTTTGCTACAGCAAAATATCTCACCTGGGGTCCCTGGTGAAGTATGTGGTTACCAAAGTTGGTCCCTATCGGCAGAAATCTTCCCCATCATTCCATGTTAATAAAAAGGAAAAAAAAAAAAGAAAAACATTAATTCAGACCTAATTATTATAATTCCAAACTTCTGCATTCTCCGCGACAAAACCCAGTATGTATCTATCCCGACATGTCACCGAATCAATAGCCCTAGGCTCCAGGCTGCCAGCTCCAGGCAGGTGTGGTGTGGACACTTTAAATAATTAAGTACATGAAGAGAGACAAAAGCGAAGTCTATGGCTCGTCATAACACGCTGAAGGATACGGGCGTCGTGTTACAACGTTAAAAGCAGGTAATTGGAGCGAGTCGTTGGCCAGTTGAGGTGATCAAAGTGTCTTCAAAGTGCTAAGGAGACATGGCAGCCCATTGATTGGAGGCCCCCGGAGGCTCCACTGCAAACATTAGCTCGTTTTCAACCCGCCGTGGCCCCCAAGAAACACAAGAGAAGATTGTTGACTTTGTCCGAGCACGCGTAAGGTCACATTCAACAAGTTAAACGGACGTGCCTTCCGGCCCGGAATCTCACCTTTGTGGTTTTGATTTTGTTCCCCGTTGCACAGCTCCAACCCTTCAAATCGGGAAGGACTTTGCATTCCTCGCCGTCAAGGCACGGGTGCATCTGACACCACCACTTCTGCTCCACTATGGAGGCTGGAAGACACGTTGACACTTCATTTTTAGGCTGACGGCTTTTCGGGTCAAAGGTGAGCTGGATCTTAAATCCGTTTTCCTCGACAAATGAAATGCAATTTTTGCAACTTTGCTAAATGAGACTCTCGGGTGGCAGCATCCGTACACTCGAGGAGTCCGATGAGATGTGCCGCTTCAACCTTCTTGAACGCGGAATCAAGCTGCCGCCCCAACGGCGGCGTGGCCTCTTACAGAAGCCATTATTGATATTACACATCCCCTTCATTTAGCATTAGCGGGGGATGATGGTTGCTATCATCTGCGCGTAACACCGCAGCCGCGATAGGGTAAACTGCACCGAAATGATACCGAAATCAATTTGTATCACACACACTTTATAGCTTATCGAGCACCACTGCGGTGGAAATTGTACGAAGGGTCAATGGCGGGCAGATGGCTGTTTAAAAAAAAAAAGAAAAAAAGGTTCCTTGTCAAATGATAACAACAAAGAGCCCATTGCGTGTGTTTCAGTTAACGCTTAATGATGTGAAGATGATGGCTGAAAACATCTGGAAGTGCGTTGTTTAGTCATTTATTTTCGTTGCGGCCGCGAGAGAAACCCGCCAATGGCTTTGACCTTGAACTCGTTCATTAACAAGACGATAACGAGCGCTGGCTTACGGAGTCGAAAATGTTTGTAAATTTGTTCGTTTGAAATCGGAGACGGCGGCCGACGCGCTTCGGATGCGTTCAATATATCAGTGAGCTAACGATGAATGTTTTAACAATTTAAGTTAGCGGCTATTTTCGAAGCCCTACTCGCAGACGGAGCCTCGTGCGATGATTTATCGGGAGGAGGCAGACTCACGCAGAGCGCAGTTAAAGGTAATTCCATCTCGAAGAAAAAAAAGGAATAATTAAAAGGTTAAGTGCTGGTCACTTTTGCTGAGAACACCCGCCAAGCGCTAAACTGTAGCCGGTGTCTCCCAGCTCTAATTTGCAGAAAATGTCAATACTAAAATGTCAAGGAATAGGTCAAACACAATTGGATCCGGAGTTTCGAAAGAAAGCTCGACCAAAGCCAAGTCGTTCGCCGCCTGTGCCGAGCTTGAGGTCGGACGCATTAGCATGTTAAGAGACGTTCGTCATTAAAGGAAACCATTAGAGCTGATATAGTACTTTAAGTTGTGCATTAAAGTTATTTTTTGCCACGCTTGGAACAATGTCAGTAGACTAAAGACAGAGTGATAAAAAAATAGTCTCAAAGAACTGTAAGAACACAAACACATAATAAGCAGCCATTTTAAACTCTGACACCCACGTCACTCACCAGACTAGCCCCGCCCCTTTATAAATCATCCACTCACTCGATTATAAAACAAACTTCGGGTAAATGGTGGCAAACGTACCATCTACGCAGGAGGGGGCGGCTCTGGTGGTGCCGGCCACTTGGCCCGGAAAACAGGAGCACTTGACGGTTTGCGAGCGCTCCTCGATTTTGTTCTTGTTGCAGCAGCGATGCAAGGCGACCACCTCGCAGGTGCCCGTGGGAACGTGTTGCGCTGCTGGAGAGAGACAGAGAGGTTGGAGGAGAGAAAAAAAAAAAAGGAACAATCAGTGTTTAATCCTACGCTGTGTAGTAAATTATTACTCTCCACTCATGGCCTTGGATTGAGTCCCGTAATAGCTTCTCTCTCGGGCCTTTACAACACCTCTTTCATCTGGCGCCGTGCTAATACTCACCAAAGGAGACAGGCCATTTTCTTTTAAGGACTCTCCCCTCGTACCAGGCCCGATTTTCTTGTAAGCGTCATTCAATAAAAAATGGCTACCATCTGTAATTCCCCGTAATAGTTGCGCATCCATCACGCCGCCGACAGTTCGTCAGGTCTTTAGCGGCAAAGTCGAGCGGCTAATCCGTGCCGTGGAAAGCCGCGATACGCAATAAAGTCAATTGATCTTAAATGAGGTCGGGGGAGAAATGAGCGGCGTGGTTGTTGCCAGGGAAACGCTCCTCATTGATTATGTGACTCTATGAATTTAGGAGTTCTCTAAGTAAGCGCAATTGACGTAACCAATCTTTTTTTCTTAATCCAGTCAGTAACTGTAGAACAGAAGCAATTCCGGCCCGAGCGCCGGTCCGATATGCTAACGGCAAAAGTGCAGCGCTGCAGAACTTGGAGCCAATTTCCAGATCACGCTCCATTGTCTGAATTATTTAGAAGCCTCAACGGCTCCTTCCTCTATTAACTGCTTGTGACATTTTCATGAGGCGTCTTTCTGAAGATACTTCCGCCATAATAAACTGAAGAATCCGATCGCTGTCCTAATTATCTCCGCTTCGGAACTTTAAAGTATCCGGTTACCCTGATATGTGTTTTTTTTTTTTTTTTGGAACCTTTTTATCCATCCAATTGATGATCTCATCTGAATGTGAGGTCTGCTGAAATTTTCATCACCGAGTGGGCACTTGTACATTTGCATTTCCAAACTCGTTTTTTTTTGCAAATACATTCAAACGCCAGAGCGGGCATCCGAGAAGAGCTCCCGTATCCAATCGGGAACTGCGCGGCAGACTCTCAGCGTGAAGCGCGTCCTTTTGAGAGATTCTGGCAACGCTTGTCGAGCAAACATTTAAGCCGCTCGACTTGCCGCGGGTGCGTTTGTCTTTCACGCCTCGGTGGGCAGAGCGCGAGTAAGCGTTTTGTAACTTTAGGAAGACCACCTGCAACAAGTTTGATGGCCCGGCTTGTCATGCCCGGTTTGACCGCTGACGAGGCAAAACTGCGGCGTGGCTTCGGAATGCATTTTAATGTTCACATCATGATGTATAAGGAAGTCACATGATTAGGTGCAAGGCTAAATTGTGTTTCGGCCACATTCCGCGCCGGGAATGCAAAGTATTCATTTTAACACGACGACTTAAGTTCCTCCTTTTCGTTCTGATTTAGAAGTCGAGACCAAACCGTTTCTTGGCTTCAAGTTCCGTCAAAGTGAAATTCAAATGCCGCTGCGTGAGTCACTGTGACTCATTCTTCACTCAGCTTTTTTTCCTTTTTTTGACGTGCCCTCACTCCACTTTTGATCGCATCCAAGAAGTACCTGCAGTGTGAACTTGATACCCACCGCGAACGTATTTGTTTTTTCACAAGGAAGGCGTCTCGCTGATTCCCTTGAACCGAGATTGCTTTCATTGAGTTGTTTTCTTTTTTTTTTTTTTTTTGCCACGTTGTGCTGAAAATACTGGGCGTACGTGCCGTTTGGTCTCGGGAGAGGGCGAGGAAACTGCAAATGATGCCAACTTTGCATTGTTCACAGGAACTGATGGGAACGATAATGGAATCGTAAACACTGTTTTGTGCCATTTACGACGCTCATGCAGAGGAATTGTCTGTGCCGCGCGTGCTATGAATAATTCACAGATGCATGCTCATATTGAACAAATATTGGTAAGTGTTGCTCGAGGTGATAAAATTGATATAAATGTTAAAGACGAGAATGCAAGACGATGCATAATTAATATCCCGCCGTTTTATTTGTATCGTATGGCAAATTGGTGGTTTTAAAATTACTGCAGTGCTTTAAATGTATATTTATCATTTACATTTTAATAGCTTTGCTCAAAAATTAAAAAAAATAACTTACTAGCTGACTTCATTTTTGTAAACAAACTGGAATTCCTGTACTTCAGTCGTCAATGTGAGTACTTCAACTCAATCCTGATTAAAGGATAGATTTGATTTTTCTGGGGTAGTCGAGTATAATGTGATCAAAGTCGCGTTAGTCATAAACACACAAAAGCAAAAAATAAAAATCCCATCATTCACACACACACACACGTGTTCCCCAACATTTCAGTTAGGTCTCCATTGAATCGATTTGACCTATTTTTCAGCAAAGAGGGAAATCTTCCTTCCATTCTTTCTTCTCGGGGAACAAATTAATTTGCCTTGTTTTGGATTTGTGCTGGGCTGGTTTCATGCTCTGAATTACAACTGGTTTACAGACACAGACACAAGGCACAAGGGAAATTAGCGGGCCGCGATGGTTATCAGAGAGAAATAGCATGCGAGATTACTCGCATCCACTTCCCGCTCAAATGATGAGCGCCGCGAGTGCGAGTCCCCGCCAGTCAAAGGCGAGCACATCAAAGAGGCACGCCGCCGCCTAATTGGTCGACAAAGGCGAGAGAGGTGCGTATCTACCACGCTCGCAAATGGACATCCCGTCCGCAAGGAGCGACGCCCGCACGCCACCAATTACACGCGGCCGCCCGGTGATCAAACGTGTGGCTCGGCCTCCACTTGCAGTCCTACCAACTTGCCGTAATTGATCTCGCCGGGTTTACAAAGCTTGACAACACTCTTAAATTAACGAGGGAGGGATTGAGTGGAGTCGGACTCAATACAATTAGCTCAGATTACCAAAAGAGGGTTTTTTTTTGTGTGTGGCGTAAAGCACCGTTGGCGTGTTTAAAACTTCTTCGCGTCCGGTCGCCCGGTAAACAGATGGATGACAACTCAACAAGCTCCCAGAAGAGCGTTTTTGTTGTCACCTTGTCTTAACTTATAGTTTGACCAGGAGCTAAACTGTGAAGCTAACGTAGCTTAGCGGTCTTTGGCGGTTTCATCACACTGAGGCAAACTGTGAAGCTAACGTCGCTTAGCTGTGTTTTGATTTGAGCTTTCTCCGATATCGTTAGATGTTGAGTCTCGTGAATAGTCCTAAAACTTCCCACCTCTTGTCTATAGATGATACTGGATATGATTGACATATCAATGTAAACACCCCCATCATCCGAAGAGTAAAAGCAACACGGAAGCCTGAGGCCGTTGCTCCCTGCTAATCTTTAAGCATGCGCCGCGGAATATAAAGCTTTCTTCATGGCTCCATTTGCACACGCTTACGTTCCTTCTTTTAGATGAGTCGCCGTTCCGCGGCCGTGTCTAATCCCAATACGTCTGAGGCTGAATGAAAATCCTCCAAAGTGCCCTTTGACTTTTAGAATAATTAAGGGCAAAGTCACCCTGCTCAATTGGATTTGGCGACCAAAACAAAATTTAAGATTGTGCTAATGTTATGCTTGTATATTTATTAAAACGCCGGCATGGCTTTTTTATTGAACCGACTGGTTTCCACGGCGATGTGTTGAGGAGGACGACGGCAAATGTACTCACCCGTCGCGCCCTCCGACATGTCCCAGAGGCTGATAGCGAGCACCATGACCAGTAAGAGCCCTTTGCTTCCAACCTGCGCGTGTCGCTCACTCATCCTGGCAAATGGAAACAGTGCGTTGTGAAATTGAAAAAAAAAAAATAGCCATCGTTTGAGATTTCAAGTGTTGATTCACCCGTCAAAACGTAACATCGAATATAACGTCAAAGAACAACCAGAAAATCGTCACAAGGGTAATAATCGTAATAAAAATAAGATATATATTTTGATCACAGATCATTCATTAAAGGTTGTGAGTATTGATGTCAAATGCTAATTTTTAATAGCCGATTAATCGGCTTTATCATTCTGTGCTAGCTTTAAGCTAGCGATTTAGATGAAAACAAATTCTTCCTACAAAGTGTGAATATTTTTGTTGTATGTTCAGTTTGACAATTAGCTGGCGTGTCAATAACATCCGCTCGTCAAATTCTTAATTAATCAAATCCATTGCTCAGCCCGATTGGAGTTCAACGACTGAATCCTGGTGACCAAACGAAAACGCACAGAAGGCTAAAGGCTTCAATAACGACTCGCCACAATTATCTTTGCCCTCTAACGTAAGTGTGAAGTACGACTCGGACCGCCGCGCCTAAACCATCTGGCACGCCGTGCGTAATCTTTGACAGACAGCGATCAAGTTTCAAACGCAAAAACCCAAAAAAAAAAGGGATGCAGCGCAGTAATTACTGGAAGAGGCTCGGTATCGAATGGTGCGAGCGTGCAAAGTTACAAGCTGCGTTGATGCCTTACTTACCAACGCCCGCCTCTTATCTGGCCGCGCTCATTGACATATAGATTGTCTGAACCTCGGAGGGATTCTCGTGTTATTTGCATAGCTAATTATTTCGGAGTGCTACGTGAGCTGATTTTTCTTTTGATACATTTCACCGGACGCCAGATCGAACGCCGTGTCAAAGATCGCACCATAATAATAGCGATAGCTTCCTATTGGTCGAAGCAGGTCGGCCGTCGACGTTCACCTTCACACGTCCAGATTTATAGCCGGTGTTTTGCAGCTCGGTCAATGAGAGTCTCGGTGAAAAAAGGGTCATCGGTGACAAAGTACAGGCCTGCGCCCAGCGCCATCATTTGATGGCGGCCCATCTCCGGCCGGGCTGCGATTCTACAAACGGCTCGCCATTGTCCCTGAATGTGTCATTGGTGTCGCTGCAGCTTCGGTAGAACTCCTGGCGCTTTGGAGCTCGACCTTGCAATACCGCCTTTGTTAGGATAGCCCAAAAAGACAACAGCAAACAGGAAATGACCCGATCCTTGGATATACAGTCGAGCAGAAGCCGCAGCTTTGAAATTCATTTGACTTTTGATGACCCGCCGATCTCCTTGAGCTAAATCGGTGAGCTAACGTAACATGGTAAACACGGAATGAATAGGAGCCGCTGCAGTGCACAACAACACCGTTCCCGTGTCGAATATTCCATCAGCGCCGTTGCGCATGTGATGATGATTGACAAAAAATACAATGGCAACCAAATGAGAAAATTACTTGCGCACACGTTGAATAGAAAGAGTAATTAACATAAGTGTTTTATTCCTTTTGCTGCCAGTAGAAGCAACCCCCCCCCCCGCTCTACATTGTCAACTGTGCTTGTCGGGAACTTTCAAATGCAAATCATCACCTCCATAGAGAATAATAGGTTGTTTTCATTGCTTCTGCCTCTGTAACATTTTCGTGCTCAGATTCATGTGGCGATTGGACTTTTATCCTTTAGTCACAGATTAGCTGCATTGTAGATGTCGGATTTCCTTTCAACGTGTCAACCATGTGATATGATTCACGCCGGATGAAGCTAAAACATCCCCGGTGTCTTTGCGATCGCCTTCTTTCATTCCCGTCCGGCAGCAGAATGAGGCTTTGCGCACGCGTCGACATTGGTGGAACAAACGTCACATTGTTCACGTTCTTAAATCAAAAAGAGAAGGCAATGGTTACTGTCTACTGAAACATTAATGAGACTGTGCCTTTAAGAGCAAAGTGAGTTGAAGCTATTTGGTTGTGGACCAACACACCGAATTGGGAGCCTTGACCTCTTTCCTTCTTTGTTGTCCCATTTGTGTCACCCGTTTTTCCTCGCGCTGATGTTTTTCATTAGCCAGAAACGGACGCGTTCGACCTTGGCCTAATAATAGAAGGTGTTTGTCAAGGATGAGGAAATTGGGGAATTCATTCCTTTGCCTGCGTTTGGTAGTCTGGAAAGACATTTCGAGCAAAAATAAAAGTCGTTTTTATGATTAGATTATTCTGAGGGAGTATTTCTGGGGATGTATTTGAATATATCCGGTAGTGTTTAGGTTCTATTGTAGATAATCACTATGCGTCCATATTTGATTCTGGACTGTCATCTTTGATAAGCTCAACACATGAACCCAAGTGTGGCGGCCATTTCTTTCCAGTGATATTTTCCTCCCGAGCGCGACACGCTTTCTGGAAATATCTTGCTTGCAAATCAGCTTTACTCGTAAACCCTCATGCGCTTTAGACTCAAGTCAGTAAACATTTAAAAAAGTGTAAGATTCAATTTTCGCTTCCCCTCTCAATAGGGGGGATCAAAACGGCGGGAATGCGCAAAGGCGAGTCGGTAATCCGCAGTATCCCCGAGATTGCGTGGCGGGTGCAGAAGGCGAAAAAAAGCTGGACTTTCCCTTCTCGCTTTCCGCAGCCGGATTCGACACAGGGATTTACTTCCTCCCCTTCCTTCCCTTCCGTCTTCTATCTCACTCTTTACTCGGAGCGTGACTGAGACTGTCACCTCGGACGGCTGCGGGGAGACGATTGCTCCATCTGAGAACAAACATGGCTCATTTGCCAAAACACAGATGTTCCCAGCTGACAGTCAAGGACGGAAGCGCTCCAGACAACGGCCCGGCGCTTTGTCGCCCGCCTCCGCCGAGCCCCGAAGCCGCCACGTACGTGTCGACTCGCTGCGACGGCGAGACGAGACAGCTGTCACGGCGCTTTCTCAAGCGTGACCTCCAGTCTAGAAAAGGAGCGATGCTTTAACGCATCGCTCTGATGGCTTGCTAATCAAATCATTACACACCAGCCTGCAGGGTCGCTCGGCAAACGCGACGAGAGGGACGCGGCCCGCTCAAAAGAGCCTCGCTCAACTCCTCGGGCCTTCGCTTGTGATCCGCTGCTCGTATCTGATTATCTCCGGATGACTATTCGTATCAGTGCCCAGACGTCACATCGCAAATCAATGCACGGACGGTCTGCAAGGACGAGCTTTCTTACCCCCGATTAGATGTTATCTTTTCCTATAATAATGTGAGATCAGAATATTTTTGAGCAAGCCTCAATACATCCCATTCCCATAGACCAGCAAAAAAGACCGCAATGTGCATGCCAGGCCAGTAGGTAACAGGATTACATTCTATACAAGTCCTTGAGTACTTTAACTAGCTCAATTTAAAATAAAAAAAAATAAAAAATCAGATTGTTTAGGTGTCATCATCTTTACGGCAAAATGTCAAATGCTTGATGCAAGCAAATTTTTGCCGCGGGGCAACGCTGCCCGCCATCCATCCACCCGGCGCACCGCCCGTGTCGCATATGAAAGGAAAATTAATTGCCATCCCATTTGGTCCGAAGAAGCTGTCAACTGACACCGGCGCCGCGTGCCCTTTTCCGAGAGTTTAACCACCAAGGCGACCTTCCCTAACAAAACAGCGAGACGCTACCCGAGAGCTCGCCTTCGTCAAACGGTCTCCACCTTCGTGTTCAATTTAATCCTAAAAATCTTTAGCGAACTCTCTCGGTCCTATCGAATGAACGGCAGGCCGCTATTGGCAGAAAGATAAAAAAAAAAAATAACAAATTTGACAATAAAACTATAAAAAGAGGACTTTGGCACCTTGGAGGACACAGAGACTTTCTCATCTACGTTCTGTTCCGGTGACAAAATAATGATTTCAGATGTGTGCACTTTGACTGCGTGTGATCGGAATCCCCCGAATTCCCACATCAGATTACCGCAGCCAATAACTGTGGGGGGTGGGAGGGGGTGGGGTCCATGGGGGGGTGGGGGGGCAGTGTGCCGGCTGTCGCTTGCGTTGATGAGAAGCAAAAGGTGAAGCGTGAGGTGTTGGGGCACGAGGGAAATCTATTTTAAGGCGTGCGGTGAACCCCCCCCCCCCCCCCTCACTCGTTCCACGGCGACAACAGGAGGGACGTTGACAGGCAATTATGACGATCTGTAATTAGCTCCTAAGCTATGCTATCTCTGTTAGCCAATTATCATCACCAAATGCCAAGTTTGATGCCTCCCGCCCGGTCCGTTTGACAAGGACGTGCAGTCTACGCCGCACTTTGCGTAGTTTGCATACAGAAGCCGAAACTCAAGATGGCCCGAGATAAGCGTAAATGCTTTTGAGTCACCAACGTAAAATCTTTATACACCATGACATCCTGTCTGGATATTTTCAGCTGGCAGTAAAAACCCACAGTGATTTAAGATATGAGCCGAAGGAACCGTCGGGCCTCCCCAAAACGCAAACAAACAAAAAAACAAGCCGTGGGGCCAATTTATCATTGTGAGGCAAAGTCGGGTTATCCGTGGAATGATTTGAAGATCTCAGTTAATGTGCGTGCTCAGTGCTTGCTTGAAATTTTGCGCCCAGAACATTTTCCAACAGTGAGTCGGAGTCGCAGAGGTAATTAAAGGAGTCGCTAAGGAGCTCCGAATGGAAGTCGAAATGTCAACGTGTGCGCGGCGCCTCGTCAAGGAAAAACTGCTCAATGGAAAAGTTCACTGCGGGTTGCTTGAAATGTCACTCGTGTGATAGATAAAGACGTATTGCTCGTTGGTCTTTCAACTTTCTTGGAGATGATTGGCCCATGTAGGAATGGGAATTGATTGCGAATCATGTCGAAGCCAAGACGTGCGCTGCAGATAACGAATGACAGCTACAACTACATTTTGGCTTGACTTTCATTCATTCATTGGATTATCCGTTGTTGTTTTTTAGCCAAGTAACTGCTTCAACATCTCGAGATATGAAATAAGCTTGGCCCAACCCAGGGGCCCGGCCAAATAATTGACTTTTGGGAAGTTTCGGATTTTTCCCGATGTCGAGAACATGTAGTGAATCTTTATCAGCATTTTTTGGGCTTTGTTAAAACAAAAAATGTTTTATTTTACAATCCCCCTTAGATATACTTGGCCCTGCCGTACCCCCCCCCAAGGAAAAAAAATCCTAGCTCCGCCAGTGCACAGTTGTTCGAAACTGATCTGCAGCCTCTGTGCGAATGTTGTATTCATATCCTTGAGCGTCTGCGTTGTACAACACAAACAACCGACACGACTGACAAGCTCTGCCGACGCGACGAGCAAATCACCCGCACCCGGTGCCCTATTCTGTCAATCACGCTACCCGACGCCAGTTTCCCCCCCGCCGGTGCCAAAGTGGCCGGAGCAAGAGGCTGACAAAGTGAGGGGATCAATTTAATTACATTCTGTTTTGTTTGATTAAATATTCAATTGCATCCCTCTCCTCTGTTTTACATGACTGAGCAACAAGGCTCGAGTTATTTCAGCGCCGGCCCCCACGAGGGGTATAATCCCGGCTAAGTGACAGGCTAATTTGCGATATTAGATTGCTTTCATTGAGGTCGTTCGGGCCCGCTTCGGACATTAGCGCTATGAAAAGGCCGCTCTGCCTCAGCGGTCACATTCGCACTGCGCGTGACTTGAAGTGGGAAGGGGAGGGGCCAGGGTCTCGGCGAAGCTCCTCGGAGGCCATATTTCCACGGTCCCGTTCAATCTTCCTCGCGGGGAAAACAGAATTGAGCTGAAGGTACGGAAGAGGGACTGCCGCCCGGTCAGTCATAAGATAAAAAACATTCAGATGACTAGCAAGAAAAGAAAACCGGACCCAGTAAAGACGAGTGTGTCTGAGCCATTTTTTCTTCCTTCTTTTAACCGCGTGAGCGCTATCCAAAGTCAACCAACTCGCTGATGACCATTCAGGGTGTCAGAGGCCAGAACAAGTCATTAAAGCCACTAGCAAAATGCAGGATTAGTTGGAATTAATCCCCAACTTTTCCCATTTTCTCGGCCAACTTGCTGAAATGGAAGGACACGCAAATCTAGCCGAGCGTATCGCGACTAATGGGCTGGCGGCGCTGCCCACAAATGAGACGGGGCTAATGGATCCGCAGGCCTGGCTAAGATGGCTCAACCAGATTGCGTGCGGATTGAAGTGATTAACTGCACGCCGGCTGGCCCCGGTCCCTGCTTTTGTCCAGGAAACGTAATGGCCGACAATAAATGCCAAAATATGCTTCCTCCATCGCAGACGATCCGGGGCCCAGATTAACGGCGTATAAATGCCAATTAAATGCATAATAACGCTGGAAAAGACGCACGGCTCGGGTGTCGGGATGTTTTTATAACTCGTCCCAATCCCGTTGGATGCGATTTAACCGCAAACGTCCGAAGCGATTCCAAACCAAGCCGCGTTTAACTTTATTGGCCCGTATTAACGGATCACCTTATGATTCGTTTGTGCCTTTATGCAAGATGCAGATTTAATAGCGCCTCGTGTAATATCGTGACGTTACCCGCTCTGAGAATTGATTGCCCGGCTCCCGTGTTATTGCTTTTCCGAGCCACGGAGAGACACTTTATTAGCTTTTACGTGGCTTATTACATCGCAGATCAAGTCGGCCACATATGCGGATATATTCAGGAGCGCCATCGATTCGAATATGAATGTAGACAATTCATGGATGTATATTTCACCAACGTTAACTCCCGACTCAATTTCCCCTACATTTTATATTTATTTAATTTATTTTTTATTTAAATTTTAAATTTTCTTCTATTTCCCCGATTTTCTGAGTGTTCGCTATTTTTGGTGCCATCATTTGTGTACATATCGCGAGATAGACAGCATTTAAGTGACCCCGACGTGATACAATACAAAATAAGTACTCAACCCAATGACCTCTCAAACATGGCCACCAAGCCTTTCAGTGTTAATTGGTGCTGCGGCTTTTGTTCTCGAGAACATAAAATGGAAGTGTGGCGTCGTGTTGGGCTTTTTTATGCCGGAGTAATAGTCGGACCTCAAATGGGGTGGCAACGGTGATGAAGAATGTCTCCCGGTATAACGCGCCGCAGTCGAGCAGGCTCTGTAATAAGCGCGGAAAGGGGAGTTAGCGGCCCCTCGGGCGCCGTGGAATGAAAAAAAAACAAAAACAACGTGTTTTGTCTTTCTGGACTTCAAATATAGATAGAGGCAAGCAGACAAGTCATTGTAGTCGTGCGGCGGTGAGCTTGGGGTGGGCCGCAACCGCACGCGCAACCATTTCGACAGGTGCCGGCGGATAATTGGGTGGCGTGCCGACTCGGACCGCCCCGCTCCAGTCTCCCGGAGCTCATTACTATCACTCTTAAAAAGCGCCACGGTAAACATGACTCCTCGCATTTGCTAAAACTACAACCCCCCCCCCCCCCTGCCTGTCCCTTCAAACGTTGACATTAAAGGTCCCGCATCCCCTCTCGGGTTCGAGCGGGCTGTTAAATCATTGTCGTAAAGATGAGGTTAGGCAAAGAGGCCTGGTAGGTGGCGCCAGCGACAGCGCTCCCGTTTCCAAAAACGCCAGCCAGACTCCGTTTCCCGCTGACCCTCAGACTTTGCTCAGTCGGCTTTACAGTCAAAACGGATAGAAGTGTGTTTAAGGCTGTGTGCGTACGCTTTTGCTGCCTCATTGCACAAAGTAGATAACAGGATCAGCTTCCATAAGCCAACAATACATCAACAAGTGCCAAATGTCCGTCCTTGAAAAAATGCCGGGCCGGCCTTAAAAGTTACCGTGAGCGGATTTGTGGTCTTTCTCCACGTATTTCCACAAAGCTCATTTTGATGACCGCAACCAGTGCCGCTTGTCATTATAACATAAATACATATGCCACCAGAATACTTATGTATAATAAATCCGATATTGTATCGTAATTGCAATATTGCGGGGGGGGGTGGGTGTTAATTTTTATGGCATACCACCAAAGTAAAATCGTAAAATTGAAATTAATTGACTTTTTTGTTTCCATTTTATATGGCTCATTCTGGCCTTGGCCACCAGGGGGCAGTAAAATACATCCATCATCTGAACAGTCACAGCTGCTCGGTAATATTCATAATTCATTGCAGAGGATAAAGAATACATGCCTGAGAGTATTGTTTGATTATCTGATTTTTTATCAAATACGGTGATTGAATATTTTGCGGTTCTCGTCTGTGATCCTCTCCCCTTCTTCAGACGGGCAGAATTTTTTTTTTTCATGCCAGCTAATCCTACTACCTTCCTCCAACCACTTTTAAATGTCAGCCTAAAGTTCATTTCGCGCTTAACTTTCTGGCCAATTTTCCAGCCTGAACTTGACAACTCAAGAAAAGTGGAACTCTCAGGTCTATTAGGCAAAAAGTTTGAACGACACTTCATTCCGCCCTCCTTCAAAAACCTCCAAGTCGGAACCGTTCAATTAGCGCAATGTTATATATGCAAACTGTTTCGGCCGCTTGCCCGCATGTGATTGCGATGCCTTATTACTGCTCAATGTGCACTTTGAGGAGACTTGTGCTGTTGTAGCCTTTCACGGTTATCTCACTGAAAAGAATGTTTGGACATAAATGCGGCCAGTGTTCTCTAATAAGGCCCAATAAATGTGCCCTTTTCTTTTCACACGTCGCCAAGCAGTCCTGCGTAAAGATAGAAATGGCGAATAGTCTGACTATATTAAAAAGTCAGCCAAGCGTGGCGCACATTCAGCAACGTCGACATCAACACCGGCACGGATGACTGAGATGGAGGATCGTCTGGCCGACGTGAGCGTGGATTTTTTTGTGTGCGTGTAATTAGCCGCCCGCACCTCGAGCCTCGGCGGCGTAATTGGTTCCTCGGCCTTCCCCGCGTTCAAGTCGGCTATCGGAGAACGTGACTCGCCGAGCGCCCTTGACAGAGAGTGAAAATGAAATATTCGGCTCGCCACCGCGATCAAACAAGTCCTCGGCTCAAGTGCTAGGAAAAGGTAGCACAGCGAGCGCCGACTGTCTCATCAGTCAGCTAATGGTCACAGGACTCAGCGACAGGAATCCAAAAATTGATTCTTGAGCCTAGAGTGAATATAAAAAAATAAAAATAAAGTCTACACACCATCACTTTAAAGTTGCTCCATGATGATTGTGGAATTGAAATTTGATTTGTTTAACTTTCCAGAAGGGGAAGATAAAACGTAAACATGTTTGCGCAAGTGTGCACACCCAGTTATATTTATTTTTACTTCCGCTATTGATAAGATTGCTTTTTACTCATTTTTTTTAGATACCACAAAAACCTTGAACTGTTTTTTTTTTTTTTTAATACCCACTGTACTGAAGTCGTTATCATATATTAGCTAAACAGTCAGTTGAAAGCCACTAATATGACAGCCATCAAGGTCAACATTTTTTATTTATTTGTTTTATGAATACTCGTGTCCGTTGCCAATATAAGAATATGAATGAGCCGTCCCCTTGGGGCATTCCCAAAGCCAACGCTCTGGCCAGCGCAAAACCAAACACAAAACGTCCGCAGGCCAAAAGCAAATGTGTTCACCCCCCCCCCCCCCCCCTCCATCTCCATCTCCCCTTCATAACTCCGGCTGTCGGCTGGCAGAATGTAAATGAGCCTCTCAGCGCCGAGCCTATGATGGTGTCAGCGCTCTTCTTAGTCTCTGGTCTCATTAGAAGCCGAGTGGAGCTGACATTTACTCAGCCACTGTGCTCACCAGCTCTTCATGCGGGGCGCGCGGGTCAAAACAATACACAGTGAGATACTCCAGCCGTCCCCGAAAACCTTTTGCGAGGAGTCGCCGGCGATATCGCGCGTTGACTTCAAATCATGTTAAAATGCCAGCGTGCAACACCGAGTTGGATCCGGACCGCATTGTGTGGCTTTTACACACGCCTAAAGAAGTGTGAATCGGTTTTGTTTTTCTCATCAAGATGGATTCGTCACGGGGGGGGGAAATAATCCCGCACGTGATCGCGCAAGCTTTGCGACGACACAATGACTCATCTTTTGCCATCCGGGGGGTGACAAAATGTTGTGTGTCCTTGCCGTATTATTCCTGCCTGGGTGTCAGCGCGGCGCATCCCCCGTGGCGGGATTAATTAGAATCGGGGATTAATAGCGAGCCCATTTTTCTCGATGCCGATCGTCGGGGTCATTTTCCGATGCGTCCGTTGCCGTTTCTCCACTTTTCACTCGTCACCTTGTGAAGACATCATTAAAAGTCGCTGGATTTAGGAAGGGGGCGGGCAACGGCCGTCTCCCGTGCCCCCGTGCCTTGACGGTAAACTAGATCTCGGGTTCTAAATTAATAGGATGGCTATGGCTATTTCCTGACTCCCGCTACTCTGGGGACCCCGCAGCTCTGTTTTTTTTTGCGGTCCTCTCATCCTGTTACTAATGCCCGACTCGGTGTAACCCTTATCTCGGTGCTCACAACATGGCCTGATAGGGCTCTGTGGGTAAGCAATTAAAATGGCTTATTTTCCAGATAAGTGGGGGAGAGCGGTCAGACTGGAAGCCACAGGCGGCCGCTATCAAGTCTTTAGGTTACCGACCCCCCCCCCCCCCCCCATGCCCTCGTGGCCGAGTGGACCCGGTGAGCCGCGTAGCTCAGCGTTATCACGTGGTGGATTGAATGTACACAAGCTGTATGTTTTCCACATCCCAAACAGTCATAATCAATATTTAAACAGCGTCATACAAAAAAGATTGTCAAGCCCCCCCGGCTCTCAAAGGAGAGAAGAATAAACCAAATATTCATCAGTCGCTTCTAATGAGCGAGGGAATCTTTGTAGGGGGTGCTCGCATCTGTGCATCAAAGCGTCTTTCCAGCTGGGTAGAGACAGACAGGTGTAACGCAGCTCCATCATATTCCATTCAGGCATTGCAAAGACTCAAAAGCGTAGTTTGTGTGCCCCCCCCTCCCTTCCTCCATTTTGTTGGCTGCGGGTTTTTTTTGGGCAGTGCCGTGACCCTTCCAGTCCAAAAACAATCTGGGACTCAATTTCCTGTTCACCCGCTTCCAGCATTTCTGAACTATTGTTCAAAAATGGTTTCACTTGGCACATCCAAGGTCAAGCTGCCCCCCCCCACGTCATGTGGCCAGAGTTTACGTAGTCAGACTTTGTGCTTGATTTCTGCCAAGCTGAAGTTTATTGAGCTGCTGGTGAATTAGGTGTTAGTTGGAATGAAACAGAGGGAGACGGAAGGGCGCTCCAGATCAAACGGAATGTGAACGCGGGTGGATTGGCGCTTCCCACTTAGATCAAACGCATGCATAGTGGGCGCCAATCAGACCCTGAAATTCTACTCTTACTCTTGAAGCAGTGGCGGAGCTAGGGTAGTTTGGGGGGGGACAATGCCGCTGCACCTCAAATAACTAACTTCAAACAAGAGTGGCAATAAACAGCTTGAAGACTTTTTTTTTTTTTTCTTTCCAGAATTGCTCATTATCTCCCAAACCGGCTGCTTGTTGTGAAGTGAGTTTAATAAACAAAACTGGTCAGTCATCTCCTTGAGCGGCCACTGTGTCTAATCAACCAACTTTGCGTGTTTACGCTTGTTTTACAGCCGGCGTTTACACTCACAGCACATTTGATCTTATCTGATGTGTTGGCTTGTTTATTACGCCAATTGCCCGCCAAGGGACCCGCGATGGAAATTAGCACTTTCGACTGGTCTTGATTTAGAGACACTGTTGCAAAGCGAGCGGAAAATAGGAAAAATGATTTGAGTTGACTCCGAAAGTGCCGCCGGTTGCCGGTGGTTTTGCTCATTTCTTCAGATTTTCCACACCAGGGTAAGCAGAGATGAGTTCAAAGAAGAGTAAATATCCAGTAGGCAGCACTTTGGAGGTCAGAATGGACCAAATCTAAAAATCTTTGCTTGGCACAGCTGTTTGCAGCTTTGCCGTTGTCACCTGTATCGATGGCGAAGGAAGCATGACGAGCAGTTGGCGAGGTAGCAAGACAAAAAAAAAAAAAAGGTGACATTGGCTGGTGTCGTCCAGCTGGATGAGAACCAGCGTGCCCCGAGGCGCTGAGCCCGCGGCGTTCAAGCCCTCATCATTCACAGTGAAGGAGCCGTTGCTAATACCACGCTTCCGGCTAATTGGAGCCCGCCAGGACCGCCAGTTGTGCTCTGAGAATAGTACATAAAATGGGCCAAAATATTGGGACACCTGGCCACAAATTTCCAATTAAGACTTGCCCTACACGTTCAGGATGGATCTCGTGGGGTTCTGTGGATGGGAAGCTTTCCCAGTCTTCACTGAGCCAGAACGCATGAAAAAGTCTCTCAAACCGTGCAACAAACAAAATATACCAATGATGTTGAGTCTATTTAAAACAGATCTATATACCTTTTATGCTAACGCTAGCGTCCATGTTTTTTTTTACCCATTGCAATATTATAGTCAAATTGTCTCAAATTCAGTTGACTTCTTCTCTTGTCTAACGGCAACAAGTGAAATGAAGCGAGCGGGTACACTTTAACGTTCCGTGTGCTTTCCTAATAGCCAAGAGAACAGTTGTGAAAGCTTGGCTGGCATTCAAGCACCTTCTCACTAATAGTTGCCAGGATACATATTGTCCCACCCGCTCTCTCTCTCCATTTCATTTGCTCACGCTTGTTATTTATCATGGCTATTATATGTGTGGCAGCAAGTATAGCAGCTGCGGCAGTCTGGTGCGCCTCCGCCGCCACATTTCCTCATCAGCGGACTCATATTTGCTACAGGCGAGCGACCACTGGGCTGGAGGTGAAATCGGTAAATCACAATTAAAATGAATGGAGCGCCGAGCGGCTTTTACAGCCCCCGTTGCTTTGACACGCCTACACGTAGCCAGAGGAAATATTATTCAAATGAATCGACTTTTTTGTCCCAGGGTGGAGCCAGGCAGGTTAACTTGTGGCGCTCTACAGGAGAACTGCTTGCATTTGCATAAGCGTTTTACATAGGCAGTAAGCAAGTCAAAAGTGTGAGCCTGTCACTTGCAATGCAAATCAAACTACATTTGCCAGCCAGCTTTGCCATCAATAAATAATCCGCCGTTGGCTTCCTCTGCTCGGAGAGCGAGAAAGAAAAGTCAATTCCCCGCAACTAATAAATTGCAGGTGCGAGTGAATAATTTAGTGTTTCTCGCTGTGGCTTGACCAGCTAAACGCTCATTTTGCCGGTAATTGTTTCAGTATTGATTCAATGTAGGTGGCGAGTGCAATGCAAAGTGTGGCTCTTACCTGCAAGTGTCCCACTCCCTTGCCACGCATTAACACGCCTTTAGACCATCAGGTGGGCTGCTAACATCCCGGGTTGCAAATCTGCGGACGTGCGTAAAAAGCTTGGAACGGCTTCTTCTCGGTTCTGATTGTCGGTCCTTCAGCGCATCACTGATGGCATCTCATCCAGCGCTGCGAGGATGGAATTCTCCTCAGGTGTCTTGTGAAAATATCCAACCGCTTTGAGATCAGGTGGGGGGGGAGAAATCCTTTTGGAACGCTTCCCGTCTTTCCGAGTGAATTTGGATGCATGTGTGGTCTCCTCGGTGCGTCACGGAGGAATCCGCTTGTTGGTTGCGCCGCGGCTCGGCTCAGTCTGACACTTCCAGTGTGCGCGCGCTAACTTTTATGAGCAGTCTGGAGCGCGCGTAATCGGATTGCAGTGCGTCGTCATACAGAGCCCCCCCCCAAACCCAACGGCCACCACATTTAAGCGTGACCGTCCAATGTGAACCCTTAATGTATGATTAAGCGATCATCACGTGAACATAATTGGTTTCATTAAACTCATTTGAAAAAAAAAAAATCAACATTGTGGTTAAATTCAAAACAACCTTGGGAAAATGTAAATTACACAAATTTCAACATCAATCATTTGCCATTTTCCAGCCACTGCGTGCTGCATTTACCACTTTATTTTCTATTGAAAAGAAGCCTCGCTTTAAATTGTACAACAGTGCCCTCAAGTGGAGAGATTATAAATTGCACCACTCAACTTTTTTAAATCCATGTTTTTATTCACACACGCGCACACACACGCACACACAATGCCACAGTATGATGCCAGATAAAATTAGAATTTAAAAAATAAAATAAAAAGCACAAAAAGTGATTGGCTTGCTTGCAGTTCACAAAAAATATATTCAGCGCTGTCCATGAGGCAAACTACAGTAAATTATCCAAAGGCATTTGTGGAAATATTTGATATCTCTCTATTGGAGGGCTGCCAATAGGGAATGCCCGCAACCTTTGAGGTTCAACGACGATTGTTCAAGCTGCTTGTAAAAAGGCATCGGCGGCTTTTGCAGTAGTAAAAGTTGACAGACTCGCTTTCCCAGAGTTCCTCAGCACTCCTCCTTGATGTAAATTTGTTCGTACGAGTCGGACTCCAAGTGCTCCAGGCGGTCCGTCTGCCCGTTGACGATCTCGTCCGGGGTCTTCATGAACCTGGCCGACACCAAAGCCGTCGATTATGACCGGGAACGGAGCGGTTTCAGAAAGCGGTCTTTACCTGAACAAAAGTCTTTGGCCGGGCTCTTTCCTGATAATGTTGAGTTTGTAGTAGTGTCTCAGTGCTCGTGACATCTTCTCATATGTCATGTTGGTCCTGTTCTGTAGGCCCAGAGAAATGCCAGGTGTTAATCATAGGATTTATAAAATGCAGCCCTTCATTTTTACCTTGTGGTTGCCCCACAGCCTAGCCAGGCCGTTGGGGTCCATGATGCGAAAGACTTTGTTCTCCGGGTCCTCCCAGCGGATGTAGTTCTCGTAGCGGCTGTCTGACAGCAGCTGGTAGACGTAGTCCCACAGTAGCCTGCAGTCTGCCAGGACAAAGCAAATGTAATTTTAGAAGTTTGACTTATGGAAGCTTGCGTGATATGGATCTGCTTCTCGGCGAAAAGTCCTTTACCTGCTATCCGCCCGATGGGCATTTGGTGGTCCTCCGGCGGAGACACGGGCATGAGAAAGTTCCTGTATAGTCCATCGTCCCGATACTGGAGAAGGTGCTGCTGCGGTACGGGCTGGTGAGCCGGCGTTATCGGATGAGTCCGCTCTACTTTAGCTTCGCGGCCGTTCTCCATATGCCCGCCGCGGCTGTGCCTGAAGTCCAAGGCGGTCCCGCCGCTCCTGCTCGTGTTCGGGAACAGAGGGTTCATGATGGTGCTGGGCATGAGCTGGATGACTCGAGGCGGGCCCACCTCCTGGCCTCCCGGGCTGCCCAGGCACGGCGCCTCCTTGGGGGTCGCGCAGCGGCCGTTGGGGGCGCCGGGGGAAACGGGCAGGGGGTACGTGTCCTCGGGCAAGTGGTGGTTGCTGTCGGGCAGCTGGGAGAAGGCCTGCATGTGGTCCTCGGCCTGTTGGTGGTTTGGCGCGGGGGGGGACTGTCGGGGCGGCGGCGGGTGGTGGGGCGAGCGGGAGCGGTGCCGCAGCTCGATGGTGGGCGGGTGCTGGGGGACGGGCTCCGTCGCGCACGGCGCCCGGCGTACCGTTTCTGTGGCAGACGACAGCGTGTTAAACAACAATGTGCGGTGGGGCAATTTGTCACCCGGCTCGCAACGTTGTTGTCGAAACAATGCGGGATAACCGCTCAACCGCCACTGCCAAACAAATGTATTCTCCACTGTCCACTTCAATGTACGGAGTATCTCTAAAAATTATGATGGTCTAAAAACCTATTTATCAACCTTAACACATTCTTTTTCAGTAATAGCTCTTACTGAAACTTGGATGGTTGATAATACATCTAGCTATCCTCTCTCTCACTACACTCCTATACATTCCTGTAGACCAAACAAGCAAGGTGGAGGAGTCTCACTGTATGTGATTGATAACTTAAATTTCTCTCCCAGAAAGGATTTAAGTGTCAATTTTGACATGACTGTAGTAGAATCTGTGTTTATAGAACTCTCCTCTTGCTCACTTATAAACAACAAAAATGTGATAATTGGATGTATATATAGACCACCAGACTCTGATAAAATCACCTTCAATGAAGCCCTCGACTCTACTCTAGAAATTATAAACAAAGAAAACAAATTATGTGTCTTACTTGGTGACTATAATATTAATTTGCTTGAATCTAAGCAGTCACATACAGCAGACTTCCTTAATACATTATATTCCAGAAACTTTTTCCCTCTTATCAACAAACCCTCCAGGATCACAAGCTCAACGGCCACTCTCATAGACAATATCCTATTTAATTCTCTAGACTACAAGATAACATCTGGCCTTTTGATCTGTGATGTATCCGACCATCTACCTGTCTTCCATCTCATCCACAATGATAGTAGTCCTGAAATCAAAGATCATATTGGAGATCAAATGAAATTCCGCAAATTTACTGAGAAAAACATGGTATCTTTTATATCTATCATCAGCTCTGTGTCATGGGATGAGGTTATCCTGTTGCAAGATGTCAACAAAGCCTATCACTCCCTTCTAACAATACTCACAAATGCATTAGAGTTCTCCTTTCCTTTAACTTCTAGTCGTAAAAATAACTCTAAGGGGAAACCATGGATAACGGATGAACTAAAAAAATCTTCACGTAAAAAAAATAAACTATATAGAAAATCTATTGCAAATCCCATCCCTATAAATATAGAAACATACAAGAAATATAAAAACAGATTTACAGCTTTACTAAGGAAAACCAAACAAACTTACTATGCTGATAAATTTACACAAGCCTCCGGTGACATCAAAACAACGTGGAATCTTATCAACCATTTATTACATCGCAAGAAATCAAAAACATCGACCCCAAATGAGATGCTGGGGAAGAATAGAGCTCATTCAAACCCAATAGATATTTCTAATGGTTTCAATGATTTCTTTGTAAATGTTGGCGCTACCTTGGCATCTAGCTTCTCAACCTCTGATACAAGCCCCTGTTGCCTTATTAAAGGGCAGTTTCCTTCACTCTCCATTCTTGACCCTCCTAGTGTTGAGGAAGTTTACAACATCGTCATGAGCTTGAAAAACTCGGCCCCTGGCCATGATGAGATCAGAAGCATACTTATTAAGAAAATTATTCATTCAATAATAATTCCACTAACACACATTTTCTCCTTATCTTTAAAATTTGGCATTGTACCCCAAGAATTAAAAATTGCTAAAGTCATTCCTATCTTCAAAGCTGGTGAGACTAATGAATATGGTAATTATCGACCTATATCCGTACTTCCTTGCTTCTCCAAGATTCTAGAAAAACTGGTTTACTCAAGATTGGCAAAGCACCTAGAAACAAACAATATTCTCTATAAACATCAATACGGTTTCCGCAAAAAGTTTTCTACTGAGCATGCACTGCTTCAGCTTGCCAACCACATCTCAACGGCTCTTGACAATAAGAAATTCGCTCTTGGTGTCTTTCTAGATTTAAGCAAAGCATTTGATACTGTCGACCATAAGATCCTCATCGCTAAGCTAGAGAGATATGGAGTGAACGATTCTGCCCTGAAATGGTTCACAAACTATCTCGCCAACAGAGAACAATATGTATATATAAATGGTTGTTCTTCCAACAGATCTAAAATACTATTTGGGGTCCCGCAGGGCTCAATATTGGGTCCTCTATTATTTTTGGTGTACATAAATGATTTTTCCATGTCTTGTTCAAATTTTCTTCCTTTGTTATTTGCGGATGATACCAATCTCATTGCCACCCACGAGGATTTTAATTTCCTCATTGCACGTGTGAATACTGAGTTGCACGCTGTTACAAAATGGTTCAAAATAAATAAGTTGTCACTCAATATAAACAAATGTAACTTCATGATCTTCTGCAATATAAATAAATCTTACCCCAAAGAACAGGCCAAAATTTACATAAATAATAACGAAATCCATCAAGTTACTAGCACTAAATTCCTAGGAGTTATAGTAGATAAACACTTAAACTGGTCTGAACACATTGATTTGGTTTGCAAAAGATCCATGAAAACGCTAGGTATCTTACGAAAAGTTTGTCCCTTGGTCCATCCGTCTGCTCATCTCACTCTGTATTATAGTTTCCTCTTTCCTTTACTCAATTACTGCAACATAGTCTGGGCAGCTACATATCCAACATACCTCAGCAAATTACTCATCATACAAAAGAAGTTCCTAAAAATGATCTCTTTTTCAAATAGATATGAACCATCGGCACCATTGTTTAGAAACTATTCATTACTGCCAATTGATAAAGTAAATATTCATCAAACCTGTCTACTCACCCATAAATATATATACAGGAAACACTGTCTTCCAGCCACTTTTCATAATTTCTTCGCATTTGTATCGGAATTACATTCTTATCCTACAAGACAGGGGGACAATCTCCACCCACCGTCCTGTCGAACATCACGCCATCAATACAATATCCATTTTAGAGGGCCCTCACTCTGGAATGAGCTACCAATCCATATTCGATCCATATCTTCACAGGTTGCTTTTAGAAAGCACCTGAAACACCACCTTCTCCACTCATGATCCTACCAGTCCAAAATTACTCCACCGCACTCAGCTGATCCATACTAAGAACATCAACTTAAACCACTATTTATACCCTGATTCTTCCTTGTTTTGTTATTTTCTGTTTGCAGTTCTTCTGCTTCCGCTCAGCTATTTTCTTACCTGGTGTTTTTTGATTGTTTCAACATCACTAAAGTGTCAAATTTTGTTTCTCTTGTTTCTCATTTTGTATAGTGTATTTGTTTATGTATGTATACGTTCACTTTCGTATATATGCATATATAAATATGACGATTTAATATTTAGCTAGTTATGCTTGTGTTTATTCATTGATGTTTATTCATTTATATATATATATATATATATTATTATTATTTTTTTTCTTTCTTAAACACTTGAATAATATTTGATGTCACAGCACTTTGTTTGTTGTGCACTTTGATTATACAGGAGTGGAGCTCCTTACAAGCCCTAGGCTTCGTCTCCCTCCCTGCACTGTTATTTGTTATAATAATATGTGCTAAACAATAAACTAAACTAAACTAAACTAAACATAATTCATTTGATTGTGTGAGTCATGAGGCTGAGGCTAACTTGGCGGCGCAACAGATTCGTGCGTGGAAACTTGTTTTTGTTTTCACCTGGCTTATGCGCCAAAAGCAAAACACAAAAACTGGCTCGGCCAGTGGTGGAAAAGTTCGCCACAATGCGCTGGGTGCTGCTTTTGTTTTGTGTTTTGTTTAGTTAGCAACGTCATCCCGGTCTTACGTAAATTAGAATGCGGGATTCACTTTTGGGGTTAAGAGTAACAATCTTGAATAAATTCTTTATTTGTATTACATTCAAGGAGATCCGATGTACTTTATAGCAGTTTTAGCTTTAGGCAAAAATAAACACAGCTGAACCAAGAAATAATAAAGGCTGGCCACATCAATCAGTTATTGTTCAACTCTAATTCAATTGAATTAATCTGAATAATTTAGAGGGGAAAAAAAACATGTCGCCGGAATTCACACGCAAAATATGACAATGTCCAAAATGTAGCTTTAAAAGGCTTTTCGAGAGCGTTTTTGCTTCTGCCCACTAGGTGTCACTGTTGTCCCATAGTTTTTTTTGCTACATTTAAAGCCCTGTGTGGCGCCAAGGTTACATTTGTAGCCTTTGCCATGATTCCAATGAATCCCCAAACGAGCCAGCCGCCAGGTATTTTCCGACCGACGGCAAACCACATGTCCAAACTGCAGCCCGATTTTATGGCGACTCCTTTACTTTTTTTAAATACGGCAGCATTTCCTCGTGAAACAGGTTTCACCACGGCTAAGTCAGCTCTTGTGGTAACTCTCGTGCGTTTGTTCGGCATTCACGTGGCGTCGGTGCCAGAAAACGGCATCAGTTATTCGCGTCTGGGAATTAGCGGTGACAAACCGGTTTCGATCTTGTTTGACCGCAAGAATGCGGACCGGCGCGGCGGGGTCACTGACCTTCGAGCTTCAGGTGCTGCGCCGAGTTCTCGGGCAGTAGGTGGAAGGAGTTCCCCGGGAAATAGCCAGAGGGGTAGAACACGTGGGGCTTCCTCTGCTTCAGGGTGTGCTGCAGCAGCTCGTATAAGACGTCACCTGCGGGGAAAGGGGAAAAAAAAAAAAATGACTTGCCGGACTTTGAGAAAACGGGAAGTCACGATTACGGATTTCTGAGAAAACCGACGACTTAGGTGTAATTTCCAGGCAGCATGACGCTTGCGTAATATTGGAAGGGTCACTCCCGCGTTCAGTTTGGGGAAGAGGGAATGGCTTCTATCGATGCGAATTTCGAAATGAGACGTGGCCCTGTACACGTCCGTCATTCTCCTCCAAGTGGCCATACAGTCGGGGACAAAGCCCAAACAGGAACTTCACGAAATGATTAACAGCCTTGGTGTTGACTTTCGAAGGCGGTCAAATGGGATCAAAACAGGTTTAACAAATAACTTCACATAAAGGAAAAAGGAACACCGAGATAATGTTTGACAGCTCAGAGAAAAGAAAAAAAAAAAGGCTTTTAGCATAACAAGGAAATGAGTCTCATAATGGAAGTGATGGTGGACACGCATGCCCAAATTTCAGTTCACTTTTTCAGCGCCTGGAAAATTGCTGCTTCTTGATTCAAGATGATTTGAATGGCTTCTAAACGTATTCCATATGGAAATGCAGCATAAAACAAATAATCATAAAAATACTTAGTCAAATTTGGCAGTGAGTGATGAGCAACATATTTTAGTTGAGGGAAATATTTCATTACGTGAAGCTCAGGGAAACAGGAAATGACTGGAAATAAAGTAAAGAAATAAAATCGTAAAAATGAAAATGAATATTAATAAACAACAATAAAATAAATTCACCTATTGCCTGTCAGATAAAATAAAGGGAGAATAGTAACCAACCCAAAAGAAGGAAATGTCAAAAAGTCATTTTATTACTCAGTTCCTGTTCCATATTGAAATGAAATAGCTGTCTGCTTCGAGAGAGAGAAAAAATTGCATTTTGCTTCAACCCGGCCTGCTGCCAGTGGTTGCCGGGGCAACAGTTGAGGTTCGCACTTCCTGATTAACCGTCCCCTACTTCCTCCAACCCCCGTTTTGCAGCCTTGCGTCATTAGCGCTGGATGACTTTATTGATTTGTTGATCGTTCGTTAAAGCTGTAAAAGCTTTTTTTTTTTTTATCAGGCATTATTTTCACTGTCCTGGTTTCTGACCTTAGTTTGTTCCCTGAAGTAATCGTGCAGTTTATTCATAGTAGCGTATTTTATTTGAATTAACTTCTGGAGAGAGGGAGAGGGAGGGGTGTACCGGAGTGAGGCGAGCGGTAGCGGAAGTCCTCCTTGGTGAGCAGCAACAAGGCTTTGCCGTTCATCTGGAAGGAGCCGCTGGTGATTGGTCGCAGCGCAAACTCCTTCTCGGCCCATCGCAGCCACTGGGCCACGTCTTCTCTGCTCCAGAACACCGGCTGCAAACCTGCGGCGGGAGGGGGAGACAAGTTAGAAAAAAGGAGCTGCAACGCTGATGAGAGAAAACAAAACGCAGCGGGGAAGGGCAAACGGAAGGAAGGAAGGAAGAAAGACGGAAAGGCCGGATGGAGGGGAAAGGAGGAGGAGGAGGAGGGGAGAGCGGTGGAGAGGAAGGAAGGAGGCCGAGGCAGTAAAGAGGATATTGAGGAAGTGGAGATAAAAGGAAGGCGCAATTACGGGAACGAACAGCGGTGGTAAAGAAAAGGTCGCTCAGACACTGCGAGGAGGTTCCAATAAACCATTCCGAGAGGATAGGTCCAAAAGTCATATGTGGGAAAAAAAGGCCAATATGAAAAACCATAGCCAGACTTTCATTTGATCACTTCTGATCTTGTTCTCAAGGCAGCCGGTTTATTAGTGTGCGAATAAAAAACCCACAAGGACACACGGAGTGAAATGGTTCGAGACTTTTTTCCCCCCACCTCCATTTATTCCAGGCAGTGCAATCACTTCTTTTTTTTTTTTGCTTTCTGTGTAATTCAATGATTGGCGTTGCACATTTGTTTACTCATTTATTTTCTCGTTTTAAGTTATATTGAATGTTGAAATTTCAAGCATTCAAAGAATTTTCCTTTCGCTCGCTGAAACATGTTTGGGCGGCGGGGTCAAGGGGTCAGCCGCACGCTCACCCCGGGGCCCAAAGAGCGAGCGGCGCGTTTCGCTCTGCCAAAAAAGCCGCTCTCAGCCATCTGCACCGAGCCCAAAGGAGGAAGTACGGGGAGAGGAAAAAGGGGGGAGGGGTTTAAAAAAAAAAAAAAGCTGTCCCACGACACGCTCGGGCAGGAAGTAATCCAGCTCGAGCTTCGTTTCGGCACAGGAAACTTCCAGCGGGAAGGTTAAAGAGCAGCAGCGGAAGGCTCATGAAGTCGGTGTGGGAAAAGACGGCCGTTGATTGATGAAAGACTAATAAAGACGGGGAGACTCGTTGAAAAGATGTACAACGGCGAGAGAAAGACAAACAGAAAAGGAAGGCGATACGAGGCCCGAAGTTCAGAATGGGGGCAACCGAGCTATTTTGGGAGCTAACCCATTTAGCGCCGGCGACGCGGGAGGGGCTCCGTTGTGAAGAACCGTTTTGAATATTAATCGTATCATATATATAAAAAATAGAACATTTGAAGCGAAGACGTCTAGCATTGTGTTGAGGTAGTGGAGCGTTGCGTAAATGTACACACCCTTGGCCATCATGACTGGTGAATACATAAAAACAAAGTGGACTATCAGTCAAGCCCAGGACTTTGCTCCAAACTCTCATCTTTGGTAAATGTTTGCCTTTCAAAGCAGAAGTAGGCGTCGCTATCTCAGCTACATTATTATTTTTTTTTAATAAACCAAGATGGAGGAGGTATCCAGCCATGACCCTCTGACACCCTGAGTCAGAGCCTTGCGGCCACGCGAGCAAGTCATCGAGTCATTTCCCCTCCGGCACTTTTGCCCCCCCCCCGTATGGTGTGCACAATTTAAAGCATCGTCCTGCGCCTCCTCGGGTCGGCAGGCATGCGCTTGTCCCCATCCAGCAGAACTGGACCGAGTCCAGTCCAAACAGACATAAAACGCATCATCAATCACACGCGGCGTTTACGGCCAGGAAGTAGCACGACCTGTTCCCGATTTGTTTGTTGTCAGGAAACAAGAGCAAGTTGGCTCTTGCAGGCCTCTTTCCAACTTTCTTTTTGCGAAATATGTCCCCTACAAAAAAAAATGTCTTTTTTTTTTTAATGCTTCGTCAAATTGAACCAAGTAGCCTGTCGCAAGTTGTTTGACCCGAATTAGGCTATTTTTAATCGAGCAGTTTTAGCAGCGACTTTTTGAAGCGAAGCACAGATTGTGCTTTTTTTTGTTAAAAAGTCCATTGTTATATTTGCATATATTCAATTCATCATATGGTAACGCCGAACCTGCCCCCCCCTTCCTCGCTGACCCCGCCCCCTCCTTTTTGAAAACATCATGCGGAGTGTGTCGCGAACAGGAAGAGAGAAGGGGGCTGCATTCAGCTCGCTCTCTGGCATGTGAGAACAGTTTCCCTTTCAGAGAAGACCAAGCGACTTAAAACACACAGACACACACACACAACAACATTTATTCAGGAAGCACTGTCTGCCCACTCAGGAAATTCCTGAGGACAAGAGCTGCTTCCAGGGGCAGGAAATTTCCCCTCAAACACACACACACACACACACACACACACACACACACACACACACACACACACACACACACACACACACACACACACACACACACACACACACACACACACACACACACACACACACACACACACACACACACACACACACACACACACACACACACACACACACATGCACAGACACACACGCCTATCGAGCATATCCAACACAAAAAAGAGCATAAGGGGCAGTTAGTGGCGCAAATTGAGTGTACTGCAATGTTGTTCCCCGACGCTTCCACCTACACATGCTTTACACAAACATTCACTCGCCCACCCGCTCAAACACGCGTCTTGTTGCCATGGACATCTCTACAATCCGGCTGGATTTTTTTTTTTTTTAATGTTCATGCTACATTTGGTAGTATTTAGTAAAGTCAAGGTGGATTTAATGTATTGTATTTGTATTGTAATTAGGGCTGGGCTCATTATGCTCAAGAAATGAAAACAATAATATCGAAAATTAACTTTGACTCGGCTGCGCAACAACGCAATGTGGCGAAAGACAATGTGATTTCGTCTCAGCGTCGTCTTTTAATTGAGGAGTTTGCATTGCCCTCAAGGGTTAATAGGATGAGGAACAGGCTGTGACTACCCCCCCCCCCCCCCAACATCTAATCCACTTCCTCCCCAGGAAATGGAGAAGGCGGATTTCTGCCCACACTGCAATTTCCTCCCTCATTCTTTTTTTTTTTTTTTTTTTTTCTTTCAACCCCCTCCCTCCCTCCTCTTCTCTCTTCCTTCACTCTTTGCACACGCCTCATTTCCCACCGCGCACTTGTTTGCATAGGAAGGACGAGCGGAGGTGTCGGGCTAGACGAGAGAGCCGCTCGTTTCCTGCCGGGTCGGCGCGAGGAACCGCGTTTCGAATGCCACCGCGGCAAACTTCCAGCAAAGCACGCGGAAGTGACCCGCCGCCGGAAACAGAAGCAAAAGCCCTTCTTCCCCTTTTTCTAAAACAAAAGAGTTTCCTGCTAATGTCATCCGACAGCTTGGCAAACGTCCTCAACTCACTAAGTTAACAAAAAAAAAAAGTTAAATATTGACGAATGTTTTGGACATCGCAGTTACACGTTGAAGGTTAGGCCGACTATCTCTTGGAAGCCCACCAACCCCACCTGCTTTCCTATTGGTTAAAAAAAATACGAGTAATTACCAGTCCAGTACCAATAAATAAAAAAATCATACAGTACAATACGTGTGTTTTTAAAAAATAATCGCCCGAGGGACACGAACTGCTCTTTGATCGCCACCGTGTTGTTCGTGCTAGCATTAGTGTTGTTAAGTGTTTGCATTTGTTTATAATATCGTCTGTAGCTACGGGGCAATGAATATGCTGACACTAGAAAAATATAAAGTGTATTTAACAAGCGGGCGTTCTCCCACTGATGATTTTCTTCTGAAAATTGTTCATGGTAATTTTTGAAGTTGGAGCCTACTGTACTTGCTCAGCTCTTTGTGGTCATGTGACACGTAGACTGGTGAAGGAGCTCCATCAGTTCTGACTCGGTGACGTTTTGAGGAGGACACGTGTGTGTGTGTGTGTGAGACTCACGCAGGTGTGCAGGCAGTCTGGCAGGCCTGTCGTCCATTCGGCTGGCTGGCCTGGCGGCGGGCGCATGGACGGGGGCAGGCGCATGGACGGGGGCGGGAGCGTGGACGGGGGAGGAAGTGGAGTTTGGCAGCGGGTTCGCGGAAGGACTGAAAGAGCGCCTCTCCTGCTATGAATAGACAGAGACACAAAAGCCGGGCTCACTAAATGTGCCAAACTCGCCATTGGCCCTGAACCCAGACAGCACAACCACACACAGGCCTCACGACTGATACACAAGCTTGTTATGCCACACGTGCGTTGACGCAATAACCAATGAGTGGAATAACGTCGCTGGGTCAGTCCAATAGGAAAAACGTAAACAATGAAATAAAATCAATAGAGCTTTGAGCAGCTGAAATGCGGTATGCTTTTTTCACACTGAGTAGAAGTAGTTAAAGTAGTCGGCGCCGATACCGAGAGCCGATACTGCTTTTTGCGATTAGCATCATTTCAATTATATGTCAGGCTGGTAATGAGGTATCGGAGTGTAGTATCGGTGTATTCTTCCCTTCCAAACTGATTGCGACCACGCTCGCTCGACGGTGTTTTGTCAAAACGCGATTTTGCTCGTTTAATCAGGTGTTATGGTATTTCTGATCGATCTCTTGTGACGGGCAGTTTTGACCGTTCGCACTAGTTACTCGACCGTTCCAAGACTTGTCATGGAAAAACGCAAACATATCAACCGGACGCTGGGAGCCATTGTTTACAAGTTCTCAGCGCTTCTTCTCCCAGATATTTTCCCATGTGGAAAAACCACCCGAGACCACCGTCGAAGATGGGGCGTCCTAAATATGTGCGTATTTATGTTTGTTGCACTGCGTTGAGGCGGCAGTGCGTTGGTTTAAAAATGCCAACTTGTCCAGCGTCTGCTTCCGTTTCTGACTGAGAGAGGAACAAGAAGGCAGCGTATTTTGAGGAAATGAAGCTCACTTCTTGCTTCTTCCCTCCTCCTGCTGCCGGCACCCAGTCACTTTTGTGTGCATGTGTGTGTGTGTGCACGCACCAACTGAATGTACCAGGAATTTCCTGTGGAAGCCAAGAACCAATCTTACAGTCTTCCATTTCCTCTTTCATGCAGATCTTTTGCGAGACATCCAAACCGACCTTTAGAGGCACTTTTCTATCCATGGGGGGGGGAAGGGGGAAGTCGTCATCTCGAGGCGGTTGGGACTTTGGGGAGGGGAGTCATCGAGCTTGTGATAGAAAGGGCGTCAAAGTGACAGAACCGGGCTGTGGGCTGTCAGACGATGACTCCTCACAATGACATCATACTCGCTAATGACTCGTCATTACTCACAAAGAGAAAAGGCAGCCTTTACGATTGTTTCGGTTAGCGCCATTTCACGGAGTGGCTGGAAAAGGCCTAGACCGCCTCGTTTCTTATATTTGCATTGTTTTGAAACAGTTTGGAGAGCTTCGATTGTGGATTCTTGAAAATGATTGAAAACTGAAGGACACTCGGCGATAAATGCCTCATTAATGGACCGGTCTGACCTCAAATTAATATGGGTAGATACATTTTTAGTCATAAAAATCTTGTCATATCTCTTAATCAGGGCCCGTGACCCTTAATTAAACAATATTATACTACAAGAATAAAATATGAGCTGCAGTTCATGTCGTGCAGTTGTTTTGGCTGGATCTTCTTAATCTAATCATTTTAATTCGAATTGGATCGTAAAGAAAATTGACCGCGCTTGTTGTCGCTGCGCCAACAATTCCTTATCGCGCTGTAATTGTGAAGCAATAACTAAAAGCCGCTTGGCAACTCGTTGCACCACTTTCTTTTATTCGGGGGTTATTCCAATGTGCAACAGATCGAGTGGACATCTCGGCTTGTCGGTGCCAGTCACGACTTGAACGCGCAGTCCACGCGTGGGGAGCAACAGATGAGCGGCCAAAACCAAAACAAACCATTCAAAGCGATCACACCACAACGGAAGACCCCCCGCCCCCGCCCTCCACGCGTCGTTACCTTGGGTGCAGCCGTGGGGGATTCAGACATGATCTCCCGTTAACTTCTCCTCTTCCACTTATGACTCTCTTCAAAAGTGTTTCTTTTTCCTCTGTGTCGCGGGTGGCGTGGACAAGTTGTCGTCACGCAAGCCCCGGCGCTGCTGCTCCGCCGCCGCCGCCGCTGCTGCTTCTTTTCGCCGCTTGCTTCTTATCTGCCGCAACGCTCCATTGCTCAGCGCGGAAAGACGACAAACTTCTTTTGTCTTGTCCGTGTGTTTCCTTTTCACGTGTCGGCGGCGCGCACATAAATAATCCCTTCCTGGAAGAGCGAAAGACGCGCGCGCGCACGGTACGCATGCACGCTCTCGCTCGCTCGCTCGCTCGCTCTCATTGATCCGGACGTGTGTAAAACGGCGAAATGACGTCGATTCCCAGCACTGAGCCTGGCCCCCTTTTAAAGGGAAACAACAAGCGCCTAGTCTCATTTCGTTTTCATCTCTACATCACTAAAAAGTGTTGCACTGCAATAAATGCACAATAAACTTGCTATGAAATAGGAATAAGCGATGGCCAATTGCACCGATTTATTTTCCAATCTCATAACCGATAATTGTGCAAATATCGGGAATAAGTCTTTCATTCTTTGGCTTGATTATGTTTCCTTCTCTGTCCTCACAAATGCTCCGTTTAGTGCGTTGCGGTTTAGCCGGAGGTGTCGCACAGAGTCTGTTGGGTTGCCGCAACTTGTTAGGATTTTTCCACAAACAACATCTTGGCTGTATGGATCTGAAGTGTATTCACAGAATGTGGGATAAACCAATACTAGTTGTCATACACGCTAAAAGGTTCATAATTGCACATAGATAGCGCAAGATGGTGGCAAAGCGCTTTCATGGTTGCCGCCAGATGGCGCCAAAGCGATTTTCTTTTATGTTAGTAAATAAACGAGGATAAGTACTTAAAATAAATATGTATGTGGTGAATATATGAAAGTGTGAGGGTTCATTGTACAGTTATTGGTCCAGTGAAGTATGTTGTAGTGGCTGAGCTTAATGTATCTTGGGTTGTTCTTGCAAGTTTGTGAACAAAGACAAAGATTCAAAGAGTAAAGAAAGTGGATTCCCAAACAGTATTGGTCAGTTGCAAAAGGAAGAGAGAAAAGCACGTTTTTGATAAGGAAAGCAGCGTGCAAAATAAAAAGTGGGTCAGGTCGAAGGTAGGAAGGTTGGTGGGAAGGAAGCAGGTCAAGATGGAAGAAGGAAAAGCAACTCTGAGAGAAGGAAGGAAAAATGTCAGGAAGGAAAACAATTGTTGGAAAATACAAATAAGTCATAACGATCAACAGGTCGCCATTGTAAATGACAAAGTGTTCTCAATTGGCTTACCTGGCAAAACATTGAATAAAAAAAATAAATAAATAAAAACAACGTTCCCCTCCGTATTGTTTTAAAGAAATAATCTCGCAATACTGTGCTGCCCCCTTGTGGCTGATACGGGAATCTGGAGACAAGCAACACAAGTAACGTTTTGAGGCAGTAATCCTGGAAAATCCAATTCACGATATTTTCTTTAACAGTGTGGGATACAATTTTATTTATTGTATTCTATTTTTTTTTTGAAGGGGATTATTTCAGTGTATCTGGACATTGGGCCACCTGATAGCGCTACCTCCAAAGTTTAAAAGAGTCCCAGAATAAACTACAAAAAAAAAATTATCTGAACAGATAACCTGAGATAGAAAGCAGTGTAACAGAAGCATTTGAGTGAAGCAATGCATGCTGACAACATGCCTCTGCAAGCACAGGCAACACGGCTGATTTGCTCTAAAAATGGCCACTTCGACTGTCTCTGACATTTTGCAGGCACGTCACGAGCCCCGTAGGCCCCCCCGCCCTCGCCCCTGTTCGCGTGTGCTCCAACTCCTCCGTTGATAAAAGAGCTCATGCAGGCTCAAGAGGTAATTATGATGCACTTGATTTGTATAATCCATTGAAATACACACATGCTCCACTCAACCTGGGCTGAACTCGTGAGCACGTGTTTTGGTTGCCGTGACCACCTGACCATGTGGTGTCTGTTCCAGGGCCTTGAATTTGACCCATACAAAATCCCCCCCCCCTTCCCATAAATGAAAAGTCCATCTAGTGTTAGCACAGACTCATTGAATTAATTGAGCATCATCAATCCACGTTTTAATCAATACCGGTGATCCACTAACACGGCTTCCATTTGTTAACGTTTTGTCCTCCAACCACATTACGGCGTGACTGCATTTTCCGACTCTCCGGCAGTCTTTGTTGCCCCCTTTAAATCTCTTGGTACATCAAGAAAAGAAAACATTGCAGTACTTTGGGGTGCCGTGGAGTCCGCTGCCCACACTTTCTTAAAAATAACTGCCAGCGAGTTGCAGTGTGGATTGCAAGCCAGAGCCCAAACAACTGCGATATAGCCAAAATGAATGCATAGAAGTGTGGGTGTTTCATTAGGCCCTCAAACTAGTTTACTCGGAGAAAATCAAATTGACTGGCCTGTCACCGCCATTGCTTTGTTTTGTCGGCCCACCCAGTGATAGGAAATAAGCAGTGACATTACCCAGCCTAAGCAGCTACTTCCTGTCTGATGCACGCCCGCAGCGGCCGGTGGGAAGCGACGCTCCCGCAGAGATGTCTGCTAGGATTCTGCATCTTCAAGTGTGTACGTTTGGATGCCACAGAGACAATGCAGGTGTACCTAATCTAATGTCCAATTTGCTCTCTCACAGTTTCCTCTGCCGTGATGGGCTTGACAACCTACGACAGCAACACACTTTGAGGTCAGGCCGGATCTCCCTTGGTAGAATTTGTTGGTATTGTTGGGCAGTAACTGAATTTCCACATTCATTTGTATATTTTCTTTGTGTATTTGGTTACTTAAAAAAAAAGAAATCACCCATTACTCAATACTTTTAATTTATTTGTAAGTAATCATTTGGTGATTTACTTTCAATTCTAAAGTAAAATTGCTCTTACAGTACATTTTCTAGCTACTCAACGCAGTTTCCCTTCCTTTTCAGTCCATCTGCTACATTATCATTTTGGCCACTAGATGTCACTGTTGCCTTGACTATAACGATCATTCTCGTTGTTTTGTTTTCATCATTTCATTCATTGTATCATTTTTGCACAATGTTGTTAATTATTAATGGCGTGATTAAACATGTTTAAATGTTAAATATTTATATATATATATATATATATATAGTATATATATATTATATTAATGCAGGATAGCTATCTATCCATCTTATTAGTTATCAATCACGCGCTGTGTACAAACATCGGATAGCCCGCCCCCAATTTGCTGCCTGTCCAATCAGCGTTGCGGAGCTACTGCGGTAATGAACGCACCCCTCTTCTGTTTCCCGGCGTGCATTGCGAGGGAGGCGAGAGAGAGAGAGAGAAGGTGGGGGTCTTGGCTGGGTTGCTTGGAATTAACTAGGAGGATAGCAAAGAGGCAGAAGCGCATCTCAGAAAAAAAAAAAAGAAGAAGCAGAAGCAAGGGTGTCTTTCGTCGCTGTCAACCGCTCAGGTAATTTTCTTTTTATGATTATTATTATTGATGGAGACTCCTGCCGCAAGCTGCTCCATTTTACACAATGGAGCTATAAAAGACACCTTTCCGTTCCAAAGGGGGTTGCACGGGCTTGCGTCCAGCTCGTTTTTTGGGGGGGAGGCAGGCTGGGGTGATGGACAGCAGGTTTCCGCAGGGATTCCCCCTAATCCTCGTCTGCAGCCTTTAGCCCAGACACCGCTCGGTGCTGGTGTCATGCTCGGGGCGGGAGCCTGCTTGCTATTAATTAGTGTGTGATGGCCACCTGCACTGTCAACAAATTAAAGTCATATTATAACCGTTTTAAGGTTGAAATAAGACAAAATTGCTCACCCTCGAGATGACTGCTCAATTGTTGTATGTAATATACAAATTAGACAGTCAAGTTTTGTGTGTCATGCTCATGTTGCATTTGTCAAAACTCAAAACGTGACAGAAATTGTATTTTTCAAGAAGCACGAAGACGTTAAAAGACTTTTGCAAATACGTCTCTTTGCATTCTAATATACACTAAAAACAAATAAGTACATAAAATCGAATTCTGTGACGCTTCCGTCGGATAACTCACCTATTTGCAGTTTCTGTCCTCAGAATTATATTGAAGTGATACATCTCCACAAAGACTGGTTGTAAATCTTTGTATGTCGAGAAGGAGCTAAGTTTAGCCTGGGTCGTGAGTGGAAGTTCGGCAGTTACGTGTCTGCAGTGCTTGCCCGCTCATCAAGTGTGAAATTAAATTCCGTTACTGTCGTGTACGCATCTCTAGCCAAGCCGGGACTAATTAACAAAATGGCTGCCCCCACATGAGTTTTTAGCAGCTCAGCTGGACAAAGTTCCCCGTGCTAAAGTAGCACAAATAGCTCTCTGCTTAATGAAAAGAGCACCTATTAAGTCATATACTTGATATAATAGCACATTTTATTTTCATCTTATATCCATCCAAGTCATAAAAGGAAAACCGCTTTCAAAATTCGCCCAATCACACGAGGGTCTACTCTGTCTGCATCATCTTTTTACATGATGCAGCAAAACAAAAAAAATGACCGCTCCGAGGGCGTCACCGGCTGCCAATCATATCAAGTGAAAGCACAGAGCCCCCGAATATTGACGATAACGACCCGGCGCAGTCGACTACTAAACGGCTTGAATTATTTATCAGCTAATCGCGGGGAAGATCCGAGCCTTACCGCCATAAACAATCGTCTCACTACTTAGTCCGCCTCCTCTGCATGAACGACATTGCTTTTTCTTTGTGATCATAATTAGGACCCTGACCTTTTTTTTTGTTTCTTGTCCTGGTTAAATGCGCACACGTCGTAAGCCTGAAATGGAGCTTTGGATCCATGCGTATTGTCTTGTCCTTTGAATTAACCGAAGCTTGTCGTTTAGCAGAACGGTTTCATCCTAATGCGGCGACGGCGGCGGGAAGCACGACGAGGTCACCGAGGCGGATGACTCGGCCGCGCCTCACCAGCTCGCCAGTGTGACGGCGCCTCGAGTGTTCCGTCGCCGCATTTGTCAGAGTTCTCAGCTCAGGCGCGAGCTCCCCAAACCTCCGGAAGCAAACTGAGTCCGAGAATATCTCGGAAAAGTGAGTTTTTTTCCCCCCTCAGAAGTTGCGGGCGGGAAAATCGCAGAAGTCGACGGCGTGTTTTCACGCGTGGAAATAACAGCTGAAGGTCGCTTGGTGAGGTTTGTCGTGATTTAAAATTAGCAGCAGACTTTCACACAACACATCTTGGGTAAAAAAAAGATGACAAAGGTGTCGCGTCAGGTTGTTGGCAACGAGTTAGTGTCGAGCGTCTCGCTTCTGGAAGTTGATGTTGATCCTCCAAAGCAGCTTTAGCTTGACTGCGTTCATGGCGGAATTGTTACTCAATGTGAATTAACACAACGGCTGACATATTGATCACCAAACAAGTTTGTCAGAACAACTCGGAGGTCCTGCTAAGCCAGCGTCGCGTTTCATCCCGCCTACACGGATGCATAAAAAAAATCTTAGAAGGTTGTCGGAGTCGCTTCACATCTGTTTTGGAGTGGGCGGGCGCCGCTGCTTGTTTGTGGAACGAGCAAAAGTGCCTAAAGTGGGTCAGGCGCTCCCCGTCAACTCTGGGCTTTTTCTTTTTGCTCTCCCGCCGCCACCTCGCACGCGCCCGCTGCTTACACTCCTGAACCCTCAACTCCGACTGTCATGAATAATAAAAGCCAAGTTCGGCTGCTCCCGCTGTCACTTGGGAGCCACGCTGATTCCTCTAAGCGTGTTACCTTATCTCGTGGTAATCAGCGTCACACTTTGTAAAACTCACACAGCTCGCTCCTTCCGATTATGTAAAACGGGTCTCGTGACGTATCCGTTGTAATTTTGAGATTCCTAAAAACGGAACCAGGCGTACCCGCACTTTTCACCAGCGGGGGTTCGACACTTCCGTGTCTTTAGTGAACAAAGGCTGTTATTACCGCCGCATGCCGCTCGCGTTGGAAGGAAGGAAGCTGTAATCCCGAATAGAATGATAATCCGATCTTGCTTTTTTTTTGCACACTGTGTATGTTGCTACAAAAGAAAAAAATGCTCCCAGATGGCCATACATTGTCCAGATGTCACGTTCGCCCAATGTAACGTGGTCTCGTTATCGACTGCCTCTGTAAAGCGAACACAAGCGCTTCCCTTAATCAGCTTTTCGGGGCTTGTCTGCCTTCTCGCCGCCACGTTGGGCTTCCACATGTTATATAACCAAGGCTCCCTCCCCTCTGGGGGCTTCTGTTTTCTCCACAAACACAAAAAAAAGAAAAAGCATCTGTGAATCTGCACTCCCGACTTCACATCTTGCAGTGATGTAATCTTTCTAATTAGTGATTTGGAACTTTTATTCCACATATGGCGCACCACAAAAAATTTCCCTGCTCAGTATGTATGGAACCTACCTAATTTATGTTGCATAAATCGCAACAGGTGATTTATTATGTCTCTTCTGCCATCTAGTGGAAGAGCATATTATTGCTCTGCCTGTCATGTATTTGTTATAAATAAATTAAACAGGTTGAGCGCTATAATTGGATTGTGAAGGTGTACCCAATTAATTGGGCATGATTAATAATATTTGATCTTATTTTTGCAGGATTTTTTTTTCACCCAGAACTCCTCGTTTGGCCTGACCGCCCCACCAGCCCAAGTCACCATGAACTACCTTCGCCGACGCCTGTCAGACAGCAGCTTCGTGGCCAACCTGCCCAATGGCTACATGATGGATCTGCAGAGGCCCACCCCGCCTGGATCCTCCACCTCCTCCCCGGCCTCTCCAGCCACGGAGCGCCGGCAGCCTCCGAGCATCCCAACCCCGAGCCCGGCCCCGGCTCAGGGCTCGACACCCGTCCCGGCCGCCGGCACGGTCAGCTTCCTCAGCTCCTTCTCCAGCGTGGTGAAGAGCGCCCAGATGGCGCAGAATGTGGCGGCCGCCGCACACGCCAAGACGGCGGCCGCCGCCGCTACCGCGACTACTGAGGTTGCCCCGACAGGAAGCAGTCAGCCTCCTAAGCCGGCCGTCCGCAAACCCAAGATCCTGCTGGTTGTCGATGATCCACACACTGACTGGTGAGTAGAATTCAACCAGAAACTCAAAATATATAAAAAAAATAATAATTAGCAGTAGTTGCTATGCGGGGCCCACGCACTGCCACCTTTTACTTTTAATAAGCTATTAAATGGAGCCTGACGATTAGATGAGGTGTCCTTACGCCATTTGGTGCACTAAGACTGAAAAAATGGGCCAAGCGGGGCTTTTCCTCTTAATCGTGATTCCCCTCCTCGTACTTGCTAGTCTCTAAATGCATCGTCGTGTCGCCGTTTAATATCGAGCGAAGAAATACCGGGAGGTGACACTTTGGTGTTGACAGCCAATTTTGTTTTGCCAGAAAACCATAGCAACGAGTCCAAATCGGACAGAAGTATAACGAATAGGCTTTCGTAAAAAAAGAGAAAGCTACACGGCAGTTGGTTCATCACGCAAGTCTGAGCCGATCGATAAAACGCTCTTGTTGCTTCGTGACTTGTTATTTTGTAGCCTGCCGTCGACGGGGCGCCTCAACCTCTGCTGATGTGTTCGCGGCTATTTCCAGCCCCTTCTGAATTAATCATCGGCAGGGATCATTACGCAGCGGCGCTAAAGGCTCTGCGGGGATGAAGCGCAGGTTTGAAAGCGATCACAAAATTAATCCGGCCCACCATATGATGAGTCTTGCGGGATCACTCGCCGATTTCGCCCATCGTCTTTTCTCACAGCTGGTTTGATATCCCCGGGGGGGGCTACGCGGTCTTCTTCACATCTCCCCATTTCTGAAACGATTCGGTTTTGGTCCATTGAAGACCGAATTGTCCGTTGGTGTGAATGTGAGTGACAATGGACGGATGGGAGCTGAGGTGATTTCTGTAAATGACCACTTGGTCGCGCTGTTGTTCATCTAAAAACGATTGCGGTGTGCGTTGTAGTGAAAATCTTTGGCCAGCAGATGGCAGTGTAGTGCAGCAACTTTACTGGAAATACTAATACTAGTACTTTGTACATTACAGTACTCTGAAGTAGGTTCTGTTTCCAAAAAAAAGCGATAAATGTCTTGTAGGCAAGTCTCAGGTGATTGCTAAAGTTCATGCCATCCTCAGAGGAAAGTTGTTAAAAAAAGAAAGGGCAAATATTTGCCTGCTGCTTTGGCAACGCATCCGTGTGGTGATGTTGGCTTCTACACACATTGTAAAACCTGCTTTGGAGATTTGAAGTGTATGTTGACTTGGAAGGCATGTGGTAGAGCCATCGCTCTCTGCCTCAGCACTGAATTTCCCTCCTGGGCATTCCAGCCGAGAGGCAGGCATCTCTGGGGAAACTCGGCTCCATCCTGAAAGGCTTGGCCTCCAGCAATGACTGGCGCACAAAAGCAGTACACAGCGCCCAAGTAAAAAGTCTCAAAAAGCATCGCCGCCACCACCTGCCCCCCCACACGACATCTTCTGCACTTGCCATCCGTCTCTCCCGGGACAGGACGCAAAATGCCCTGCCAAATCGCCGTCCATCTGTTTGCACTGCGCTTTGAATAATACGAGCGACACTTTGGACTCGGTTTTTCCACCGCTCGGTGTCATTCACAACTGTGCGTTTTATTCAACTTGACTCGTACGCAAAAGTTTTCTCTTGGTGCAAATAAACGGCGGAGAAGTTTACATAACGGGCGTGGGCAAGAGAGAAGGAAATTCCGGGCCTCCAATGTTTACACGCGAGCACGAGCAAAAACCCAGCGCCTCGTAAATTAGCGGCGTCGCCGCGAGTGACGACACATTTCGCAATGTCTCGAAACGCATTCCGAGCGTTTGCAGCCAATGGGTCTCCGCGGCGGGGTGACGGGGGGCACCGCCAGTGTAGTATGTAGGTCAGCTCTGTCGGAAGATTCACAGCTTCCAAAATTACAGCAAACGAGACCCCAAACATTTAAGTCGCAACAGCTGGGAGATCTTATGGAGGAGATCCCCCCTCGGCGACCGTAATGAAGGATAATGAATGTACCTTAAAGGACACGTGTTTGGATTAGGGAGAATGTTGTAAAGGGAAACGGTGCTTTAGCGCAAACGGGTCGAGAGGCAAATCCCAAACAGCTCGTCCTAGTGACCGAAGGCCTCCGCCATGTAGCCTGAAACCCTTTTGACAGATTGTTGGCAGTCCCACGGCTGCGCGGGGTCAAAGTTCAACACTGAGGACTGGGACACAACATGGCTATCAATGCGAGATGATTCGAAATGTGCTGAGAAATGCACGTTGGAAATTCCCAACTCGGTTCCGCATGCGTTGAAAAAACTGGAAGCTTTGTCCTGTCCTGTTCTGTACTCGTGGAAAATATTAGCGAGCAAGGTATTTGGAAAGGTCTGTTTAAACATCTTCGCCCGTCAAATAAACAAAAAGCTACTTCAGGTTTGTTATGACCTCTATGCAATTGCGTTTTCGTGCCGACATAAAGCAAGCGTCGTTTTGCTAATCTGAACGTTTCTTTACAGGGCCAAATACTTTCGAGGGAAGAAGCTGAATGGCGAATATGAGATCCGCGTGGAACAGGTACGTCAAAAAACAGGACGCGTGTTCTCTTGTGCGATTGACGACGTGGCCTTTTATTGCGGCGTTGACTCACTTCACAAGCGGCAGCTCGTCTGCTCCAATTTGTAAATAGATTTCAAGATGTTTATCGCCACTCTCAGCTCAAGTTTAGTCTGAAACGAAACATAAAATAGAGTGTATTTGAGACAAGATGAGTTTGCAAGCTGATGCTAATATATAATGGGAGATTCCATAGACGACAATTAGCATCGACGCAATTAGCATGAACACAAACAGCGAGTTGTACATTGAATTAAAAGAGAAAGCGAGACAGAAATCATTTCATTCTTTTTCCACTGGCTTTAGTTATGTCATTACTGTATATTTAATCAGTTTTGGTTTTATCTGCCAAAGTCAGCCTTGCTTCCGACAGGAAGCCGGTATCACTCGTACCTGCGCACACAAAATGCGTCTAGACGCAGCATATTTACAGAGGGTAGCTAGCATCTAATTTACCTCCAATGAGCGTTTGGTTACATCTGCAAGCCATTGTTGAGACTGCGGCGCTCTTTGAAACAGAGTGTTGAGCTTTTATGGGCAAAAGTAAAAAGGGACCACATAGAGTTGGACTTTTACAGGCTTTTTGCTCAACTCTCTCCTGTTGTGGTCAGGTCTTCTCTGCATGTGTGAAATGACAGATTGTATTTGTACCTTTAAGGGCTGTGAGGTGTTTTGTTTTGTTTTTTACTCATATTTTCCTTAAAATATGCTTGTATGTGTTCTGTATGTAGAAAGTAGGAATTTGAAATTGACAAGTGTTGAAACGGCGGCATGAGCTGATGTTTGAAAATGAAATATAATATACATAAAATGAAATATATTCTAATTAAGGTTAAGATATCAAGTGGCAACAAAAACAAGAGAAAAAAAACAAAGGTTACACCTTAAAAACATGACCTTTGTGACCTTAACAGCCTTCCATTTGGCTATGTCAAACTCTAGCGCCCCCTTTGGCAACAAGAGTGAACAACTGGTAGCGACGAGCTTAGCATAGTTGTCATAGCTCACTTTATGTTCCGTCATGCAAGGAATTGTATGCACGGTTCCATGGTGTAATGGTTAGCACTCTGGACTCTGAATCCAGCGATCCGAGTTCAAATCTCGGTGGAACCTTGATTTCTATATTGAAAGTGTTTCAATTTGCTCAAAAGTTGTTGTGATAGGAACGAGTCGTTTCCTCTTGACAATTAGGCCGTAAAACTTCATTCAGTCCGCAATGCAGGTCAACAGTGGAGAAGAATTAACCCTGGAGGCTGTTGTCTTGCGTATCACTTCCTGTTTTCCTTTCCCAGGGCCAACGGGTGTTTGAATGCGTTGCCATGGCGCTGTGAAAAGCCTCCCATCCTAGCTTTCTGGCCTTGCCAATGTTTTGCCCACTCTTTGATGGCGCCATGTAAATACGCAGATCACGCACACACACACGTATGTTCCTTTTCTGAAGCGGGAGGGAGTGCATCACGTCCTTGAAGCAAATTGAATGCGACCCGACACCTAGTTGTCCCACCTTGCTCTTCCTCGGCGAGCAAATAAAAGGGGAGTGGGTGTTATTTCTCTTTCACTTTAATGTCATTGGCACATTTCTTTCGGCGATGACTCACATCCTCATGCCGTCACGAAAGAGCACTGAGGATATTTGCTTTTTTTTTTTTGTCATCGCTGTTGTTAATGAAAGCCCGGCAAAGCTGGCTGATTGCAAAATATTGCCCATAGTTGTATGAATGGAAACATCTGCCATTTAGTGGAAGAGCGTTGACTTGTCTTGCCTGTCATTATACGTCACTGACATAAATAGATGAACATTATTTGTAGTTAATAGAAAATAAAATCGATTAAATTCTGGTAATCCGGCCAATGTGTATTAAATGTGGCATCAAATATTTAGCTGCTCATCTCCATTCAAACACAGCACATTTAAAATTTCAAATGTTTGGTGCCGTGTGGTCTCCGATGATGTCGCCGTGATTGTCTTGTTTGAAGTCTTGTTCTCATAATGAAGCCAGTCGAACGTTTTTCTCTGGAGTCCGGGAGCTCGCCGACGGAGAATAACCTCATTTGCCTCTCGTCACATGCTCCCCCCCCCCCCGAATAATATGCTAAATGAAGTCAAGCACAAACTCTGTCTGGTTTGATTAATTCAAATGTCCGATTATAGTGCTTCGTCTCATAACCTTGTGATAATTCAACGGCTTATCGCACCTTTTTCTGCGCAAAAGCCAAATGAAGCAAATGTGTTATCGGGTTAACAAAACAAAAAAATCTTTGTTTTTCTTTCCCAGGCGGAGTTCTCAGAGATCAACCTGGCCTCCTACGTCACTTCAGGATGTATGGTGGACATGCAGGTCAACAAGGCGGGCACCAAAATGGTCAGGTAAGGAAAACTCAATCCCCCCCACCTCCCTTTCACTGTTAGGCTGTCACAATAATCTCGCTGCAAATGACGTTCGGCTGGCTCGCAGCTCCGACAGTAGCAGCGGCGTTCCGACACGCGAAACCGCGTATTTAAATAGACTGTCATGTTGAAAGAGAGCGCCGATCAGCTGATCCAGGGTGGCAAAGATGACTTCATCCGTCCTCCCCTCATGTGACACTTTATGGCTTTTCCATCGGCGGCCCAAACAATCTGCGCAATTCATTTTGTTGTTTATCATTATCGTGAGTCGCCGGAGAGTCATCTCTTAATGCATCTCGACTTTCTATTTTGATTTAATGAGTCGGCCGCGTGCTTGTCATCTCTTTTCACAACAAGCCTTCCTTGAGAATGTTTGGCTGTGTCGGGCTTTGGCCTCAACTTCACCCCAAGTCGAGGAAGCGATTGAACGTGCGTAGAATAAAGGGAGAATAATCGCGAGTGCCTTTCCGCCCTCATCAAAATTGACATTGAGGTTTTTGAGCGCGCGCCTGTCGCGTCGTTTCGAACGTTATCGCTGTAATGATAGAGAAGCCAAATTGGATGCAGATGGCGCGGCTGCCGCCTCATTCGCCAGCAATGGCCCTCATTGTCAAACAGTTGCGCTTTTATGACTCTGCCCTTGTCTACCAATCGCGCCCAGTGGCCTGGCAGGTTGACGGCAAACAAACGTCCTCCAAATGAAACTTTCCAGACCAAAAGCAAGATGGAAAAATTCCCCCGAATGCAAAGCAAAGCCCGAACGGCCTTGATGGTTGCTATTGTCAAAGTCGTCTTTTGATAGCAAAGAGCGAGGAATGCTGTCAACAGATAGAGCAAAGTCAGAGCACCGATTTTCCGACAAACAAAACAAAATATCTTTCTGACTCGCATATTTCTCGCTGGACATGATAGCTGTATTGATAAATTGACAACATTTTGAACCCTAAATATATTCATTACCGTTTGTAGTGTTTCTAGTAAAAACATGCTAGCTAGCGTTAGCTCACGCTTCCATACTATCAAAACAATACAGAGCGCCAAAAGAATGTCAAGCGTGCCGTGCCGCACGCGTCTGTGTGCAGCCAGCGAGATTGTTTCCATGTTTTTCCGTCACGGTTGTTCTGCTGGGAAGCGCTTTAAATGCCAGCGCGGGCGGCGCAACGTGGCGTGCGGCGCAGCAGCTAAACGCCACACCACAAGGGAGAGTCGTTACGACGCGTCCTTCTCTGTCTTTAGTCAGCCCTTTGGAACCTCCGAGGGCACGAAGCTGCCAAAAGCTCCGGCCAAAATGTAGCCACAAAGCGGGAATTGCTTGGAAACGCGCGCCGTCCTCTCGTCACTTAAGAATAAAACTTGTTGATGAATTGGTCATTGGCGTTTATTGAGCTCGTTTTACTGCAATTACATTCGCCGTATCTGTTTGCTCCACGTAAAAATAAATGCTAGTCGGGAGTGTTTCTGCTTTGTAACGTGGAACCTTTATCACAGCGTACATGAGAATTCAATAAAAGACAACTTTTATTGCTCTCAAAGTGCCTAATTAAGACCGTCCGGGTAAAGAAGTGCATCGATGAGGCTGCGGATACTTGTACTTAGCGCACGGCGTAATGAAACCGAATCGATCGGTTCCTATTCAGCTCGTGTTTTACGGCACTTTGAAAAGTCATCGAGAAGTCATTGAGCAGAAAAACTTTTATGAAGCGTCACGACGTTGATTTATTTGCTCGGCCACACCTGGAGATCAAATGCTCTCTTTACAGTGTGAAAGATTTCTCCCGACCTCAGTGGCACTAAAAGTTCATTTCCGGGTTTTTTTTTTTCCCCTTTCCAGAGCACAAATGAAAAGAGTCAGACGGATTACATGAGCAGATCCTTGTCCGTTTCTTGTCGTTTTCTGTACCAGATTAGCCTCCCGGTCTTTGGTTACCTCAGGTGACGATTTACCACTTTGGACCACACAGAGCTAATTCCGAGACATACATAGCACAAGACAAGCTATAAAGCCTTTCCGCTGACCCTCTTTAAGGGCCCTTTTAATCAGCCGAGGAAGTGGGCTGCCCAGAGCTGCCTCAACACCTAATACTACAGAGAGCTTCATCTTGTTACAGGGCAAATAAATCCTTTTCACAGACAAGGCTTTAGGGTGCCAGGTGGTTGCTTGCTTTTTCAGGGCTGTAATGAAACTTTTGTCATAAAACCAAAATGGCTAATTCTCTCACCAAATTCATTTCCCGCCTCCGTCAACACAAGTCGGTATCGTGTCTGCCTGACCAGGCAACCAGATTGAATTTGAGCCTCTGCCAGATGGCACCGGTGCCACCGGGCCTGGAGCGGTGGAGCACAAAATGATGCTTGAGTCCGGCCACTTCACACGGAGGAACTGGCCCGTTTTTTTGGGACGTGATCATTTTCTGCGGCCAGAATGAGTCACGGGAGTCGTCCGACGGTTTGTTGTTTACACTCGCAGAGATGTTTTTGCAACAATTTGACCAATCACCGCATAAATAATTGCCACATATTCTGTCGTAAATTGGACAGAATGTTTTCAAAGCTGTATCTGGGACACTTTAGAGAGCGCGGCGGTCGCTGGCACTTCCACCATGCGGCACTTGAACCTGTTTTGGTTCCCGAGCGAGCCCCGCCGGACCGGTTTCATCCGGTATAAATAGCAGGTTTGCAGCCACCGCGGCTGAGTGCCGCAGGAGCAGCGGCGGCAGTGGGGCAAGAACAGCTGTAGTCACTCTGTCGCCGACGACATAACACTTAAAGTCTCAAAAGAGCACGTCGTAAGCTTGTGACATTTTAGCGCGTAAAGCTTCTTCGAAGCAACCAGTGTTTTTTTTAAATTTTTTATATTTAGTTTTCTGTATCCCCTCAACTGGAGACCAAAGCGATTTGAAATGAGTTGTGTGTTAACGCAGGTACTCGATGGGTTCCTTGGCTCTAGGCCCAGTAAAGAAAGGATTAGGCTGTGTTAATTGGATAGATAGTCCAAAAAGATTAGGTGCTCTCCGGGGCACAGCTGGTAAATAATGGAGCTCCCGAGCGTCCAGATGCAATGTGCTGACAGAGCTCCTCGCCACCGCGGCGGGAACGTCAATTTGAAGCATTCCCGATCTGCTTTCAGGTCCTTCAAACCGGACTTTGTCTTGATTCGCCAGCATGCCTACAGCATGGTCCCAGGGGAGGACTTCAGGAATCTGGTCATCGGCTTGCATTTTGGCGGCGTGCCCAGTATCAACTCCATCTTCTCCATCTACAATTTTTGCAGCAAGCCTTGGGTGGTAAGTCTCACAATACTGCGGTGGAAAAAAATATAGTCTTGCCACTCACATGATTTTTGTCTGGCAGTTCTCTCAGATGATCAAGATCTACCACACCCTCGGTGCTGAGAAATTCCCCCTGAACGAACAAACTTTCTATGCCAACCACATGCAAATGGTAAGTGAACTCTAATTATTATTTTTATGAGGGAGGGGGAAAAAAATGCAGACAAACTCATATTCATTCAATCTTTATTATAAAAATATAAAATAGCCATACTTCAGGAAACAGCGTTTTACACATTGACTGTACACAATTTCCTTGATTGCATTTTTTTTTTCTTTTTTTATAAGGATCAAACTTGAGACAGTATATTTACACAAAAGTGAACCACAGAACGGGACAAAACAAACACCTCAGTCGAAGAAAAAACACCATCACCGATTAATCGGCGTTGAATTGAATTAGTTGGGATAATCGGGCGTTGCGCAATGATGGAAAAAGCCTCGGTTTTATATTTCTAGTAAAATGAGCAAATCTTTGGCAACCAGGCCAAAGCAATTTTTTTTCAATCCCGAAGCAATCGCGTGTCTATCGATTTCATGGAATGAACTGAAGATACTGTTCTGGAAAGAAAAATAAGAAAAAGCAGTCAAGGAAGAAAGAACTCAGTGACCCATATTGTTACGTTTACATACTGGATGTGTTGGTATGAAATAGTTCTGAAAATCGATGTGAAAAAACTCGGAAACCTCCGCATATTGTTGATTGGTTTGTAAATTATGATCACGCTTGCGAAAAAACAACAACACGATATTCAACTTGAAAAAGCTGGTCCTTCATTTAGGACACTTGGTTGTTTTTGTTTTGTTTAATATAATATAATATATATATATATATAGTATATACATCCACAGCAAATCTACCATCTGATCCAGATAAATACATGTTTTGAAAAGGTTTCAGTTTAGTTGATAATTCATTTCTGTAGCTTATGTACAATAAAAAATAAAATCTCACCGTCTCTGGGCAACGCGTAGCTTTTCCGTTCGTCCGCACTGTAACAGGCATTTTTTTTCTTTTTTAAATTTGAGCATTTTCTGATTTCATCCGTGGCCCGACATAAATTTCTGCCTTCTAATTTGTTTCGAGATCAGACATTGGCACTGTAATGGATTGGCCGTCTGTTTTTTTGTCCTTAGTGCGGGACTTGTTGAAGCTCGGGGGGGGGATTCAGGGGTCAGTTGTGTTGACGACCGTTTTCTCGCGGGCGTTCATGCCCCGATACCAGCTGCAGTAGCCCTCCTTCTGCTGGATGCAGGCGTAGTGTCGGGACTGGTAGCCCGGATAGCCAAAGTGGGACAACATGTCCGTCCATAAGCACTCGGTCTTGGAGGTCACGAAGCAGGGCAGGTAGTGACACGGCTTGATCTACGCGGACAGAAAGATCAGTCAGATGATTTCAAAGTTCTTTTCGGCTCGACGGAAATGAGCCTCATTGAGAGAAATGAGCTTTCGCCGTCCGCCTAAGGCACAGATTTTTTTTTTTTGCTCGGCTCCCGAAGGATTTAGTTAAACGCTCTCGCCTCCAGGTGTTTGCACAAAAAGCTTTGAAAACAAAAACGGAAGATTCACGCGGCGTCACCTCTCAAGGAGGTAATGAAGGGAAACGCCGTTTATTGACAACAACAACAAAAAAAGTCACAGTCGCCAGCTGCTTCTTTGGATCTGAATGAGACAAATTAAGTCCAATTTGAACTTGCCAATTTAAAGGTTGGAGAGATTGTCCTCTGCGGTTCACAACTTCCTGCTTTGGAGTCATTTTCATAAGTGGAAGAGAAAATAACTTTTGTGGGGGTTTGAGCTCAAGTCACGGTTTGAAGGATGTTTTTTTTTCTCGATGACTTCCTTAAATTTGCCGGCCGGCAACAAGGAGGTCTTTGTAAGTAGCCGATGATGTTAGCAGATGGAAGTCAATACGCGCCGGGTCGTTGGTTTTACGTCTTACGTGTGCGCGCTACATTAAAACGGGAAACCGGGCCGTCTCGCTCGTTGAGTGACACGTTCGCGCTGGACGCCGTCTAATGACCATTCAAGATGCGGCGACCTGCTTTCTACTCACCCTGCAGTTGCAGCCCAGCTGGTAGCGATGGTTGATGCCTTTCTTCTGAGCCAAGGAGAGGCGCTCCCACCGCTCGTTGAAGTTGCACAATCCCGTGTACACCTTGCCGTCGTACACCCGCCCTGCCGAACGCGGCGTTTAATTGCAAACATGTATCACGAGGACCCCGAGTTTCACAGTCGTAAGACAATCTCGGAGCGTAAGCCCAATTAAACCGGCACCCCTATTTCTGAATACCCAAAGGTCACCGGGCGGTTATTTTTGGCTCTGCCGTCTGTTTGCGGCTTACCGACTCCTGAGACAGGTGCCCTACGGCGGCCCGCAAGCACTCGCGGACATCGGGTTATGTCACCGTACGTCGTGTTTTCGCCACGCCGGAATTTGACAGCCGCCCGCGAAGTCACCCTTCCCACGTGTCGGCGCGTTTGAATCGCCTCCGAGCATACGCGTGACTAGATTTAGACGCCCCCCCCCGAGAACTACGGTGATGTCACTCGCACCCGGGCCGGAAAAAGATGGCCGCCAGCACGGCGGGATGTAGTTACGGTATTTACAGGTCAGAGCTTAGCGCGGCTCGCATGCGCCAAGCACCGCGGGGTCCAAAGTAAACGGCACTTCTGTTGGAAATGGCAAGTCATAAAATGGCCTCGCTGGAAACCCGTCGCTTCCTGCTCCTTTGGCAATTACAAGTTGTTCGAGACAAAACAGTCGACTTTGAAATCGGAGCCCAGAGAGATTTTCCAGAACCCAAGTTGCACAGTCACGTTTCCCAAACGGTTCCCACAGTTTCCAGCGTGAAATTGCGCAATATGTCTGGAGGATTAAGCCGCGGTGCTAACTAAGGAGCTTAGTCTAAACCCGGTGATTTCATTTCAATGTTTCTCAACATTTTTTTTTGTGCGTGTAACGTAGCTCCGCTTATCCCGTGCGTACAAGCTTCACTCACCTGTGATGAGGTACTGATACTTGTTGATGTCAAACTTGACGCCGCACAGGCTCTCCGAGGCGTCCGTGTAAATATGCTGCACGTGTTGGATCTTTTCAAATCCTTTGTACATCTGCAAGACGTGAGAAGCAAAGACTGAGTTAAAAAAATAAATAAATCTCGCGTCGTGCCGGTACCGCGGCCCCCACAAAAAAATAATCCGAAATTAAGCATGTCGGCTTTATCAGATGACATTCCTTGAGGCGGGAATGCCTTGCGGGCAAATCATAGATAACACGATTATGTCGCGTAACGTGCTTTGAGTTTGATGCTGCGTTGGCAAGCCGTCCCCGATATTCCGGACTCGGGCTCCCTCCATTTAGCTCAGGTATGCCGAGTCAGTGTTTGCCCTGAGAACTGTTGGCTTTTTTTCTTCCGCTGCAATTTATTTGTCTGGGAACAACAGGAAATCCATGTTTAGACTTTGGCCTCCCAGAACAAACTGTTACTTAAAGTTTGCCAATGGCCTTTTTCTCACCGTATTTGTTTGCACTTGGAAGGAATTTGACGCTTAATCAGCCCGCGTGGAAAACGTACAAAATCAGCAGACCCCAAATCAATAAACGAAGAGGTCAATATGTCATTTCACGTATTTGTCCGTGTTCGGCCCGTTGGAATGTTTACACGAGGAGAGATGTAATGCCTGCAAAGCCCGTTTAATCCCGTAGCCTGGCTCCCGTGGAAGCAGTGGGCTGATGTCAGCATCTCTGAGAAATATGCAGCGTTATGTAAGAATATAGGAAGTGAGGCGCTTTTCCACAACAACAGCGTTATCAATCCGTCAGATGACGACAGTGTGTGTGTGTGTGACCGTCATGGCCGGCGGAAATGTTAAAACGAGTGTTTTCGCCCATTTGCTCGTCTCACCTTCATTTGCTTGACGGCGTAGCGCATGGTTCCGAAAGGTCCGTCCCTCAGTAGCTTCTTGCCCACCACTTTAGCACGAATGACTGCGGAGAGAGACGAACCGCCGAGTCAGCAACAACATTTTTATACTTTTTATACGGTAAGACTAAGTCAGCCGTAAATAAAAGTTCACGTCCCGCTAAGACATTCAAGCGTCTATATCGAGATCTAAAAGATCTTATCGGCGTTCAGGACCCTCATGTAAATATTCCTTTCCCGACGGCGATTTGTTTGCTTTTCCTCGCGTGGAAGCAAGGGGGCTTATTGTGGCTTGGTAAATTGAGCCTCAGCGGGTCCTGCATAAGAGATCAGCCCTCTGTGAAGTTCACCTGCTGCCAACGGGGCCCGCCAGCCGCAGACACAACTAACACTGAGCGTGCTTGTTATCTTCTCCTCGTGGAATTTCCTTCTGACATTCTTTAGGGGTTCACATTCCCCAGAAAGCGAGGCGAGAAGGCGACGAGCCTTTTCATTCTCTTTTTTTTTGAAAGAAGGCAGGATAGGAATAAAAAGGTTTTCGGGAGAAATACGTTAGTCGTTGTTTGAAGGGGCCGCTCGTCATCTGATTCGACTCGAGTACGTCCGGACAGGAGGCCTTTTGTCGGACGGCGGCCGCTAATTGGCCGGCGCTGGTGCCGTCATCCCGAGGAATGCGCAAAGGGCCTCAGCTGCTGCGGGGACGGACGACTTCTCTGACCTCTTGACCTCTTCACCCTTCAGCGGCGATATTTTTGTCAAAATGTCACTCTACCAGCATTTATGAAACGCTCATGAATCTCATGCGGAGGATGCGGCATCAATTTTGGTCAGTGGGAGGCTTCGACTTGATTTGTTTATCTCGTTTGTTTACCGCGCTCGGCCGGCTGAATAGATTTGGCCGAATCGAGTTAAAGCTTCATTTCGGCCTACGTGGCAAACAAAGGCGGTTGTGGGTTCTACGTGCGACTGCCGAGTGAGAAAATAAAGCGAGGCGATTTTTTTTTTTAGCATGCAGGAAAGCGCTCCAAGTTTGGGGAGGCGAGTGGGCGGAAGAGGAATTCTCAGGATGACACACTAGCGCGCTCGAAAATAAACACTGGAAATGAATCCCTGCTGTGGAGGTTTGTGTCAAACGGAGGAGAAATTTGTTCGTGCGCCCTTTGAAATGATGAAACCCCCTCCGAGCGGCCTCGTGATCCTCCCAACCGGGGGAGGTGACGAGCGGGACATTTGATCCGCTTTGGCCGAGGGTGCAAACATCTCAGCCGCGTATGGAATCTCCAGCCTTTGACACGGCATTGTATTTGAAGTTACGTTAGGGGGAAAAAGCTAATCCAAGCTTGCGTAACTCTCCTCCTCATCGCCGGAGTCACTGCCGCAAAGCCTCGGCTTTTTTTGGGAAATTCAATCGATTTTTTTTCACAAGTCACAGATTTTGGTAGTACCAGAAAAACGTGGTCGCTAAGCCCCAAAAGTTTTAAAGGAGCCGTTATTCTCGGTGCTTGAGCGTCAATCCAGACCGAGCATAATCCCCTGCAAGTGACCCGCTTCGAGACGCACGCATAGGTTTGCTCCCGTCACCTCGGGGTCAAAGTTCACCGCCAGGTGCATGCTGGGGAAACGATAACTAAGCATGACAGACAAGTGCGACGACCCAATTTGCAACCCTAATTGAAATTTCCTTCAATGAAACCCCTCCAAATATGAGTCGGCGAAGCGGCATTTGGCCGTGACGCCGCACGCAAATCGGATAAGCTGCCGCCAGGAGTGTGAATCCTTTTAAATCCAACATCGCAGATCATCTCGAGCTAAGCTAGCGAATTGGTAAACAGATTTGTGTGGCTCGTCATTGATCACGCGCTCCATTGAAGTCCCTTCCAGATTCTGACTCTGCTGGTCCCTGTACTCTGAGAGATCTGAACATTTCTGGGAAAGACAGATGCAGAAACGTTTTTTTTTTTTTTCCACTCCAGCATTGACAGCACGAGGCGTTTAAATGCCACGCGAATTCTCTTCTGCCGGTCGTGAGCGAGCGTCAGGTGATGCGAGGATAAAACGCCACACAGCCAACACGCCTTTGCGAGAGCGCCCCTGCGCTCGCGGCGCCGTTCTCATGCGGTTTTCCCATTTTCGTGCAATCTCTCAAATCCAGCTCGCGAGGTCATGTGATTTTGGCAGACGGGGATATTGTAAACAATTCCTCGCCAGTGCTCTCATTTTGCATTTGTCATTTATTTGATGAAAAACAAAATAATTCTACAGTCGGAAGTGCTCCTTAACGACAATGAAAACAGGTCAGACGCTGCCAATCTATATGAATGAATATTATGAACGTAAAATCAATGCACAGAACCTTTAGCGACCTCTAGTGGTGATCGCTATTCACTGCAACATCACCAGGACACTTTCATGTACTTGTAGAATATTCCAAGAACTGACAAATCATGTTACACTAAATAATGTTAGCCAACGCTAATGAGCAGAACACGGAATGTTTGACTGGTCAATTGTAAATTCCCTGGGAGACATAACGGACCTTGCATGCTGATGACTTTGATTTGATAAATCACGAGCTGCATGCTTAAGTTGCAGTGTAGTTAAGATCTAGATGTAAGATGTGAAGTTAAAACCACTCGGATGCTGCTTGGCACTTATATCGGAAAGTCTCCTTAAGTCACTTTGGAGCCGAGCTGTTTTTAGCCATCCGTTTCATACTCACCGCAAATAGTCTGTGTTGTATTACAAGCCATAGATACGTACGAGTATTTTAATGAGTCTAACGCTGACAAGTTGCAATGAGCCCGTCCGTCCGCGATTCCTCACCTATGTCGGAGTTGCAGTAGGCGTCTTGGGGGTGCGTCAGGGCGCACGAGCAGCCCTCGGCGAGCTGGTGAAGCTGCAGACTGCTGACTAACAGCAGGCTGAGCAGGTGTCCGTACGGCGGCTGCATTGCTCTCGAGTTTTTCCCCCTTTGCACGGTGCTGCGAGTGGCTCGGCGTGTGTTCTCCGCGTGGATCCGCGCGCTTTATGTCCGAGTGTCGTCGGTGCGGCGTCTCTCCCTCTCTCTCTCTCTCTGGAGCTTCTCTTTGGAGCGTCTCTCCACTCTGATGCTTGAGAGCGGCTCTGGCGTAAGATATAAGCACGCCGCGCAGTTACGCCGTCACGCCCCCTCTCCACCTCTGCAGCCCGGGGGCGGGGCCCCGGTGATTCCAGAACAGACCGGTGGCGCACTGGAACTGTTTTTGTTTTTTTGTGGGAGGGAAAGACCGACTCATGGATAAAACCCTGTTGAAAAATAGGATGCAGCCTTCTCTTTTTTTTTTTTTTTTTACCAATAATTAATACCGATATCAAATAGCTTTTCTTTATCTTTTCCAATCTCTAATTTCCACCTTAATCTGAATAAATGATATATTCCAAAATAAGATCTACTGCTGCCTCAGCCTGCCCGCAACCTTGAAGGCAGCACCCACTGTCTCTTTTAATCCGAGTCGATTCTCCAAAGCCCACGAGCGCAGCGGCCGGGGTTAAATTAGCCAATTAAAGTGGTCTTCTTCCGCCTCCGACCGTCTCGGTGAACCTGAGCGCAACCGTGTTATCGCTGCAGAGGCTTATCTGCACAGACTGAAGGCGAGCTATGTTAAGGAATGACGATACTCGCCGTTATATAACCCGGCCGGGAATAATCAAGTTAAGGAAGTATGACCGTTAGTTCGTGTGCCTTCATTAAGCATTGTCTCACGTCGGAGCCTCTGGCTTTCTCTTCATATCGCTGAGCGGTATTGCCTTGGCGTTTTGCCAGCGGAATTATGTAAATGATACGTTTGGTCACCGAGTGACTCTCTTTTATAAAGATTAACTCAAAGTGTACTGAAACTGGCGCTGTTGATTTTTTTTTACGTTCATGCCTCACACATTAAGCATCTCATATGTACAAGTATTTGCTCTAAAGGCCAAAAATGAAGTCAGTTGTTTGCTCAGTAGATTACAACATTGACTGTTTTCTCATTTTCTCAAGAGGCCAGATCGGATCGGCTCGGGCGACTCGAACAGCGGCAGACATCAAGCGGAAGCACGTGAAGCCGCTCGGCCGCCGCGTGTCGTCGATAATGCCTCGTCAGATATTATTTCAGCCTTCTGACCTGACGTCTGAAATAACAGATATGTGACATTCCTGCGCTCAGACACGAGATCGGCATGCGCGTCGCAGCCCGACTCCACTTTGTATGCCCAAATGTGGAGATGGAGACGAGGGGGAAGTTGATTCGTTTGAGAGAACAAATGATTTCACTCACAGGGGCAGGCAACATTCCTTACATACTACAATATGAACGTGGCAGAGGGAAGGAAGGGCCTGCAAGCATCAATTTACGTTTTTTAGAGAGAGAAAAATTGTCGCTGTAATTACCGATTTATTTATGAAGCCATCGTTTTCACCAAACGCTGGGCCACTCGGGCCTTGGTTCTGGGCCACATGTGGCCCGCAACCCACTGATTGAATACCAGTATAGTAAATGTAAACAAAAATGCTGGTATTAAACACAATATATTTTTCTTCTCAACTAGCAAGTGAGCCATAAAGTAAATTTGCTCATATTCCCGCCATATACTAAACGGGCGTTTTATTCCGTCCCGAGAGCGTTCCAATTGATCCGAGTGAAGCCCATCTGGTCAGAGCAATAAACGGCTTTAGTGGTTCTTCCGAGGAGAAAAAGATAAATGTCGGGAAACCTGAGCGCTTCCAGGGAAGGTGTACGTGGGAAGTATTCGTGAGCAAGACCTGGTACGTTGCTGAATCCAGCTGTTCCCAAACATCTTCCAGAACATTCATCCCTCTTTCTTAATTGAAAACAGTGGCGGCGCTGACATTCGGGCCGGGCCCGGTATGCGCTTGGCGCTCGTCTGCTTTTCCTTCCTCCCTTGTCAAGTAGCCTTCAACTTTCCTACCTGTAGAATTTCTGCTCGGCCGCAAAACTTTTGCTTTCGTGTCACGCAGTTAATGGATTCTGCAGGACTGGACCTAATTAGGATTGGCACTAATTAGGTTGGTCTCAAATCAACAAGAAAGACGTGAAGAACTTCCCCACCGCCACCAAAGTACTTTTCCATATCTGACCACAATGCACCGCTGATTTTTCTTCCACTGGAATGAGATTTTTTTTTTTTTTTTTTTTTCCTCCCTCCGCTCAAGAGGATATGTCAGAACCCAAATGGATTTCCAGTCGGGATTCCTCTTCGGGTCTCCCCTTTTCCACAATTAAGGGCCAGTTTGCGTCGGCGTCTGTCTGTTATGTTTGCTTTTACGCCACTTTTCCATGCTTGTCTTACAAGGAGGGAATGTCTAGCCGACCCTTATGGGAATCTTCAGATTTCTTGGTACTCGCGTGACCTTTGGCGGTCGCAGTGGAACCGTCTTGAGAGTTTTGGCAGCACGCGCTGCTATTTGTTTATTCCGCTTTTGACTTAACGAGGCGATACTAACTGCCTTCTTTTTTTAGTAGCCTGTAGTTACAAGAAGAGGATGTCACCGTGACTCATGGAAGCTGCGGCAAAAATATCGACCGGGTAGCTTTATTTCGCTACTTTGTCTCGGGCTGGCACACCAGGACTGACGATAATGAGAACCGGACGAGCTTCAATTTCACAACAATAATTAACTCGCCCCGTTAGGCAGCGTCGACTGTAAATAGTTAAACAGCAGCAAAAGTCTGTTAGCGTAAACGGTTGCCGTGACAACTTGTATCCAGGAATTTATACGTATGTGTCATGCTCGTGACGCGATGAGCTCAGGCTCTGTAAAATGTCTTTTGAAGTTTTACAGTCTCGTGAATTTGTAAGGGGAAAGCTACCCGTACAACCGCTATACTACTGTCCAATGTTTCAAAGCCAATGGAAATGTTACGCAAGCGTCTCCTGCTTTTGTCTGCCCCACGTCCTTCACCATCATGTGGTAAAATGAAGTGATCGTAAATGTCGGATGAGTGCGCCATGTGTTGTGTCGGAGTTTCACGATAACCGATGTAAAGCGTTTTGGGTCATGGAAAGTTTCACCACAAATTGCTTTTTGGGTGGGAATTAGCGAAGCACAATTCCCCGCAGGGACCGACCTGAGCGACAATCATGTGTATGACTCATGGAGATGAAGGGGGGGGGGGGCTTCCCTGAAGTATTTCCATAATTTGCCGGGACTGGTCTGTCGTATTTACGCTAAATGAGGAGAGCCACATAATTAGAATTTTTTTTTTTTTCTAAGTTTGAGACGACTTCACGCCCTCATGACTCAAATGAGATAACATTGAAGGTGACGTTGCATGTTTTTGCGGCTTTTGAAGCGGGAGGGGCCGAGGATGTGGTCGTCTCCCCCTCGCCTGTCTTGTGCCGTCATTGCCACACTCGTGGGAATGACTGGAAGGAACATGTCCAGACAAAGAATGGGAGTCTGTGGGCCCGGTCCACGCAAACCTCACTTCTCCCAAAAGACAAACATCCACACCTTGCCGTTACCGGGTACTTCTCGGATACGTGGCGAACCTCGTCTATCTGATCTCTGTGTGACGGCCATTTCAGCATTCAAATGCCGTTTTTTGATGATTTCATTTCCGTTCTGTCTTTGCTCCAACGCAGAGGCGATAATCAAGGCCGAGAGAGTACATTTTGTCGACAGGCCCTGTTCTGTCCCATTATCAGCTCAAAGGGTGTGCAAACTTTTTCTTACTAGGTGAAAGATTGCAGCTGTTAAAGTTCACGCTTGACTCCGTCCACGTATTTTGGTTCTGAGTGTGATTTGAAGGCTTTACCGGCAGAGAATTCACCTCAAACAAACGTGCTTGTGGGTCTGCCCATTCCCGTCAGTTTCCCAGAACCTCACTCGCGTTTCTAAACTCGCCGCTCATTTGTTCTGGAAATGGGCAACTTGAAGTTTAGGCCGATGCCACGGGACTCGCCGCCGTGGACACCGCGTCCACGTTTCCCCCGCACGAGCGAAAAGGAGTTTTCCACTCTCGGTTTTTCTCTAAATGCGGTCAACGCCGCATCGGTCTTACTGTATATTTAACGGGCCAAATGTTCCTGCTGAGCAGGATGTTCTCTTCCCAGTTGCTCACGTGTTGGTGTCAGATTGGAATGATGACCTCAAACAAATCTAAAATTGTTCCCATTATGCTTGCATTTTTTTTTTTTATATTTCCCAGGGATTGAAAAAAAGCGTGGGCCTCGAGCAGCCTCCAGGGGGTACGCCAAATTCTAAGTGCAGTGTCATCCTTTTCTCCAGGTTACAAGCCCTTCTTATCCTGTGGTGGTGAAGATGGGCCACGCCCACTCTGGCATGGGCAAGGTGAGTTAGACTTGAGAGTTTTCTAGACTTATTTACATTTTTAGCACATTTGAGATATCCATTTATGGCCGCAATCTCTCCCAGCCGTCTTGTTTTGCCCCCGCGCTACGTTAAAGATGAGTCAGCCGGGCCGGGCGCTTCCTGACATTGTCATATCAAATAACAAGAGGATTCATCGTGTTGGAATTTCCTCCTTTGGGATTTCCAATCGTCTGCTGTAAACGATGCCACCATTTTGTGACTATTTGAATTTAAAAGTCTATTTTTGGTGTATGACTGTGTCGCCATGGCGTCATTTCCCCCCTCCCCTCCGCCCGACACTTAATTGCTTAATGGGAGAGGCGTGACGTAGTTCAAAGCCACGGCGTGCGCATGTTTCCAACTTTCATGATCCGGCCTGTGCGCTAGTGCAAACTTCCCGCGGCGCATCCAGCAGAGCGCCGGCCGCCGCCGGCTCTTTTGGGCACCTTCTAATTAGTAGCCACGTCTCGGCCCAACAGATCAAAGTGGAAAACCAGCAGGACTTCCAGGACATCACCAGCGTGGTGGCGCTGGCCGGCACCTACGCCACCACCGAGCCCTACGTCCAGTCCAAGTACGACATCCGCATCCAGAAGATCGGCAGCAACTACAAGGCTTACATGTAAGACGTGCGCTGGGAACAATATGCTCGTAATCACCCGTCGCTTCCTCCCTCGCAGCTATTTATTGGTGCAAGGCTTATCTCCGTTTCCTGACAACCCGCTGCCACTTTTAACTGCTACTGCTTACGACGCATCGCCCATTAGCATTCTTTTCACAAATTGTCAGTGACTCACATTCCCCTCTTTTTTTTTTTTTTTTTTTTTTAAGGAGGACCTCCATTTCAGGCAACTGGAAGGCAAACACGGGCTCGGCCATGTTGGAGCAGATCGCCATGACGGACAGGTGAATCTTAATGAAGCTCCTCAAATCACTTCACTTGTGCAACAAGCGGCCACTAGATGGCGCCAACAAATCAATGCTGTGTTCCAGGTACAGACTGTGGGTGGATTCGTGCGCAGAGATGTTCGGCGGCCTCGACATATGCGCGGTGAAGGCCGTTCACGGGAAAGATGGCAACGATTACATCATCGAGGTCAGTCGGCCGAAAGGTTACATACTTGTGAGGATAAGTGAGAACTTGCCAAGGCCTCCCTTGGAGACATTTTGTTTTTGTTTTTCCTGTATCATGGCCAACTGAGGCAAGATGTCTACACTTGAAGGTACGCAGTGATCAAAACCTTGAAAGAATGATTAGTCGGTAGTCCAAACACCATGACGGGTGAATGAAAATAACCTAACGTGACTTCAGCTTCAATTCGCCCCCAAAAGATACAAAGTTCAATATTAAAATAAAATTTAAAAAAGGGCCGCTTCCGTCTTCTGGTCTGAGGAAACAGGCTGATGCGAGACATCTGACATGTCCATATCATCACATTTTTCACTCACTATCTGTCCACGGGGTGAGGTCAACAGTGGCCCACACCTCCCCTCTTTGCGTTAACTTTCATCTATTTGGGGAAACACGCAGCAGGTCCCCCGAGCCCGAGCAGTGACAGCATGCAAACTATTTCCTTCCGCCTCCTCTCCGACGTCTCTATCCGCCCCCGGCCTTTCACCCTGATGGAATTTAATTGAGCGTGGCAGGCGACATCCGTCCGTCCATCATAGCTGGGATCTGCTTTTTGTTGCGTGACATTTCTCCCTTGTGGCTAATGTGGCCTTCACTGCTGTTGATTAACATGTGAATCCAAACTTTTCAGATTATGAGTGAAATCATAAAAATACCACAGCCGAAAACGTAATGAGCATTTGTCACTGCGAATGTTTTTATTTTCATTCACGAGTGAGTAATTCCCTCCGTGAAGACTGCACAAAAGTGAACTTTCCCATGCGGCCGGGCCGTCCGACTGCATTGTCCAGACAGAAAAGCTCAATTCAAGAGGAGAATAACACCCTTGTGCTTCCCGAGCCGCAAAGGGCCAGCGAGCGAGATGACTCTGGATCCGAATAAATCAGCAGGGTGGATCCTCGGCTCGGGCGGTCGGTCACACCCCACAGTGGGATAGTGATGAATTAAAAAGAGGCCTCTGTGGAGAGGAATTGCGAAATTGTGCTGTGGTGCAACACTGCCATCTAGTGGAGAGAATTGGAATTTCATTTTTTTTGTGTATGTGCAGGTGATGGACAGCTCCATGCCTTTGATTGGTGAACACGTGGAGGAGGACAAGCAGCTGATCACAGAGTTGGTCCTCCACAAGATGGCCCAGGTGCTGCTGGGAGTTTCCACGCCGCCGCCATCTTCAGTCAAGGTCGTTTTGTCAATGTGAAACCTAAGCCAGCGCGAATTGTGCATGATAAACATTTTCTTTTTCCCGCGTCCATCCGTAGACCACGCAGCCCAGACGAGGTAGGAAAAGAATTTATTGAGGACGTAAGCAGCTTTTGTTTGTGTGTTCTCACGAATGTTTGCACACGGCGCTTGCAGGGGGGCAGCGCTCAGGCTCGGCTTCCCCGTCGGGACAAGGCTCGCCGCAGCGGGCCCGCTCGGCCACCACCTCACCCAGCCAGTCCTTCCAGCCGGGACCCCTCCCCGACAATTCCGGACCCGGAGCTCAGAAACAGTCACCTCAACTCAAGTAAGTGTCGCAACACACCTGTTAAGCAAAACAAGTTTTGGAGGGAGAAAAATAAGAATTTTGCGAGAACGAAACGTCCGGATTCACTGCTGCGTTTGCCGCGCAGCAAATCACAGTCGCTGACCAACACCTTGAGCGAGACTTTGCGAGGCAACGTGAGCGACGACGAGGCCAAAGCGGAGACCATCCGCAGCCTTCGGCAGTCCTTCGCCAGCCTCTTCTCTGACTGAGAGCGTCCTTCCGCCTTGCTCCTCCTTCCGCTTCCTGTCCGTCTGTCAAGGAGTCCCGCAAGCTTCCGCTTTCCCTTGCTTTGTGAATATCCACACCTTCGCTACGAGAAAGGCTGACCCCCCCGACTTGACCTTTGTGTCTTCCCTTTGAGACATCGGATGCCCGCAATCAAACCAAATTCCAATCCATCAATCGATATCATTTATAATACATTTTCCCTCGCTCGGCCTTTCTCGCGGCGAAGCGTTCCGTATCTGGCTGGCTTCTTCTGCTTGATATTTCCTCATCTTCTTTTGTCAAAGCCGCCATTCATTTCAACTGCTCAGTTTGCGGCCTCCCGTGGCAATACTTGACACCAGTCCGGTCAACTCAAGGGAAGCGTGCACGGCGTTCCCCCCCCCCGCCATTCTAAATAAAGATGCCAGAAGATGGCGGCAAAGCACTACTTTAACAATGCGTGGGGGGGAACGCTGTACATAGGGCTCACCAGCGTCACTCGTGACTCCTTTACCTCGGCCTGACATGACCAAAGCGAAAATAAGTCCGCCGTCGGTCGCGCAGCCCGTTCACCTTTGAGCTGAGCGTTTCCGTGCAAATGCAAAAGTCGTCTTCCGTCCTCCTCGTTTTTCTTCAAGTATTTCCATCCCGGTCGGGTCGGTGGCAAACTGCTGCGGCTGTGCGCAATGTACTGTAATGTTAACCCCCCCCCCCCCCCCCTCCACAAAAAAAAAAAAAAAAATCCTCAAACGTATCGGTGAAGTTGTTGTATTTTTATGTTGTTTTCAGCGCATGCCGGTGTGGTAAACAATTCGTAACGCTACTGCAAAATAAGAAAAGCCTTGATTTGCAATAATTCTGCTCACATCAGTTGGCTCCTCTTTTTGATCACCAAGAAGCCTAAATGCGGGTTAGAAAAAAAAAAAAAGCAAACCTGAAAATAAAAATATTGAGTCAGCCGTATGTTCAGGTCAAAAGAAATTTCAATGTTGCGTATCCGTTTTCTTTTTGACTCCAAAAATGTGCTTAATATGCTTCAACCAACACGTGACTGCAACCAGTGGCAAAATAATTCTTTCGTTTCATCAACTTATGCACTGTGTCAAAGGGACCAAATTAGCTTTTTAGGAGCCCTTCAAAGTATTTTGTGTTGTCCTTTCTGTAAAAGTGTCTATCTACAAATGTGAAAAAAAAAAAGCCATAATAACCAAACAATAAAGACGTGCCACGCAATAATGGCCGTGACGTCATCGAGCGACGTAGCCACCGACTTGAAATCCATCCGGTGGCCCGTTTAGTCGACAACGGCGCCGTTCGCCGTATTCATGATGTCATATCCAATTTTATTTTCTGAGCAGAGCATAAATTGCCAGCCACCACAGTCGAACGCTCAATGAAACCGAAGCGCCAATTCAAATCGATTCCAAGGCATTTTTATTATAGGGATTAAATTCATGCCTTATAATATAAGTGTACCTAATGTAGTGTCCTCACATTAGTTAGCATATTGTCCATGGAGCAAGGACGCCGGCATGAATTATGGAATACTGCTGCCACTGTACTTAAATGCCATGATGTCATTTATTATTTATGTATTTAAAAGCAATGATAGGCTGGGTGCTAGCTTAGCACGTAGCTTGTCATACCGTACTCTCGCCGATTGCTCCATTTGGTCCATTAAAATCACACGAGTTCATTAGTGATGACTCAGCGGGCCCTTTTTTTCTTTTTTTTTCTTTTCTTATGGCGACTAATGCAAGCAACCAGACTCCTTCCGGGGAATGAATTTCTTGACATGATAATGACACACGAGTGACTTGGCGGGAGTTAATACTCGCTTTTTAACTCATTCATTGCCAGCTCTGTTAAAACGAACCATTGGTAGCGAATGATTTGGATTCTGTTAGGATGTGAAACTCTGATGAAAATATGCAGCCACAGAGACTTAAAAAAAAAAAAAAATGTAACCTTGCCCCTAGTCGAGAGAGCAAAGTTGTAGTCATTGTACTTACGGAACTGTTTTTTTTCTGGGTGGTACTTTTCGGTGTATTCTGTATCTTGGTGTAAATGTGGCATGAAAACGGATCCCGCTTGTGTGCCTCGGGTGTGGTGTGCTTACTTGTGAGAAGTGCCATGCATCTCATGTGCTCCTGTAATTTCCCCACTATTGTTCTGTTTTTTTTTTTTTCCGTCCCGGCAATTCAGACTTGTGTTATTAAAAGTGAGAACTTTTACAACACCTGGCTACGGGTTGCACTTTTCCCACATCATCCGCAGAACTTCACAAGTTTTCTCCATTTACGGTCATTTCGAAAAACACTTTGAGCTCGGATTTTTTTTTCTTGATCTGCTTGGTGAAGAAGTGCCTGATAAGAGTCAATGACAACTTTTTTTTCTCCAGCGCCGCTCTTCTATCTCTTCATCCGGCGTCCCGCCGTTCACACTTGCTTCCTTACATACCAGACGATGGTAATCTGCCGTTGCTGCTGTGATTTCTTTTTTTTCTTTTTTTTTTCTGACAGTGTCAAGGTTGGAATGTCCAATTGTGCCGCAGGTTCTTGCTTGCCCGTAGGCGCCACTCTTGTAAACATGGACAACCTGCAGGCTCTTCTGTCTGTGTTGATGCTTTCCCACGCAAGCCTCACAATTTTTTTTAATGTTGAAATTTTTTTATATAGATATACAAGGACGCCACCCGGGCTGATCCAGTAGGCGAGTATTCAAGGTGCACATCCTCATTTGGATTGTTTGGCCTTGTGGAGGCTTGCGCGCTCCCGATTGTCCTTCAAGTTTTCTTTAGCACTGTGACTCAATACTTCCGCAGTCTTTTTTTTCTTCGACGTTAAGTTTGTCATCGGCGCTTGGTGCGTTGAATGTGACGCACATCTTTTCACGCTGCCCAAACAATTCTCGACACGGACGAACGGGTCAATGTTTTCTCGTTTCCTAGCAACAGACAAATGAGTTGCTGAGGTCAAATGAATTTCTTTGAATAGGTTCGTCGGAACTGAAAATGATATTGAGTTCGTGGTGCTAGTTCAAAAACTATGTGCGGGTTTATCTCCGGCATGGAGCTCTCGTCACCTCAGGCCTGCCTCTTGTATACCTTTCCACCACTGGAATAGCTTGGTTGCCATGGAAACTATCATGCTTCTTTGCACACCCCAAAAACATATTTACAGAGTAAAAACCTGTCTAGGCTGTACCAGCTTGAGATACGAGGTTTATTCTTTAAATGGATAGAAGAATTTTACAAAGTAAAATTTGGTATTGCATTAAAAAAAAGATACATAGTTAAATAGAACGCAAAGAATTTAACCATTTTTGTCATATTTAGTGCGTTAATTCAGCTCACATTGTACGATTCGTGATATGCCACCAGGGGGCAGTATAATCCAAATATAGTGATAATCATGAAGAAGAGTTTCTCAATTGACTCACTCAGCTACAGTACCGCCCCAAAAAGAAGTTAAAAATGATATGCCTGTTTGTGTTGCTATATTTGTCTACATGGGTTGCTCCACCGTTTGTGTTCAAGTCTAGCAAATCATTTGACCTGAAAAAGACCCTTTCTTTCTACTCTCATGATGCAATCTCAAGTACTTGGACACAAAAACATCTTCACGACGGTGACCTTGAAGTCAAACAGGTCATGTTTTCCTCCTAGCGTGCTACAACTCAACTTAAACATGTTGTCAGCCACTTAAAGAAGAACGACGGAGCTGAAAAAAAAGCAGAGCGAGACGACTTTGGGCGACCGTGAATGTTTATGAGGGGAACATTACTCCTCTCTGCAGGGCTTTTAGTTCCATTTCACTAGGAAACTCAAATTCCATCCTTTCTGTCTCACAATGGAAAAATGTCATCAAGAGGGAAACATAAAAAAAAAAAAAAAAGAAACGCCACAGGAAAGCACTTTTATCATCTTTCTGGGATTACTTTGTCCACGCCGTAAAATAGTTTTCCCAATTGCCCACCGCCTGTCCATCATGTTTATCAACGTGGGCCCAAATCCACAGTGAGCTAAATTTACCCTGAGACAAACAGGAAGTACGTCCAAATTAATCGTTGGCAAGTACACAGGAGAATTATTTGCACTCCAGAGAGCATTTCTTTCTCCCCGGGAGACGTTAATGAGATCAGCAGAGTGATGGTCATGTCCAGCAAATAGACACATCCCACACCAAATCAGTCGTTTTTTAAGCCACGGCCGCATTCATGGCGCTCTCAATAAGTGATGTAGTCAACGTCATCAATCTACTTCACGCCACAGGACTTTAAAAAAGCCGGAATGTTTTTTTTTTTGTAGTGAGGCTTTGGTTGTCATGGTAACGCTACAATGAGGAGCGCAGGGGAAAAATAAACGTCATTCAAATTGCCGAAAGAGAGGACAGCAAACACCCGCGTGACGTCGGCCGAGACCGCCGTGCCAAGCTAACACAAGACGAGGTCCAAAATGTGACGCCGATGACAACTTTTATCGCGGGTTTTTTTTTTTACTCATTCACCACTCAGTCATTGATGATTTGTCTCTGCGCTTTTGACCATCTGCCTTATCTTGTGTTGCTAATTAGCTATCGGTGTTAAATGTGAAGTAGGGAGGGGAGGGGGGGGGAGTGCCGGTATGTAAATGTTTTTTCTCAATTCCGCCATGAGCCTCAAGTGACCTTCCAAACGGCATGCAGTGCATCTCGTTTTTTTAATCGTCACACATTATTAAGACATGTCACACACACACACAGATTTGTTGAGAATATGATCTAGCTGCAGTCAGAAACGGGATAGCATAGCAAGTCCTACACAGTTGATGATTATTGGACATGACCAAAGGCGAGATATATTGCACGTTTGGCTGAGAAACGAGTACCTAGTGCAGTCCCATCGAGTCCATTTGGGAAACAATCAACAGTGAACATTAACTGTACATTTTTTTTCTCCGTCTCCCCCCTAGCTGCTGATCTTGGTCAGCATCTTGTTGATGGCCTGCTTGACGTGCGTGGTGGAGCTGCGGCGTCTGGCCTTGCCCTGCACGGCCTTGCGCCGCCGCACCTCGCGGCACACCTCGTGGAAGGCCTCGGCCACGGCGGCGCCCTGATCGGCGCACGCCGAGCACTCGTAAAAGGCGCAGGCCATTTCGGCGGCCAGCCGCTCGCCTTCCTCGGTGGTCACCTGCCGAGCGTGGTCCAGGTCGCGCTTGTTACCGACCAGGACCAAGGGCACATTCTTGGGCTTCTTGACTTCTTCCAGAAGACTCCGGAGCGGCGCCACGTCCTCGAAGCTTCCTCGGTCGGTGATGTCGTACACCACGATGAAGCCGTCGCCCCAGCGCATGTGACCTTCCCTCTGCTGGTTGTCCTCCTGAGGACGAGACACGAGGAACCGAGGTCACGTACTGTTTTATGTACAAGTGACAAACATCATCGTTTTTTTCCATCACATTCGACCAGCACGGAGAGCGGACGAGAACCTCACCTGCCCCGCTGTGTCCAGTATCTCCATGGTGACAACCTCATCATCAATATTGGCTTGATGGCGATAGGTGGATTCTGTATGGCACAAAACGGTGCAGGTCAGGCTATCTGCTCCAATTGTAAAGCCACATCTGTATAAACAGAATCCCCCGATGTTCCGAGATTTGCCGTTAAATAATCTCAGCTGGGGGGAATTTGGACAGTGTTTTTCTTTTTTGTGATTCTACTCTCACTTTTGTTGTCTTTAGCGGCTGTAGTGCGTCACGCAATCGGTATTGGTACAAAGACAATCATTTCCGTCTAATCCTTTATTTTTTTTTATTTTAAGGTTCAGACAGAGAATAGCAAGTTCGCTCGCTTGTTTTCGGGTTTGGCCGTACGATGGGAAGTTGAGTGAGTTCAGCGGAAAGTTTCATTAGCAGTTAACACGGCAACATTATTTCGGAGTACTGGCAGCGAAGGCACTTAAATAAAATGCTATAATCGTCCAGGCCGCGCGTTTAACGATGATGATGTTACTTGCTTTGCGTGCGCTCGTGGCACTCAACATGCGGCCATTTACTGACAGGCATGTTTGGACAACCTCCAAAGTGCTCTTATTGCCATTACGCTCCTCAACCTTGTCTTGTGGTAACCAAGGAAGCACTTAAAGTCTACACTGGAGCTCCTTTTGGTGACTTGAGTAGAAGACTGGAAAATTCCAACAATTGATTG